>NC_053150.1:49343101-49698847 GCF_016808335.1 Panicum virgatum | reverse complement strand
TATCGCTTATACATCTATGCTAGAAATTGAAATTTATTATACCAGTATGTTGTTTCTTGTTTCCCTTGGACGTACGCTATACAAAATAATAATTTGTATCAGCTCATCTGAACTCATCATGTACTACCTTCCATGGCAACATTCTGAAAATCTGCTCCATTTAAGATTATGTACGTGTCTCAGATGGCACTAAGAGTCAAAAGAATCGTACAGAAAGGCGAAGTTTGACAAATTTCTCTAGCTGGAGTGATCTTTGTTTATTCACTGTTGTATAGTTACGATCAAATCTAACTTTTTACTATTTGTTGCCTGCTATACACATGCAACCGGATGAGATTTTATTTCTCTTATAGAATTATTAAGTGTGGCCTTCTTGATGCTTGGTTATGTCTAATGAAGGATATTGTGCTGAAATAATTTTCTGAAACACTAAATGTTTTTTGTTTATGTTCAGGCTATTGACCCAAGAACCACATGGTTTTATTCAAGATGTTAAACCGTGGTACTTTTAGTAACATAAATGGCTGCATTTCTACAGAGAAAGAGGTAACTTAAGATACAGTGCATACTATTGCAACAATGTCTTTTATTTGCTTACCTATAGAACATTATTGTGAGAATAATCAATGGAATATGAATGCACCTTGACCCGCTACTGCTAGTTACCTCTTTCTACTGGGAAAGAGGTACCTTAAGACATAGTCTTCTATTTGCTTGCTTAGAAACATTATGCAAAAAATCAATGAAATTTTCATGTTTAATAGAAATGAAGAATGCATCTTAACCTGCTAGTTGCAGATCTCTGTTTCCCTGATTCCTGGTTGAGTATTATTATTATTATTACTACATATTAGCATAAACAATATTAACCTTGTCAATGTGCAGGGAATTCCTAGACAGCCTTACCCAGACCTCCAGGCCACAAGGGAATTTGAGCTAAATGCTAGTTAAATACCTCAAAGGAGTAACAAACGGAACCATTAAAGTATTGATCCATCTTACCATATTGATCATATATTGGTCTTGAATATTGCTTGTTATTTGGGAATGATGATGTTATTGTGGACAATATTGTGCTTTGATATGTTCCATTACTTGCATATTAAGTAGAGCACACAAATTAAATACATGAGGTAGTTATTCTTGTTTTTATGGCCATTGAGCCCACCACAATTAGCTTGGGACAAAGGCTTCTTTGTCGTTGTTTGTGTAAAATGTAAGTTTTGTGTGGATTATAGTTTGAACCTAATTATAATGAGATTGTAAATTTTTACTAGTTGTCATGCAAAATCTTTGAGAAAACCTTGGCAGCATGCTATTAGCTATCTCCTTGTGTTCCGTTGCTGATGTGTATTACTGTTAAATTTTTCTAAGCATTGTCTTATACTAAATTGGGGTGAAAAGAATCACCAGTCATACAGACAGAAGTTCTCATTATTATATTTCAGTGTATGTGTATTATTTTCAGCTTCCCCGTATTACTCACGACACCTTTTTTTTAGATAGTTACAATAATGCGAACTCTTTACCAAAGTGCAAACAAGTCCATGGCGATTTGAGTGAGTACAACATCTTTATTTCGAGGTAATTAAACACTTATTATATTTTTTTCAAGTCATCATTTTAATGTCAACCGATCCGTATCTCCATACTCCTTTTTGCCTATTGTTCAGAGCCACTTGTATATTATTGGATGTTTCAGCAATCTGTTGATCTTGATCATCCTTCAGCATTGGACTTTTGAAGGAAGATTGCCTGCACATTTATGTAAGTGGTAGTTAAATTGATCACCACATGTATCTCGTATGTTGTTGTGATTGACATGTTCAACATTGCGCGCGGTGATTTTTTAAAACACGAGGTGTTGCGGTCATGCCAGTAATGGATTTATTTAATTTTGTTGTTAACCAAAATATTGCTGATGAAGATGTTGATGCTTACCTCGAAAAGGTATCTTGTATGTTTGGAGTATAAGACAATACATGTCAATCTTTCATAATAACCATCACTTTTGAAGTTCCCGTGCTGCATGACTTGACAGAAATCTAATTGTTTAACATTATTGTTTTCAATCACAGATTCAGCAAAAGATTTTGGAGAATGGAGGTATAGTTCCAAACGATTATGAAATCACTCCCACAGTCATGGTGCAGGCAAGCAGCTATGCCATGAATTTGCTGCAATTATTAACATCTCAAGTAGCAGATCCTTCCGATAAAGCACAATCGCACTATGTGGTGGCACATAATGCGATCTCTTTCAGATGTCGCACAATAGTTTGCAGCTATCTTATTTCTTCCTTCTAATGTTTCTACTAATGTACAACTAATGCACTTGATTTCTTTGCATAGATGTTGGATTACATGAAGCAATGTGAGGCAGATATTGTCAACATGTCAATGATGCAGCGTTCATCCTCTGGTTACGAGCCACCAGCATATAAGTTTTATGGTCAGCCACTATTAGGATTTGTGCGGACTAAAAATGTGGACAATGAAAAGCATCAAGATCAATTACCACAAAATACAGCGGAAGCAACCTTGGATCTGCAAAACTACTGCTCATTGGAGGACAACACGGAAGTGGGGGAAGATGATAGTGAATTCGTCTCCACTTATGATGAGATGGTTCATGGCATGAGGCTGATCCCAAGCTGGGACCTGATGAAAGAGATGGTTCATGGCATCAGACTCATCTCAAGCTAGGACCTGAGGAAAGAAAAGCTGCTAGGAAGGAACACAAAAAGAAAGTGAAGGAAGAGAAGAGGGAAGCTCGCAAGACCAAGAAATCGCAGGCTAAGAAAAAGAGGAGCAAGAAAATGGCGAAAGCATAGTGCAAGCGGTCGCGAATCTTTGGGTAGTCAGTATTAGTTCACGTTGAATCTAATTGACAGATAGCCAGAGGGAGTGATGTCACAAGTTTTCACATTGTTGCAAACTTTTCTCGATCGTTTCTAATGCATTAGTCGGAAACCTACCAATGTGTAGGAGTAATATCCTCGATTTCAAGCTCTATCTATATCACGAATGAAACTGCCGGTCATCCAAGTCTTGATGGAGTGCGAATGGGGTTTCTGCTTTTATGCCACTGGATTCTTTGTCTGTGCAACTTGCCCCTTCGTTCCAAATGTTCTGATTTTTTTGATCGACTCTAAAGCGGACGTAAGAGCATTCCATATGAAAACATCATAACCAAGATTTGAATAGCATATATACGAACAGATTTTCAGAATTACTAGATTCCAGAACGCACTACACCCTTCATTTTTAGGTTTGAATACTTCCAACCGACAACCCACCAAAAGAATTATAGATCCAAAATTTGAGTACTGTTGCTATCAATTTCTTACCGCCTTTGTTTTGCATAAAAGAATAATTAGATCCAAGATTCATCGTTTTGTTCGGCTGGCTGTGGCTGGTAGCTGGTGCTGATTTGTTGTAAAGAAAGTGCTACTGTCTGGCTGATGACTGATGCCTGATTTAGTGTGAGAGAAAAACATTGCTGGCTGACAAGCTAGCTGAACAGAGTGAATTTCTGACACGCCTTTATTTTTGCGTAAAAGAATAATTGGATCGAAGATTCAAGTACCTGCACACTCATTTTGTCAAATTTCATATTATTTTTCTTTGGGAACATATCTGGTGGAAACCAGAACTTCATGAAAACCCGTGCAAACCACGGCAAAAATGTCGTCTAAATTCACCAAAAAAATCACACATGTAGATGATATGATGATAAACAATTTTGTAAAATATCTTGTCCAAACTCGACTTCATTTGTGAGATATAAAAATAACAAAATTGTTATTTTTATATCTCACAAACGAAGTCGAGTTTGGACAAGATATTTTAAAAGAATGTGTATCATCATATCATCTATATATATGTGGTCCTCCGCACAAATTGTGCATTGCAGCTTGAAATTTGTCTCGTCCTTGCGCTTCCTCTTCTGCTTGATCAGGTGTGGATGATCCGTCGGTTCAGCTGCATCACCGACGGGATCGACGAACTCAGCACCACCAGCCTGTGCTTCATCCACACCCAGAGCACCCCGACCCCGCCCACGTCCCCTCTGGCCGCAACCACGCCGCTGGTTAGGGTTGCCAGCAGGGATCGTCGCAATTGAGGTGCCCCACGTCCGCCAAAGCCGCCGCCTCTGTTGCCTTGAGGACCGCCAAAGCCGCTTCTGTTGCCTTGAGGACCACCGCCGGGCGTGGACTGGTTGCCAGCACTGCCTCCCGCTGGGTGCCCCTGCCCCATACCTCCTACAGGCGGAGGGGCATGATCGTGGCCAGGGATGCCGCGGCCCTGCGGAATGCGGGCCAGGTGCAGCACCCTTCCCACGCGCGCGACGACCGGCTCCTTGACCACCAGCCATGGCGACGACGGCGGCGTAGGTCTTCCGAGGCGGCGAGTCGGGGATGAGAATCGGTCTGACCAGAGACCGAGAAGGCCGAACCAGCGTGGGCTCAAGCCTAGGCCCAGACCCGTGGGAAAGTCTGGGCTCGTTCCGCTTCAAATCCTGAACGGTAATCACGCTTGGGGAGGGTCGGTGCATTTGAAATTTGGACCGACGAGATTTTCGGATCATCGCCCACCCTCGCCACTGTCCTGCCGCCGGCCGCCGCTAAGGCCGGAAGGATGACATCGCCCAAGGTCTTCGCCGAAGAGACCCTCCTTGGCGGCAAAGGTCCTCTCCACACCTTCTTCCACGGCGGCAACGCTTGAGGAGACAGTCGCCGACTGAGAACCCGGCTTGGATTGCCGGGATGGTGGCGATGCCGACGAACCCGGCTTGGAATGCCGGGATGGTGGCGACACCGTCGAAAATGAAGCCTCCTTTTGGGTGTAGGAACTCCCCGGACAAGGAGCACCGCGTCGCCCCGAAGACAACAGCTCAACCTCCCCAAGATCATCACACTCAGAATCTGAATCCGACTGCCCAAAATTTCCCCATGCCCGCACTCAGATTAGCACAAGAGAGAAGGGCGATCTCCTCATTGGCGCGCTGGAGCATGTATCGATCTTTGACTGGATCAGAAGTTGCATCGCCATCCTTGGCCGTGCGCTGGCGCAGCGCAAGACAGACGGAAGGAGCGAGCTTGACCTGATGCGGCATGGGCCGCCGCTCGCCGGAGCCGGCGGCCGGGAGGACACCGTTTAGAGCTAGGTCACCGGGGAGAGAGCTTGGTCGCTGGTACTTCCGCTGCCTTCCTTTCTTCCGTCGTAACCTCTGCGGTGTATCCGATGAGAGAGAGCTCAATCGGTCCGCCGCCGTGGTCGCGCCGGGCGCCGCCGTACTGACCGCCGCAATGGACCATTCAATCGGTCATCATCAATCGGTCCCTCGAAGAGTAACAGCAGCTGGTAAAAACTAAACGTCTGAATTAAGAGCTGTGGCTACCATGGCGGCGGCAGGCGCAAAAGAAGGTGGCGTACCGGCCGTGGGAATAGCGAAGCGATTCTCTCCACACGTACCGTACGTCTACGATGCCCGTACATACACACACCCTAGTACGGCCTCCACGGCTCCATCCATCCAAATGCCAATCCCTCTCGCGAGCCCAGGGCCCAGGCCGGCCACGCCCACGCCCACGCCCTCGCGAGGACCCCCCCCCCCCCCGCACATCCATCCAGATTGCAGAGAGGCCATGTGGCGGCGGTGGTGCCGCCTGCCGTGCTGCTGGCCCAGGCAGGGACCAGGACTTCAGGGACGGACAGGGAGGGCTAGCCGAGTAGCCAGCCAGCCAGCCGCTCCCGCCTCCCGTGTCCTGTCTCGCTCCGCCATGACACGGGCGGATGGGCTTACCCGGCGGGAGCCCGGTCCGTCCACGTGCGCCGGGCTGCCACCCCGCTGTATCCCGCTTTCTGCCGGCCGGCCGGCCGCGCCGCAGCACGCACATCTGGACAACAGCAACCGGGCTTGGGGGAACGGCACGGCAGCATATGCCGTGGCGGGCAGCTGCTTCCGACCCACCTGGGTGGGGTCTCGGCGCCGGCGGCAAGCCTGATGCGCTAGGCGCTAGCCTAGCTAGCTGCCTGCCGCGGCGTCAATGCCCTAGCGGTAACGACTTTGTTCGGGGAGTAATGAACAAAAGGTCCGGGCCGGGCCGGCGATCCAGTCCGGCACTGTTGCTGCAGCTGTCTGGTAGCGCCGGTTTTATTGCCGAGGCCGTTACCCTAGTACTGCTGCTGCCGCTGCCTGCTGGCGTCCGGCGGCGAGCCGGCGCGGCCACGCACCGGCCATCTTCAATGACACAGCGTTCTTGCGCATGCCTTGTGCGATGCAGGGTAGCTGGTATCTCCGACGAGCCATTAACCCACTAGGCGGCTCATCGCATCTCGCCGTCGCCCGTGGGATGATGGAGATCGGGATCCCGGCCGATGCGCGTAATCGAGCGCGTCGTCGTAGCACGGCGATGTGGCTTCGCAGTTCGCAGCTTCGCGGGGCACTGTTTGCTTTTTGCCTCGCATAGTTGCGCGCGCGCCACCGCTTGTCTCGGGTACGAGCTATTGCTTGCTTCATAGGCTTCAGCTCCGTTGCGTTCGCGGTGCTGCGTAGAGACCCAGAGATGCAGAGAGCTTGCGCATGTCCACCTTTACCCGTCGCGAGCATGGTCATGCCGGGGAGGGGCACGGGCGCTGGGCGCGGCCGGTTGCTCCTTCGCGCAGTGGTGAGCTGCAACGCTTGGGGCATGTCCAGCGGCAGCAGCAGAACCTCCCGGTGGACGTTAAAAAAAAACTTGACCTGCGGGGGTAAGACCGCCCCCACGGTATTGTTTTTGAGAGGTAGAATGACTTCTCACAGCAGCCAAGAAAACCCCCGAACCCCTGCCCCACCCGTACACGGGGGTCCGTCGCCTTGTGAGTTAGGCCGGGCTCCACAGTGCTTTGGACATGAGACAGGCGAGGGGATTTTTTTAACCTCAACCTGAAATTCGCTCCCATGAGGAGTCGATCCCAAAATCTGAGGAGTGCCGCTGGGTTCCCCTAAACAAGTCAGCTAGAGGTCCTTTGGCCCGGTGGACGTTAAGAAGCAGGACGGGCTGCTTGTCGTCGAGGACGCCGGCCTGCAGATACCGTCCACCCCTTGAGCCCCCTACAGCCGTTGGATCGTTATTGTGCGGATGAGATTGCGCCTTGATTTTTCATATGGCGAGATCCTTTTCGCCTTCGTCCTCCACCCGCCGTTCTGCTCGACGGCGAGTCACGCCATTTCCAGGAATGCAGCTCCTCATCAAGAGCCAAGACCAACAGCGCCGCCGTCGAAGGTCATCCCTTCCGCAATCGCATGGACCACGAGCTTCGCGCTTTATCTGCCTTCACGGGGTCGAACGCCACTGCAGTTCAGAGAACGAAATGTCGAACGTGTGCCGGTGTCGGCGTGTGATGCTAGCAGAGGAAGGCAAACGGGGAGCGGTCGAGAGCCGCGGCAAATGCCGGTCCGGTCGTTGCAGCCGGTGACGCCGGCCACCGCGCGTGCGCGACGGAGCGCTCGGCCGCCCTCTGCACCCGGAGCGACGATGACGCGGTCGATCGCGACCTCGGCATGGACTCCGTGCGAGCGAGCCCTCTAGCTGTGTTCCGTGGAAATGGACGTCAGCAAGACAGCGGCTACTGCGAGTCATCGACGACTTCAGAAGGTTGGGTCACCGAATTGATTGTAGCTGCAGATGGACATGCGGCGGCAGAGCGCGCGCGCGCCGCGCCGACGCCACGCATTGCTCGATTCTCGAATCTCGACTCGAGAACGCGGCGGCGAGCAGCCTTGACGGGGAAGACAGACGGCGTGGTGAGCATGGTCACGCCAAGGAGGGACGGCGTTGGGGGCGGCCGCGGCGACTCCTCCACTCGGAGGCGAGGTGCAGAGTTTGGGGGATGTCCCGTCGCAGGCCCGCAGCAGCAGGACCTTCCGAGTCCCGACTGACTTCAGACGCAGGGCGGACGGTGCGCTCGGAGCCAGGGGGTGGACAGTGTTTCGAATACTGTCCGGGTGGACGGTAGATGAAATACCGTCCCCCCTGGGTCTCTCCGCAGGCGTTGGATCGCAAATGTGCGGCTGAGATTGACGCGCGTATTCCCCCATCCCTCGTTCTGGCCGACAGCGAGATCGTTTCGTCTTCCTCCACCCGCCGTTCTCCTCGACGGCGAGTCACGCCACTGCCTACGAACGCGGGTCCTCATCGAGAGCCAAGACCAACAGCGCTTCCGCAACCGCATGGACCACGAGTTGCGCGCTTCAACTGCCTCACGGGGCCTCGACCGTGCCGGCAAGCGTCCCCCTGCCGAAGCAGCGCCGCGAGATGCCTAATCCAGTGTGTCCATGGATGATCGCCATGAGCACTGTCGTGCGCTCGATCGGCCCTCGAACCTGTCCATCCGTTCCATCGAGGCGCCTCGTCGCCTGGGCTGCTCCTAGCATACAACCACGCCGTCCGTCGTGACCGGCCGTGTCCACCTCGTCGAGGAAGATGGTCGTCGTTTCCTCGCTGGCGCAGCAGACGCATAGGAAAGCTAAGCGCCGATCCGACACTTGCAAGGGTATGGAGGATGCTGGTCGATGTTGAAGAAGAGCTGAAGCGCGGTGCATGAATGCAGGCATGTGGCCATGCCATGCCATGCCATGCGTCGCAAGCTGGGGACGGCCTCACCGACGTGAGCGCACGGTTTGGATTGCTCAGGGAGGCACCCAGCTAGACAGTATTGTGGATCTCGCGTTCCTGATCTTAGGATCGTCGGTTTGCCGACAGCGCGACCCCCGGCGTCATCCGTGGCGATCAGGCGTGCCGCGCCGAGGAGCGAGCGCGTCCCAGCGTTCCCCGAGTGCGGCCAGATTGCCAGTAACTGGAGGTGCCAACGGGACCAGTGGGGTGCTCCATGGCAACGATCGGAGACCCTTCCCACCCTCGCAGGGACTGTTGCTCGATCGCTTGCCGTTCCCCTCCACGGTTCGCCGCTCGGTGTGCTCCGGAGTCCGGGCTCTGCCCGGAGAGCCGTGGCATCGAACGACAAGCTAGGCAGCCGCCGGCGGCGGCGGCCGCATGAATCTCTTCCGAGTTCAGATGATCGGAGGACCAATCCTCTATTCTGTCCCGGCGTCTCTGCGCCGGCTCCCATAGATATACAATCCGCCGCCGGCGTTAGTGATGACTGATGCGAGGCGCTCTAGCCCATGGCGTGGTCGTGGGGCGACCACCCTGTGTCCGGCGGCGGGTGCAACGAAGCAACCACCTCCGTGTCAGCCAAGGTTGTCAGGGATGGTTGCGTGTGTTGAGTGTTGACATCACACCAGCGACGGGATCCTTTCAGCTGAGGTTCAAACTTGTTCTAGACTAACTCATATGAACAATGATAAATTTAAGGGTGCATTCTTGCAGCAAAAGTACATCTATGAATATACTCTATAGATATGCAAGTTTGAAATCTTTTCTAAGCTCGTCTCACTGGTTTTCAGTCGTTTGCCCATTTTCATCGTTCCTTCACCAGTGTATGCCTCCCGAATTAGCATGTTTAGCAGACACAGGATGGATTAGCAAACAACGATTGGTTGAGAGTACAAGAATGTTTTGAAAAGCGCCTTAGTAGCTGGAAAGGGAAAAACCTTTCCACGGGAGGGAGGCTAAACTTGATCAACTTAGTTCTTAGCAGCTTACCGATGTACATAATGTCCTTCTTCGAGATTCCAAAAGGAGTTCGCAAGAAGTTGGATTATTTCCGATCTCGGTTCTTCTGGCAGAGTGATGAGCACAAACGAAAATATCGGCTAGCAAAGTGGGATATCATGTGACAACCTAAAGAACAAGGAGGTTTAGGGATACAAAATCTCGAACTTAAAAACATCGCATTGCTCAGCAAGTGGCTATACTGACTGTTGACAACAGATGGTACTTGGCAGCAGATTCTACGCAACAAATACCTAGGGACTAAACCGTTGGTTCAAGTCCAATGGAAAAGCGGTGACTCTCATTTCTGGGCAAGCTTGATGAAAGCAAAAAGTGTGTTCCTCCGGTTCGAGACCTTTGTTATAAAGAATGGGTCACAAGTTAGATTTTGGGAAGACATTTGGCTAGGTAACACACTGTTGAGACAACAATACCCGCAATTATATAATATTGCAAGGAGAAAACATGATACGATGGGTCAAGTGCTTTCAGCGCCAACACCCAATCTATCTTGGCGTAGGGATCTCATCGAAAATAAACTAGCAATGTGGAATAACCTAGCAGCCCGACTGGCTCCCATCACACTCAGCCACGATGAGGATGAGTTTAGATGGAATCTTGACCCAGCAGGTGTCTTCTCAGTAAAGTCACATTACTGGGGATTAATAAGTCAGAACGTTCTCAATGTCAACAAAAAACTATGGAAGCTGAAACTACCATTAAAAATTAAGATATTCCTCTGGTACATTAGGCGCGGCATCATCCTCACAAAGGATAACTTGGCGAAAAGGAAATGGCAGAGTAATCAACAGTGCTTCTTCTGTCATGAAAATAAAACGATTCAGCATCTGTTTCTAGACTGCCGTTTTGCGCGAATGGCTTGGGCCACGGTATACATGGCATGGGGTCTCCGCCAACCCACAAGTATATCCAACATGTTCGGGAGCTGGCTGAATGGAATTTTAAAACATCATAAATCACTCATCATGGTGGGAGCAGCAGTCATGTGCTGGTCTGTCTGGCTCTGCAGGAATGACGCTGTATTTGAAAACAAACAATTTTATTTTTTGCAGGTTATCTACAGGACAACGCACTGGCTTCGAACATGGGCTACCCTTCAACAGCCTACTTCCCAGGAGGCGCTTGTTGCGGCCTCCCGGTGGTTGGAGCGGGTGGCAAAGGATTTTTTTTACCCAGGCACATAGGTGACGTTCTTGTCTCAGGATCGAAAGTCATTAATGTGTCTGTTAAACCTAAAATCTAGTAGGCTGTGTGCCCAATGAACAGAGGCCGGGAACGGTTTAAGGCGTTGTATCGATCCACTCGATGTAACTTCTTGAAATTAATAAAATGTTCTCATTTCCAAAAAAATAAAACAGGATGGATTTGCATGTTTGAGCAAAGATCAAACCTTCTAGGAGGGATACATCGCTAGGTGCATTCTCCAGCAAAGGTCGCTGCTGGGCAAATTCTGCCAGCTCGCAGTTACATAGCCTTCATATTTACAGCATGCAGCCTACTGTCCGTTCCGTGTTCATACTACTACTCACATCCTTGGAAAGTCAAAAGGTGTTGCCTCGGTCGGGGCATTGCAAACCCATACACTAGGTGAGGTGAAGCAAATTTCAAGCTGCTTTAAAAGCGAACTTTGATTGTGCCTCCTCTTCTTCATCTTCTGCTACCATCCAATCCAGCTTCGGACCCTAAAGCATGAGGGAAATGCGCCAAACCAATGTATGCACAGAAATGAGTTCACATGATCATGATGATTGGCATGGTCTCTGCGGTAGAATAATCAAATACAGAACAGAATCACATGATCCAGCTTCGCCGGGCACTCTTTTTGCCTCGCTTTAGTTGCGCGCCACCGCTTGTCTCGGGTACGAGCTATTGCTTCATCAGGCTTCAGCTCCATCGCGCTCACGATGCTGCGTAGAGGCCCAGAGATGCAGAGAGCTTGCGCGCGTCTAACTTTGCCCCTCAGTACTGTTGCCCGTTGTTGACAGTTGTTCTGTTGTTGACAGTAGATGTAACCCCTTCGATCGTAGTACTGCTAAGGCCTTAGTTCCAAAAAATTTCTTACAGTATCCGTCACATCGAATCTTTGAACATATGCATGGAGCATTAAATACAGTTGAAAAATATAACTAATTACATAGTTCAACTGTAAACGACGAGACGAATCTTTTAAACCTAATTAGCCTATGATTGGACATTAATTGCCAAATAACAACGAAAGTGTTACAGTACCCAAACCCAAAAATTTTCACGAACTAAACACAGCCTAAGTTCTTATAAGGTATCTGATGGCTACTGTGACGTTGTAGCAGAACTGTCAGCCGACGCAGTTTTCCGTCTGAACTTTGCCACGTGGCATTCTATGATTCCTAGAATGCGTCTTCTAGGCTCCGCATGAAGTACTAAATGAAGTTTATTTGCAAAACCTCTTTAATTGATGATTGGCTACAGTGATGCTACAGTAATCATCATCTAATTACACGGTCAAAGATATCATTAGATTCGTCTCGCGAAGTAGCACAAGAGTTGTTTACTGTAAAGTAGCGCAGACAAGCAGAAACGGCGACCCAAAGGTGTTTAGAGCGTCCGCAACGGTCGACGAGAGCTCCCTCTCACGCGCGTGAGTCCCGAGCGACTGCCGTCCCTCTCTCTCTCTCCTTCAAATCGCTGGCGCACTGCGGACGCCCTTACTGCGGGTCTGCAGACATAGCAGTATATGTGCTTCTCGGCGTGCGTAAAGGAAGGGATAGATTCGGCGTATGCCAGATGCTGCTAGAAGCCGATGGCCGTCGTTCCCGGTACGACCGGACGTCGCAGACGTGGTTCGCGAACAAATGCCCAGCCTTGCCGAAGACGAGGAGGGAGGCTGGTCCAGCCAGCACGACTAACATAGAAGAACCAGGCGTATGGCCCGCGCATTTGCGCGGCTAGTATTGAAAATTAAAAAATTTATATATCGTTGTATTCTTACTATTTTTTTAAAAAATTATACTATTTGTTACCATGCATCACCTTGTTTATTATCGTAAATTATGTCTTATTATTAATTAAAACAATTCAAATATGATCTATCCTATAATAACAATTTGATTTGTTGAGCTTTAATAATATTATGCATATAATTATTTTTATTTTCTTTTTATGTTGATTGATTGTTGTTAGCTTTAATTTTTATTAACAATATGTTTGTAACTGATACATTGCTAAATGATATTTTATATTTAATTTTTCATAATGACATTGGTGGGTAATTTTTAATTAGGCGTACGGGTATTTTAGGCTAATTTTTATTGTAATGGCAGTGGTGGGTAATTTTTATTTTTCTATTTTCTCCTATTGACATAGGAATTTCTAGACCTTGAGAGCGAACGTGGAGGCTCTGTTTGTTGGCCAAAGTAATAAGATAATAAATTAATTAGTGCCAAATATAAATAGTAAATATAGACTAAATATGGTCATTTTATCTATTGGCATTTATCTTTTTTTTAAAGTTATTCTAGAATTCGTAGGATGTACTTGTTTTTTAAGATGGAGGGAGCAGTAGGTTTCTAAAAAAGGTTCAAACAAGCTCAGCAGTAGTATCTCTTATGGCAAGCGAAGGGCCGGGAATAATCAGCCTTGCTTGTTTAATGCAACATCGGAAAAGAATATTCTTTTCTTCCCTCCATCATAGGACGGTTCAGACAAGATCAGTAGTATATCTCATGGCAAGCGAAGGGCCGGGAATAATCAACCTTGCTTGTTTAATGCAACATCAGAAAAGAATATTCTTTTCTGCCCTCCATCATCGGACAAATAAAATGGATAAGACCAATGCTGGCATCCATATTGTTATAAAAACTTTTGTTTGAAACATTGTACAAACACAGATGACCAGCTGCATGCATGCGTATCCATAGGTTATACTCCAAACCTCGCACACCAAAAGTCAATTTCATTTTGTTTATATGTCAGGTTATGGCAACATATATGTAGCTAACAGAGTTTGAGATTATTCAAATCATATATTAATCGATGTATTGGGATAGATGCCTACTCTCGCTCTTCATTTAAGCAAGCATCTATTCTCTCACCCCGAAACTTGCTATTTAGAACCCTTGCAGCGAGGCTTGCGATGTGGTTTGCTTGCATGTCTCCACCAATTCAAAGATGAGGCCGACTAGAAATCGCGAGGAACATGGCAGCGAAAGTCTGGTGAACAGCCAAAGGTAATGATGTATACTAGCTTATTGTGTTCACTTTTATTATTACAGAAAAGAATGATGTATACTCATGAGCGCCGCTTTCAACCGGTGTAATTCGATACCTTTTCTAGTTTAGATAGGCATTTCTCTAGAAAATATAAGACCGTTTAGAACAGTGGTTGTCATTTTGACTACTAAGAGTTTGTGTGAAATATTTTTTTAGATAATGAAAACGAGTTCCGGCCTCTACAAAGTGTACACAGCCCAAAGATTATTACAAAATATAGTCGTCTATTGGCTAGCTTGGGGAATGAGCAAAGGGAAAATCATCTAAACCAATTCTAAGGTTATGCTTCCACCCATAATTGGCTATCTCCAAGACGACGACCTCCAATGCAAGACTTGCCTTTCGGAACATCATCTTTATCATATCTTTATGTTGCAGTTGCGCCCATAAGTGCAACCAGTAGGTTCCCTTGAAAACAACCTGCATAAATGATGAATACTTGGTTTTGTTAAAAATAATATCATTACGGCACCTCCAAATAGCCCAACACAATGCAGCTGCCCCCACCAAAACGACACGCCTCTCGTTGTTATCAAAATTTGAGAGCCAATTTCCTAGCATATGGGAAATCGATCTTGGCAGGGTTAACCCTGTAGCTAAATAGACTATCTTCCAAATCTCCTTTGCATGGTGACAGTCAAAGAGGAGATGTGTAATTGATTCATTACAATTACAGAAGCAACACTTCAAACTCCCCTTCCAATTCTTTCTCGCTAGATTATCTTTTGTTAGGATAACTCCTTTTTGGAAAAACCAAAGGAAAATCTTTATCTTAAGAGGAATTTTTAGTTTCCAAATCAATTTGTGGCGAAAGGGAGCATTTTGGTTCATCTTGTGGAGGTACATAGATCTAACTGTAAAGACCCCGAAATTATGTAAATTCCATCTAAAGTGATCACTCCCTTCAACTAAATTGATGTTGGTTATCTTAGCTACCAAATCAAGCCATTCTAAGAGTTTTTCATCAACCAATGCCCTTCTAAATGAAATGTTTAGGGGTTCTGAACTTAACACACTCGCTACTGATGTATGTGGTTGGCGAGCTATGTTGTAAATTGATGGATACTGTTCTCTGAATGGCTTTTGGCCCACCCAAGTATCCTCCCAAAATCTCGACTGTATTAGTAGCGAAATATGGTGTATCGAACTAAAAAAATATAAAAGCATTTTACATGATGAATCTAATAAAAACATCAGTCTAAGATTGTCAATCTATGTTATTATTTACATATTTATTATTAGGGAAAAATCCGGTTTACACCCTCCAAATATCGCAAAAGTCCGATTTTCAACCTTTAACTTACGAAACCGGACAACATAGGCCATCCAACTGTCAAAACCGGGCAAATTTGGCCCCTGGGGTGGTTTTGCAAATTTGGTACTGTGTAAAATTCCGTTGAATTTTATGATTTTGCATATGTTTGTCTCCAATGTAGCTGGGTGTTATTCTCTTGCATATCTCTACCGCAACGTGAAGTATTATGAAACATACGAGAGCAATAATGCTAGCATTTGTAACATGAGAAAATCTGTCATATATATTTCGTCCACTAAAATCATGAAATGATTAGAAGCATCAAAGAATAATGTTTGCAACATCAAACAATTAGATGGTTTTTTTTCTCAGAAAAGAATCTGTGCACAGATAAACAGCAAACTGGAATGAAATCTGAAAAATATATGAATCATGGCTTTGTTGCTTTATATATATATATATATATATATATATATATATATATATATATTATAATATTATCAGTGCACTCAAGAGTCTGGCGTCTGTGGAGCAACTGTGGGACGAATGGGAGATCCACTGCCTGGTCCTCCTAAGCTTGGCCTTGCAAGTCTTCCTCTTCCTCGCAGCGGGCATCCGGAGACGCAGCGCGTCGCGCGTACTCCACTCGCTCCTATGGCTTGCCTACGTGTCGGCCGACCTTGTGGCCGTCTTCGTGCTCGGCCATCTAGCGGTGTCCGGCTGCACGAGCAGGCCGCGGCACGAGCTGATGCCGTTCTGGGCTCCGTTCGTGCTGGTCCACCTGGGCGGGCAGAGCAGCATCACGGCCTTCTCCATGCAGGACAACGATGAGAGAAACCACGGATGGTGATGTAAATTTGCATTTGGCTAGCAGGGCCGAGTGGTCCGAGAAGCTAGCTCAGTATAACATGTTCGGGCAACATGCTGCCGCGGAAGACGATGCTTCTGCTGCTCAAGGAACGGCGGGGTCCGTGCTACGAAGATGGATAGAGAAGCCCCTCAAAGCCTGTGGTGTCCAGGCACTCGATGTGACGCGCATCGCCCTCCCCGGGGATCTCAAGGAGTTGGTTCTAGACAAGCTGTTAGACTTGGGAGCAGGCGGGCAGCAAGATTGGAACTTTGCCAGCACCGGTGGTCTGCTGGCCCTCCAGAAGTGGGCGGGCAACCATAGAGACTCGGCCTCTGCTCGTCCAGGGACGGCGGCGCTACACCGGAGCATCGACGCCGCCATGGATTTCCAGACGAGCGTGCTCATCTGGCACATGGCAACAGATATCTGCTACTATGAAGGATGCACCCAGTCCAGCAGCAATCCTGATATGAAGGGGAAGAAGAGGATGTGCAGAGAGGTGTCGAATTATATCATGTACCTCGTCTTCAAGTGTGGGGTGATGCTCAAGACCAATTCACAGCTCTTACATCGCAAAGCTCACGGCGAACTGGAGGAAGCAAAAAAGGTCCGTAACCTATCAGGTGTGGCCCAGGAGGGGAACCCTGCCCGGATGGTATTCCAGGTCTGGAAACAGACAGGCAGTGGAATGGACCCGTTGCTCGCCTTTAATCATCTTATGGATGGACTTGGGGGAAGAGTGGTAATGGAGAACGAGGAACTCCTCAAAGCAGGGAAAAATGTCCATGGCGGTGGACCAGCCGAAGCGGTGGCTCTTCCCCAGGGCAGCAGCGGCCAACAACCGACAGCTCATATGCAACTTCTGCAAAGCACATACGAGGATCTGGATTCTGCAGTGACCAATCGCGCGTGTGAGGTAGCCCAAGAGCTCATCGCTATCCAGGAAGATGAATGCTGGGAGCTCATCACCGCTGTGTGGCTGGAGATGCTTTTCTTCGTCGCGCCTCGCTGCGGTGGTGCTTTCCACAGCCAGCATCTCAGCACTGGCGGTGAATTCATCACCCATGTCCTGCTGCTAATGTACTTTCTAGGCCCTTTTCTACCATCCCGTAGTGAATAGCTACATCTGGGTACTGTCAGTATTGTATACATATCATTATTATTACTAGTAATGTGCAGGTGCGTTACGCACGTGTTTTGAAAAGAAGAAGAAAAAATTATCAGGTCTTAACAGTAAATTGAACCCAGATATACTAAGATGTGACAAATGCTGGTCCGCAGAGGAAGGCAGACCCGCATCGGTCGAGCTCGAGAGCCGCGGCAAATGCTGGTCCGGCCGTTGCAGACTTGCAGCGGGCGATGCCGGCCATCGGCCACCGCGCGTGCGCGACGGGGTGCTCGACCCCCATCTGCACCCGGAGCGACGACGACACGGTACGGTCCATGGTGTCCTCGGCATGGACTCCGCGCGAGCGAGCCCGCTGGCTGTGTTCCGTGGAGAACATCCAGCGAGGAGCACGGCTGACATTGAAGAAGAAGAGAACTGATTGTTTGTACCTGCATGGATGCGGGCATCATCCCGCATGCGGCGACAGCAGATCAGAGAGCGCTCCGCCACGCATCGTTCGAATCTCGACTCGACTCGAGCAGAGAAGATGATGGCCGCCTGGAGTACTGAACAGGAGCAACCGGCGTCCTCTAAAACTCGGCGGCGAGCAGCCTCCACGGGGAAGACAGACGGCGCGGTGAGCATGGTCTCACGCCGAGGAGGGGCGCGGCCGGCGGCTCCTCCACGCGGAGGAGAGGTGCAGAGTTTGGGGATTTCCGGCCGCAGCAGCAGGACCTCCCGGCTGACTTCAGACGCAGGACGGCGCTGCCTGTCGTCGACGACGCCGGCCTGCGGACGGTGCGCGCGGAGCTGGGGCTGGCGGTGTGTTTCTTTGAAAGACTGGGTGGACGGTGGATGAAATACCGTCCACCCCTGGGTCTCGCGCAGCCGTTGGATCGAACGTGTGCGGCCAGTGATTGACGCCCGTATTCCACCTCGATTTGTCAGACAGCGAGATCCTTTCGTCTTCCTCCACCCGCCGCTCTCCTCGACGTCGAGTCACGCCGCTGCCTAGGAATGTGGCTCCTCATCAAGAGCCATGACCAACAGCGCGGCCGTCCAAGCTCCCCTCCGCAACCGCATGGACCACGAGCCGCGCGCTTCATCTGCCTCACGGGGGCCTCGACCGTGCTTGCAAACCGTCCCCCGGCCGAAGCAGCGCCGAGATGCCTTATGCAGCGTGTCTGATCGCCATGAGCACGCGCATGTCGTGGTCGCTTCCTCTCTGGCGCAGACGCGTAGGAAAGCTAAGCGCCGATCCGACACTTGCAAGGGGAAGGAGGATGCTGGTCGATGTTGAAGAAGAGCTGATGCAAGGTACGGATGGGCGACGCGCAATCATCGATTCTGGAGCAGAGACGAGAGATGACGCCGGCGCCTGGGTCGAACTAGAGCAAACGGAGACCTCGGACACGCGGCAGTCGACGGACACATACTAGTCCGGATCGACGCGGCCGGGCGAGGTCTGACGGGGAATAAGACGACGGCGTGGCGAGCATGGCCTTTGCCGAGGAGGAGCAAGACTACACGAGTGCACGACGTGGGGCGCTCCTCCATGCTGACGCGAAGCGAGACCTTGGGGTTGTCCGGCCTCAGCTGCCGGACCTCCTGGCGGACGCCGGGACGGCGCTTGTTGTCGAGGACCGACCGGGGGTGGACGGTGAATGGAATACCGTCCACCCCCTGGGCCTCCTGCAGCCGTTGGATGGCACTTGTGCGGCTGAGATGGACCCGCATGTTCCCAGTTGATTTGTCAGATACTCTCCGTCTTCCTCCCCGTCCCCTACTCGCCGCTCTGCTCGACGGTGAGTCGCGGCACAGCGCCAATGCCCAGGAAGGCAGCTCCTAGTCAGGAGTGCCCATGCCTGATCAGTGATCGCACGCGAACTCTCGCTGCCATTCACGCGTATCAAGGTGGGGTCGAGACGGCCACGGCGATCATTCATGGTCTCGCTCCCCTCCACCCTCGCCGGGACCGTTGCTCGATCGCTTGCCGCTCCCCTCAACGGTTCGCGCCGCGCGCCGTGTGCTCCGATCCGGATCCCGACTCCGGCCGGAGAGCCGCGGCATCGAACGAACAAGGCGGCGGCCGCATGAATCTCTTCCGAGTTCAGATGATCGGATCAATTCTCTATTCTGTTCCGGCGTCTGCGCGGCGGCTCCCATGGATATACAATCCGTCACCGGCGTTAGTGGTTGTTAGAATAGATAGTAGCGCATGAGTTGTAATAAAAAATACACCGAGTCCTACTAGAGATAGAAGTCCTAAAGATAGAAGTCCTAAAGATAGAATAAGATCAATTACGATCTGTAACTAATTAGGACTCAGTGATCCCTGTATCGTGAAGCCTCTATATAATGAAGCAAGGGCGGCCGCTGTTGTCCAGGTAGGCACGCATACTCATCCATACGTTTTACATGGTATAGAGCCAACTCCTCTACACATCCAATCCCGCCGAGCACCTCCTCCAGCGACGAACTGCTATTCGCCATGGGTTCCACCATCGTGCCATCAACCTCATCGACCACCGCCATCCCCTCCATCCTCGCCGTCCCGATCAGCGAGAAACTCACGAAATCCAATTACCCCCTATGGAGTGCTCAGGTAATGCCGCCCCTTCGAGCAGCACAGCTTGAAGATCTCGTCACCGGCGCTGAAAAGCTGCCGGAGAAGACTATTGATGTCGTCGTCGACGGTAAAACCGTCAAACAACCAAACCCGGCGTACACGAATTGGGTTATCCGGGACCAAGCTGTCCTCGGGTATCTCCTTGCGTCTCTGACCAGAGAGACCATGCTGCATGTCGCTCGGTGCCCGACTTCGGCGGAAGTCTGGAGTCTCCTCAGCGACCTCTACGCTTCGCAATCGCGGGCACGATCTGTGAACACGCGAATTGCACTGGCTACAACAAAGAAGAATCACCTGTCGGTGTCTGACTACTACGCCAAGATGTGCACCTACGCCGATGAGCTTGCGGCGTCTGGTGCACCGCTTCGTGACGATGAACTCATCGCGTATATTCTCGCCGGCCTCAATGAAGACTTCAATCCAGTATTCACTGCGGTGGTTGCCCGGGTGGATCCCATCAAACCAAGTGAGCTTTATAGCCAACTTCTCAGTTTTGAGCATCACACTAATCTTCAGGCAAATTCATCTACTGGCGGCCCATCCTCGGCCATGTCTGCTTCCCGCGGTCGTGGTCCTGGTGCTGGCCGTGCCCCTGCTGGTTATGATCGCGGTCGTGGTCGTGGCCGGGCTCGCGGTCGTGGCCGTGGCGGTTCATCTAACCGGGGTGGTGGCTCTGGTAACTCATCCAGACCAGAATGTCAGATTTGTGGTAAGCTTGGGCATCGTGCCAAGACTTGCTGGTACCGGTACGATGAAGATGATGCCCCTGAACAGCGCACTGCGGCTGTAGCAACCACCGGCGACAACAATTGGTACACCGACTCTGGTGCTACCGATCACATAACTGGCGATCTCGACAGGCTCACCATGCATGAGCCTTACACCGGCAACGATCAAGTTCATGCAGCAAACGGGTCAGGTATGGACATTAATCGCATTGGTAAAACTATTATTCCCACTTCCGATCGTGATCTTGTTCTTAATCATGTCCTTCATGTCCCATCCACACACAAAAATCTGATTTCCGTTCATCGCTTTACTCTTGATAATGACACCTTTATTGAGTTTCACCCCTACTTCTTTTTGATTAAGGATCGAAAAACGAAGAAGGTGCTGCTGCACGGACCATGTAGGGGTGGCCTCTACCCACTACCGCCCTCCACATCCAAGTTTCGGAAGCTCGTGTTCAGTGCCATCAAAATTTCCAGTCATCGATGGCACAGTCGTTTAGGTCACCCCTCCCGTGATATTGTTCGACGGGTAGTCTCCAAAAATAATTTGCCGTGTGCCTCTTTTGATAGTACTAATGAGTCTGTTTGTGATGCATGTGCCTGTGCCAAGGCCCATCAGCTACCATATAGTGTCTCCACTAGTCGGTCGTCCGCTCCTTTAGAGCTTATCTTTACAGATGTCTGGGGTCCGGCACTAGATTCCTTTGGTCGAAAAAAATATTATGTTAGCTTTATTGATGATTACAGCAAGTTTACCTGGATTTATTTGTTGCGTCATAAATCTGAGGTTTCTAAATATTTTCTTGAGTTCCAACAACTCGTTGAACGCCAACTTAATCGAAAAATTCTTGCTGTGCAGTCTGATTGGGGAGGTGAATATGAAAAACTTAATTCCTTTTTTCGCTCAATCGGCATCTCTCATCAAGTTTCATGTCCTCATACCCATCAACAAAATGGAGTTGCCGAACGCAAGCATCGTCACATTGTTGAGATGGGCCTCGCCCTACTTGCTCATGCTTCCATGCCTCTCAAATATTGGGATGAAGCTTTTCTTACCGCCACCTATCTCATTAATCGCACTCCCACCAAGCTTCTTGCCTATGAAACTCCACTACAGAAACTTCTTGGCGCCACACCTGACTACTCCAGCTTCCGTGTCTTCGGTTGCGCCTGTTGGCCTAACCTTCGTCCCTACACTCAGCACAAACTTGAACTCCGATCCACACGTTGTGTTTTTCTGGGCTATAGTAACATGCATAAGGGGTTCAAGTGCCTTGATGTATCTAAGGGCAGAGTCTATATTTCGAGGGATGTCATTTTTGATGAAACCGTTTTCCCATTTGCTTCCCTTCATCCTAGTGCCGGCACCCGTTATACCTCAGACATCCTTCTTCTTCCTTCCACAGATTCAGGGGATACTAATTTTACTAATTCGACTAATGATCCTGCTATATCTATTTTGCCTGCTGACCTTGTTGTGCAGCCGCAGCTCCCAGGGACCAGTTCTGCTACAGGACCACGCCAGGAACAGAACCATGTCGATGGTCCATCGTGTCCATCAGCACAGTTTCCCTGCATGCCGACAGTGCCTCTGATTGGCGCAGCTCCATCTGTTTGCATGCCGACAGCGCCTCCGATTGGCGTGGATCCGTCAGCTGCGCCTGCGCCTACAGCTGGCGCATCAACCTCGGGCGGCGCTCCCGCATTGTCTCCGACAGCAGTCAGGGTACCTACTTCAAGATCGTCACCTGACCCGGCGTCCGGCGCAGCACATGCAGCTGCTGGCAGGTCCATGCCATCTACCTCGACTCCGCTGCCCGGCTCTTCTACATCAGCACCGGATCCCATCCCGGGGCCACCTCCTGTTGCTGCACCAAGAACACGCCTACAGGACGGGATTCGCAAGCCGAAGGTTTATACTGATGGTACGATCCGCTATGCGTGTCTTACCACCTCTGCTGAACCATATAATCTGCAGGAAGCATTGTCCTCTCCCGAGTGGAAGGCTGCTATGCAAGCTGAGTATGATGCATTAATGCGCAACAAGACTTGGCATCTGGTTCCTCCTCAAGCGGGTCGTAACCTAATTGACTGTAAGTGGGTTTATAAAGTGAAATATAAAGCAGATGGTTCCATTGATCGTCACAAAGCTCGGCTTGTTGCTAAAGGATTCAAGCAGCGTCTTGGCATTGACTATGATGACACGTTCAGTCCAGTTGTTAAGCCTGCTACTATTCGGTTGATTCTATCTCTTGCAGTGTCTCACGGATGGGTACTTCGCCAATTAGATGTGCAGAATGCGTTCCTTCATGGCATTCTAGAGGAGGAAGTATACATGAAGCAACCACCTGGGTTTATTGATCCTGTGTTTCCATCATATCATTGCAAGTTGGACAAGGCTTTATATGGATTGAAACAAGCGCCTCGTGCGTGGTACTCTCGATTAAATGATAAATTGCAGTCTCTTGGTTTTCTTCCGTCCAAGGCAGATATATCATTATTCTATTTTTGCAAGGGCTCGGTAACAATATTTCTTCTTGTCTATGTCGATGACATTATAGTGGCAGGGTCTTCTCAGTATGCTGTTGATGCTCTGCTTCGTGCTCTCAAAGATGACTTTGCACTGAAAGATATGGGTTCTCTGCACTATTTCTTGGGCATCGAGGTCAATTATGGTTCTTCTGGTATAATTCTTACACAGACAAAGTACACTAATGATCTCTTGCATCGTGCGGCTATGGTTTCGTGTAAACCAGTTCCGACGCCATTATCTGCCAGCAGGAAACTCTCGGCACATGAAGGTTAGCCCTTGTCACCTGAAGATGCTACCAAGTACAGGAGTCTTGTTGGTGCTTTACAATACCTCACACTTACCCGTCCAGATATTGCGTTCTCAGTCAACAAGGTTTGTCAATACCTTCATTCACCAACAACTGATCATTGGACTGCAGTCAAGCGTATACTTCGATTTCTTAAGCACACCATAGGCGTTGGCCTTCACATTCGGCGGTCTCCTTCTATCATGGTCAGTGCCTTCTCTGACGCCGATTGGGCGGGGTGTACTGAGGACCGGAAATCTACAGGTGGTTTTGCGGTTTTTCTTGGTCCTAACTTGATCTCGTGGTGTGCTAAGAAACAGAAAACAGTCTCTCGATCCAGTACCGAGGCTGAATACAAAGCAATGGCAGATGCTACTGCTGAGATCATGTGGGTGCAATCGGTATTAGCCGAGTTGAATATTTCATCTCCAAAAAGTGCAAGGCTTTGGTGTGACAATATGGGGGCCAAGTATCTAGCATCGAACCCTATCTTTCACGGGCGGATGAAACATGTTGAAATAGATTATCACTTTGTTCGAGACCGAGTTGGTAAGAAGCTGCTTGATGTCAGATTTATATCTACGGAAGATCAATTAGCTGATGGCTTCACTAAGGCGCTACCTCAAAGAAGATTCTTAGAATTTCAACACAATCTCAACTTAATCAAGTTGTGATTGAGGGGGGATGTTAGAATAGATAGTAGCGCATGAGTTGTAATAAAAAATACACCGAGTCCTACTAGAGATAGAAGTCCTAAAGATAGAAGTCCTAAAGATAGAATAAGATCAATTAGTGATGACTGACGATGAGAACTTGGATAAGAGGCGCTCTAGCCCATGGCGTGATCGTTTCGTGGCCGCTGCAACGAAGCAACCACCTCCGCGTCAGCCAAGGTTGTCAGGGATGGTCGGATCGGATGGATGCGTGGGTTGACACAACGACAACTGCGACGGGATCCTTTCAGTTTAGGTTTAAACTGGTTCTTGATTAACTCATACGAAGAATGATAAATTTAAGGGTGCATTCCTGCAGCAAAAGTACATCTATGGATATAGATATGCAAAGTTTTAAATATTTTCCGGAACTTGTTTCACTGGTTTCCAGTCGTCTGCCCATTTTCATCGTTCCTTCACGAGTGAAGCTATGCCTCCCAAATTTGCGCGTTTTAGCAAGGACGAAGGATGGATTAGCATGTTTAAGCAAAGATCAAACCCCTTCTAGGATGGAAACATCGCTAGGCGCACATGGCATCAAGTTAAAGAGAATCAGCACCCAACTCTCCAATTCTGCAGCAAAGGTAGCTGCTGGGTAAATTCTGCCATCTCGCAGTTACATCGCCTTCATATTTACAGCACACTGTCCGTTCCGTACGAGTTCATACTAACTACTCACATCCTATGAAGTCAAAAGATGTTGCCTCGGTTGGGGCATTTGCGAACCCATACACTAGGTGAGGCGAAGCAAATTTTCAAACCGCTTTAAAAGCAAACTTTGATTGTGCATCCTCTTCTTCATCTTCTGCTACCATCCAATCCAGCTTTGGACCCTAAATCATGAGGGAAATGCGTCAAACAAATGTATGCACAGAAATGAGTTCACAGGATCACACTGATTGGCATGATCTCTGCGGTAGAATCAAATACAGAACAGAACGACACACATTATGGATGATATGGTTCAATATGCTAGATAAGTAGAGGGGTTAAACAATGCACAGTCAAAAGGCGAAGGTATAAAATGTCTACCTTTCCCTGACGAATTACAGTAGGGTTTGTTCCTGTCATATCTACCACAGTAGAAGGATCAGCAATTCTAGGACCACCATCAACAATGAAATCAAGGCCCTGAAAATTTGAAACATTGAAGCATATAATGCTTGCCAAGGCATCTTCCGGACCTGCTTTTGTCCATGCACGATTTGGGATACAACTGGACATCAAACCGTTCAACAATGGTTTAACTAGCCGCTTGCAGTGATCTGTTACCATTTTATGCATGTTTTAAAGAAAACTACTTCAATACACATTTATTTGCAGCTACAGTTACTGGAAATAGAATTTTTTTCTAGAATACACTCATATGACTGAGTGGCTGGTATCTCCAGGCAAGCAATTGTTTATAAATATAATTCATGGTATGGAAACTGATGGAAAGAGGAGACAGATGGAAACTTTTTTCAGCAATAATCTCTAACCAATCACCAATTCTTGTACATCATATAAGAGAATTGTAGATAACAACGATTCAGATACAAGCTAACTTGCCCTAAGAGAAGCGAAACTATGATGGTGGTACCAACAATTAGAATACAGAGTTTCATGTATAACGTTAAGACTGAAGAAGATACCAGTGGCTCATAGAGATCGGCAATGATTACTGGATCAAGTATCCATTCATCCTCTGATAGATATTTGACACTATAAATGAAGGAAATGAAGAATGATTATAGAACTTGGGAACAACAAGATGGCACCATGATACCAATTATTTTATATATAATAACCACTTCCTCACAAATACTAAGGGAACATATGATTATTATAAATACTAACAAAATCAATGATGAACAGCACGGAAATTGTTCTATAATTTCAAGTAAAATACTTTCTTCTTTTCTTAATGTAGTTAACCACAATATGGAGAGACAGAGAGCCATGTGGCATACATAGTGAAGTAAGAAGTATTGAGAATGCTCATACAAGCAAGCAAAGCATAAATTACTTCCTTCTAACGGGACATCCAGCAATATGGCAGACATACTACTTTGTTGCATTTTCAGTTCCAGATCCTATGATCTTATACACCATAATCCCACTAGACCACAGGTGGGAACAGGAAGCAAAAGTAAGAGAAGACTTGAGTTATAATACAAACCTTGTGCAGATCAAAGGTTCATCCAAATTTTGCAATATTGCCTGGCAGATGGGATCATCTGGAATTCGGACGCCAACCTGTCTCCTTTTTGCATACCTTGTGGAAGAACCATGCCTAATGCATTGTTTGGGAAATTGCTTGGTTGCAGGTAAAATAAAGGTGTACTGCAGATGATTAAAATAACCAAGTTACTTGTGTAGTAATCAAGTACAAAATGCAGTACAAGGTGAATAAGAACATATCCTTACAGGCCCAGGTATTACACGCTTGACAGCACGGAAAATGTTAGCTTGCCCTTGGTTGGTACCTCGAGGAAATCCTGTTGTGTAGGTATCGATATCACGTAATGAGCGACACAGGATGCTGAGAGGCTGCATAATTCAGAATTTGTATAAGAACACGGTGCATATGCAGACGGGAAACTACACTCTGCAAGTAATATTTCGTTGCAGAAAAATCTTGACTCAAATTGATTTCGTAGCTGTGATATTCATGCCTTTGAGTCTCCAATGCCTTTCACTCTGCATTGAGAACAAGCATATAATAGCAGTTAGAGATGAAATGCCTTGCTTCATGTCTAAGAGAGTGAGAAAAGATTGGATTTGATCACTCATACTACCAAACTGGTCAAAGAAATGAATTTACCTGCGAAGGCGCTCAATAGATTCATTGTTACTCAGATCACAGACGATGGAGTAGCTGTCAAAAGTATCACTCCATGTTATTTGTGTCCAACAGAGCATAGATCAAATAGAAAAGGAAAAAAAACTAGAATATGGTCAACAGAACCCACACAATCAAATAGGATAAATGCACTTATGCACATATGCAGGTCATCAATCTCACCGTGCTATTTTTCCTAGACTCTAATTCAGTGAAACTAAAGCTACCCCAAAACAAAGAACATGCAACAAAGCATGCGCATAGAAATTATTTGCAAATGTTGACATTGCTGCTGCTGCTACAGTGCCACTATTACATAAATTCGGTAGGTATGTGTGATTCTTCATACGAAACTAAAAAAAAACGGCCAAGTGAAGCGGAAGAGCGTACACGGTGTCAGTAGGGATCACCCCGAAGGCGCCGCGATTGATGAGGTCGATAACCGGGTCCAGCTTCCAGAAGTCCTCGCCGGAGGGCTCCACCTTCACCCGCAGCATCCCGGTGTCCTCTCTCTTCGTGTCGCGCATAGCAGTCAGCTCCAGAAAGGCAGAAAGCCCGCGAAAGGCGAGCGTGGTTCCGTGGGACTGGGAAAAGAAAGAGGAGGAGGCGCTGGAGGCAGAAAGTACCTTGAACTGGCGCTCGGCGGCGTACTTGAGCCGCTTGGGGTTGCGCTTGTGGAGAGCGACGACGGTGGAGGAGACGCGGAGGCGACCGGGCGGATGGGCCCGCGATAAGGGGAGCCGGAACGGGGAGGGGCGGACCGCGCCGCGGAAGGAGACCCGCGAGAAGGAGGCCGTGGTGGCGAGGTCAGCAGCGGCCATGGAAGCCGGTGTGGTCTGGTCCGAGCTCGGAGCTCGGTGCCGTGGAATGTGCCGGAAGGAAGATGGATGATTCCTTCCTCCGCACTAGTAAAATGTACGTCGCACGTATTTTCAAAAAATCTTAGACTATCTTTCTATCATAATTTGATATTCATAAATTTCTATGCTTATTTTAGAAACATAAATAATACACTATTAACTTACAACGTCATTCACAACTGCCGGTCCTTCTGGACTCTGGAGGTCTGTTTCACAATAGGCCCATAGCATGATAACATACGGATCGCAATGGCCATAGAAGCCCGTCATGATACAAAAAGGAATTTAGATCTTTTTCCTCATGCTCATTATAGTGCTACTGCATCTTTCTCTCCAAAACGTTGAGTCATCCCTACCCCAAATTTAAAGAAGACAGAAAACTGATGCAATTCCATAAGCACTGCCATAGTATCATAAAGATCCTAAGAACATGCACTGCCGACCTAATGTAATGGCGACGATTGAGCTTGACACATCATATATCCCCAAAAGATATGTAGAAACATTGGCACCATTGAGAGATATGCTTATATTGGGATCCAAAAGAAAAGAAAAAAAAAAGGTTGCTTGCGGTGGAAAAAGGAGGGGGCACTGGCGCTACCAACAAAATAAAATTCATAAACCATGTAAAATAGTTTGTTTTTTTGGGGGGGGGAATGTAAAATAGTTTCGATATTCAGGTCGTTCAGGGGTTGTCGCTGCAAACCGCCGCCCCGCCCCCAACATCCGCAACCTGTCGCGTCCAAGGGTTAATTCGGTATTTTGACGACGCCGCCGGACGTTCCTCACCCGCGGCCCCCAACCGCAAGGACCCCACCTGCAGTGGCTGTTGACTGTTGAGGGCGGTGAGCGCACGGGCGCGGTGAGCCCAGCAGCCGCGCTGGCCTGCAGGCGGCCCCCACCTGCCGGACCCGGCCAGCTCAGCGGCATGTATCCAGCCGCACACACCGCGCACCACCTGAATATGAACCCTCCCACGAAGAAAAAAAACCCACACAAAAGATAAAAAAGATTCTCTCCCTCTCGATTTCTAGGGGTAGGGTTGGTTCTGGTTTTCGATCGCTGCTTGCTTGCAACCGACGGGGGGGGGGGGGGGGGGAGCAAAGCGGAGAAGCGCACCGCGCCGGGACCTCTTCCAACCCAAGGTGACATGACCTTCCGGTTCTTCTGATTAGAAAGTCTTTCACCTGTTTCAGAAAAGTTCGATATTTTCGATCCTTTTCCGTTATGAGCGCCAGGACGGGGAGGAGGCCCTCGGGGCGTGCGGCACGGCGGGTACATGTGGAATCGGTGCGAAAAAACAATTAGTTTTGAACAGAATCATCCCCTAACTCGCGGTTTTTATGGGTCTCCACACCCTCCCTCGGCCCTGACAGGTGGGTCCGGCGTGAGGGGTACGGTGGACCCAATATGAGTGAGAAATGTTTTCAATTATTTTCGATCTTTATAGTATAGAAAAAGATGATGATCAATCAATCCCCAGAGGACTAAAAATAGGCCCGGCCCAAGGACAAATCCAGCCTGGCGGAAATTGGGCCTTAGATACTTTTATTCTGAACGGGCATTAGATACTTTCAAGATATTGGGCCTACATTCTACCTACAGGAGATTGCGGCCCAAAAGAAATAAGTACTCACGAGATTCTAGGGTTTCCCCTGCCTCACCAGTCACCACCGGCGACGTCACGCCGGCCTTACTTCCGCCGACGTCTTCCCTCGCCGATAGGCCACGCAGCTCACCGCTTCCCGGCCCTCTAGCTCTATGCCAATGGCCCACGTGAAGTCCGACGGTGAGGAGAAGTGGTCCGACTCCGACCTGGACACGCCTTGGACACCGAGGTCGGCGATGCCCTCGATTGGCTTGACGCAGTCGAGGGCCCCGACGGCTCGGCCGGGGCCTCCTGTGCCGGTGCATTCTCGGCCTCCGGAGGCGGGGCCCCGGCGCGCCGGCCGAACGCTCACGGCGGAGTGCTCTCCCGCGCACTGGCCACTCCAGCCGCTCTCCAACCGTGCCACCCAGAAGCTGGCCTCGCACATTCGTGCTACCGCCTTGGAGGTCTGGAGCTTCAACTCAATTCGGAGTTTGTCGTGTTGTACTTGTGAATGAGAAAGCAGGTCATTTACATGTGAGAGGGCTAGAAGCCTAGAAGCTGCGTCTACTGAAATATCGTAGCGTGACATGATAACCTATCAGTTCCTAGTTTAGATTCGATACATGTATCATTTTGGAGCATGTGCATGTCTAATATAATATGGTTATAGTTTCGCAAAAAAAAAGAACATTGTTCTAGGAAACATAATAGAGCACTTGATGTTATGGGAGGGTGCATTGCAGTGTTGCTGTAGTCCGTGTTGAATGTTTCTCGTGATGTGTTTGGAATGATTCAGGAAGTGGGAAGGCAGGATGAACGTGGGGATGTCAAATTCAGTCACCACTACAATCAGGGATAGCATAAGAGACACAGCAATTAGGAAGATACGGAACACTGAGAAGGCCGATCGTGCTACAGTGGAAACAGGTTTGTAAATGTTTCTCGTTTGGGTAATGTTTGTTTTGTCCTGTGCCTCTCGGAATTTAAGTTGTTCCACTTGCACTTGCATAATCCGGCTGTATCATTTATCTATACTCAACCTAGCTCGTTTTCATGTTAAGTTGGTACTGCATGGTTCCTTTATCGCTTATACATCTATGCTAGAAATTGAAATTTATTATACCAGTATGTTGTTTCTTGTTTCCCTTGGACGTACGCTATACAAAATAATAATTTGTATCAGCTCATCTGAACTCATCATGTACTACCTTCCATGGCAACATTCTGAAAATCTGCTCCATTTAAGATTATGTACGTGTCTCAGATGGCACTAAGAGTCAAAAGAATCGTACAGAAAGGCGAAGTTTGACAAATTTCTCTGCTGGAGTGATCTTTGTTTATTCACTGTTGTATAGTTACGATCAAATCTAACTTTTTACTATTTGTTGCCTGCTATACACGTGCAACCGGGATGCAGAATTTTATTTCTCTTATAGAATTATTAAGTGTGGCCTTCTTGATGCTTGGTTATGTCTAATGAAGGATATTGTGCTGAAATAATTTTCTGAAACACTAAATGTTTTTTGTTTATGTTCAGGCTATTGACCCAAGAACACACATGGTTTTATTCAAGATGTTAAACCGTGGTACTTTTAGTAACATAAATGGCTGCATTTCTACAGAGAAAGAGGTAACTTAAGATACAGTGCATACTATTGTAACAATGTCTTTTATTTGCTTACCTATAGAAACATTATTGTGAGAATAATCAATGGAATATGAATGCACCTTGACCCGCTACTGCTAGTTACCTCTTTCTACTGGGAAAGAGGTACCTTAAGACATAGTCTTCTATTTGCTTGCTTAGAAACATTATGCAAAAAATCAATGAAATTTTCATGTTTAATAGAAGATGAAGAATGCATCTTAACCTGCTAGTTGCAGATCTCTGTTTCCCTGATTCCTGGTTGAGTATTATTATTATTATTACTACATATTAGCATAAACAATATTAACCTTGTCAATGTGCAGGGAATTCCTAGACAGCCTTACCCAGACCTCCAGGCCACAAGGGAATTTGAGCTAAATGCTAGTTAAATACCTCAAAGGAGTAACAATCGGAACCATTAAAGTATTGATCCATCTTACCATATTGATCATAATATTGGTCTTGAATATTGCTTGTTATTTGGGAATGATGATGTTATTGTGAACAATATTGTGCTTTGATATGTTCCGTTACTTGCATATTAAGTAGAGCACACAAATTAAAATAGATGAGGTAGTTATTCTTGTTTTTATGGCCATTGAGCCCACCACAATTTGCTTGGGACAAAGGCTTCTTTGTCGTTGTTTGTGTAAAATGTAAGTTTTGTGTGGATTATAGTTTGAACCTAATTATAATGAGATTGTAAATTTTTACTAGTTGTCATGCAAAATCTTTGAGAAAACCTTGGCAGCATGCTATTAGCTATCTCCTTGTGTTCCGTTGCTGATGTGTATTACTGTTAAATATTTTCTAAGCATTGTCTTATACTAAATTGGGGTGAAAAGAATCACCAGTCAATACAGACAGAAGTTCTCATTATTATATTTCAGTGTATGTGTATTATTTTCAGCTTCCCCGTATTACTCCCGACACCTTTTTTTTAGATAGTTACAATAATGCGAACTCTTTACCAAAAGTGCAAACAAGTCCATGGCGATTTGAGTGAGTACAACATTCTTTATTTCGAGGTAATTAAACACTTATTATATTTTTTTTCAATCATCATTTTAATGTCAACCGATCCGTATCTCCATACTCCTTTTTGCCTATTGTTCAGAGCCACTTGTATATTATTGATGTTTCACAATCTGTTGATCTTGATCATCCTTCAGCATTGGACTTTTTGAAGGAAGATTGCCTGCACATTTATGTAAGTGGTAGTTAAATTGATCACCACATGTATACTCGTATGTTGCTGTGATTGACATGTTCAACATTGCGCGCGGTGATTTTTTTAAAACACGAGGTGTTGCGGTCATGCCAGTAATGGATTTATTTAATTTTGTTGTTAACCAAAATATTGCTGATGAAGATGTTGATGCTTACCTCGAAAAGGTATCTTGTATGTTTGAGTATAAGACAATACATGTCAATCTTTCATAATAACCATCACTTTTTGAAGTTCCCGTGCTGCATGACTTGACAGAAATCTAATTGTTTAACATTATTGTTTTCAATCACAGATTCAGCAAAAGATTTTGGAGAATGGAGGTATAGTTCCAAACGATTATGAAATCACTCCCACAGTCATGGTGCAGGCAAGCAGCTATGCCATGAATTTTGCTGCAATTATTAACATCTCAAGTAGCAGATCCTTCCGATAAAGCACAATCGCACTATGTGGTGGCACATAATGCGATCTCTTTCAGATGTCGCACAATAGTTTGCAGCTATCTTATTTCTTCCTTCTAATGTTTCTACTAATGTACAACTAATGCACTTGATTTCTTTGCATAGATGTTGGATTGCATGAAGCAATGTGAGGCAGATATTGTCAACATGTCAATGATGCAGCGTTCATCCTCTGGTTACGAGCCACCAGCATATAAGTTTTATGGTCAGCCACTATTAGGATTTGTGCGGACTAAAAATGTGGACAATGAAAAGCATCAAGATCAATTACCACAAAATACAGCGGAAGCAACCTTGGATCTGCAAAACTACTGCTCATTGGAGGACAACACGGAAGTGGGGGAAGATGATAGTGAATTCGTCTCCACTTATGATGAAGATGGTTCATGGCATGAGGCTGATCCCAAGCTGGGACCTGATGAAAGAGATGGTTCATGGCATCAGACTCATCTCAAGCTAGGACCTGAGGAAAGAAAAGCTGCTAGGAAGGAACACAAAAAGAAAGTGAAGGAAGAGAAGAGGGAAGCTCGCAAGACCAAGAAATCACAGGCTAAGAAAAAGAGGAGCAAGAAAATGGCGAAAGCATAGTGCAAGCGGTCGCGAATCTTTGGGTAGTCAGTATTAGTTCACGTTGAATCTAATTGACAGATAGCCAGAGGGAGTGATGTCACAAGTTTTCACATTGTTGCAAACTTTTCTCGATCGTTTCTAATGCATTAGTCGGAAACCTACCAATGTGTAGGAGTAATATCCTCGATTTCAAGCTCTATCTATATCACGAATGAAACTGCCGGTCATCCAAGTCTTGATGGAGTGCGAATGGGGTTTCTGCTTTTATGCCACTGGATTCTTTGTCCTGTGCAACTTGCCCCTTCGTTCCAAATGTTCTGATTTTTTTGATCGACTCTAAAGCGGACGTAAGAGCATTCCATATGAAAACATCATAACCAAGATTTGAATAGCATATATACGAATCTTTTTGAGTCTTCAGATTTTCAGAATTACTAGATTCCAGAACGCACTACACCCTTCATTTTTGAGGTTTGAATACTTCCAACCGACAACCCACCAAAAGAATTATAGATCCAAAATTTGAGTACCGTGCTATCAATTTCTTACCGCCTTTGTTTTGCATAAAAGAATAATTAGATCCAAGATTCAATCGTTTTGTTCGGCTGGCTGTGGCTGGTAGCTGGTGCTGATTTGTTGTAAAAGAAAAGTGCTACTGTCTGGCTGATGACTGATGCTGATTTAGTGTGAGAGAAAAACATTACTGGCTGACAAGCTAGCTGAACAGAGTGAATTTCTGACACGCCTTTATTTTTGCGTAAAAGAATAATTGGATCAAAGATTCAAGTACCTGCACACTCATTTTGTCAAATTTCATATTATTTTTCTTTGGGAACATATCTGGTGGAAACCAGAACTTCGTGAAAACCCGTGCAAACCACGGCAAAAATGTCGTCTAAATTCACCAAAAAAATCACACATGTAGATGATATGATGATAAACAATTTTGTAAAATATCTTGTCCAAACTCGACTTCGTTTGTGAGATATAAAAATAACAAAATTGTTATTTTTATATCTCACAAACGAAATCGAGTTTGGACAAGATATTTTAAAAGAATGTGTATCATCATATCATCTATATATATGTGGTCCTCCGCACAAATTGTGCATTCCAGCTTGAAATTTGTCTCGTCCTTGCGCTTCCTCTTCTGCTTGATCAGGTGTGGATGATCCGTCGGTTCAGCTGCATCACCGACGGGATCGACGAACTCAGCACCACCAGCCTGTGCTTCATCCACACCCAGAGCACCCCGACCCCGCCCACGTCCCCTCTGGCCGCGACCACGACGCTGGTTAGGGTTGCCAGCAGGGATCGTCGCAGATTGAGGTGCCCCACGTCCGCCAAAGCCGCCGCCTCTATTGCCTTGAGGACCGCCAAAGCCGCTTCTGTTGCCTTGAGGACCACCGCCGGGCGTGGACTGGTTGCCAGCACCGCCTCCCGCTGGGTGCCCCGCCCCCATACCTCCTACAGGCGGAGGGGCATGATCGCGGCCAGGGATGCCGCGGCCCTGCGGAATGCGGCCAGGTGCAGCACCCTTCCCACGCGCGCGACGACCGGCTCCTTGACCACCAGCCATGGCGACGACGGCGGCGTAGGTCTTCCGAGGCGGCGAGTCGGGGATGAGAATCGGTCTGACCAGAGACCGAGAAGGCCGAACCAACGTGGGCTCAAGCCTAGGCCCAGACCCGTGGGAAAGTCTGGGCTCGTTCCGCTTCAAATCCGAACGGTAATCACGCTTGGGGAGGGTCGGTGCATTTGAAATTTGGACCGACGAGATTTTCGGATCATCGCCCACCCTCGCCACTGTCCTGCCGCCGGCCGCCGCTAAGGCCGGAAGGATGACATCGCCCAAGGTCTTCGCCGAAGAGACCCTCCTTGGCGGCAAAGGTCCTCTCCACACCTTCTTCCACGGCGGCAACACTGGAGGAGACGTCGCCGACTGAGAACCCGGCTTGGATTGCCGGGATGGTGGCGATGCCGACGAACCCGGCTTGGAATGCCGGGATGGTGGCGACACCGTCGAAAATGAAGCCTCCTTTTGGGTGTAGGAACTCCCCGAACAAGGAGCACCGCGTCGCCCCGAAGACAACAGCTCAACCTCCCCAAGATCATCACACTCAGAATCTGAATCCGACGCCCAAAATTTCCCCATGCCCGCACTCAGATTAGCACAAGAGAGAAGGGCGATCTCCTCATTGGCGCGCTGGAGCATGTATCGATCTTTGACTGGATCAGAAGTTGCATCGCCATCCTTGGCCGTGCGCTGGCGCAGCGCAAGACGGACGGAAGGAGCGAGCTTGACCTGATGCGGCATGGGCCACCGCTCGCCGGAGCCGGCGGCCGGGAGGACACCGTTTAGAGCTAGGTCGCCGGGGAGAGAGCTAGGTCGCTGGTACTTCCGCTGCCTTCCTTTTCTTCCGTCGTAACCTCTGCGGTGTATCCGATGAGAGAGAGCTCAATCGGTCCGCCGCCGTGGTCGCGCCGGGCGCCGCCGTACTGACCGCCGCAATGGACCGATTCAATCGGTCATCATCAATCGGTCCCTCGAAGAATAACAGCAGCTGGTAAAAACTAAATGTCTGAATTAAGAGCTATGGCTACCATGGCGGCGGCAGGCACAAAAGAAGGTGGCGTACCGGCCGTGGGAATAGCGAAGCGATTCTCTCCACACGTACCGTACGTCTACGATGCCCGTACATACACACACCCTAGTACGGCCTCCACGGCTCCATCCATCCAAATGCCAATCCCTCTCGCGAGCCCAGGGCCCAGGCCGGCCACGCCCACGCCCACGCCCTCACGAGGACCCCCCCGCACATCCATCCAGATTGCAGAGAGGCCATGTGGCGGCGGTGGTGCCGCCTGCCATGCTGCTGGCCCAGGCAGGGACCAGGACTTCAGGGACGGACAGGGAGGGCTAGCCGAGTAGCCAGCCAGCCAGTCGCTCCCGCCTCCCGTGTCCTGTCTCGCTCCGCCACGACACGGGCGGATGGGCTACCCGGCGGGAGCCCGGTCCGTCCACGTGCGCCGGGCGCCACCCCGCCGTATCCCGCTTTCTGCCGGCTGGCCGGCCGCGCCGCAGCACGCACATCTGGACAACAGCAACCGGGCTTGGGGGAACGGCACGGCAGCATATGCCGTGGCGGGCAGCTGCTTCCGGCCACCGGGTGGGGTCTCGGCGCCGGCGGCAAGCCTAATGCGCTAGGCGCTAGCCTAGCTAGCTGCCTGCCGCGGCGTCAATGCCCTAGCGGTAACGACTTTGTTCGGGGAGTAATGAACAAAAGGTCCGGGCCGGGCCGGCGATCCAGTCCGGCACTATTGCTGCAGCTGTCTGGTAGCGCCGGTTTTATTGCCGAGGCCGTTACCCTAGTACTGCTGCTGCCGCTGCCTGCTGGCGTCCGGCGGCGAGCCGGCGCGGCCACGCACCGGCCATCTTCAATGACACGGCGTTCTTGCGCATGCCTTGTGCGATGCAGGGTAGATGGTATCTCCGACGAGCCATTAACCCACTAGGCGGCTCATCGCATCTCGCCGTCGCCCGTGGGATGATGGAGATCGGGATCCCGGCCGATGCGCGTGATCGAGCGCGTCGTCGTAGCACGGCGATGTGGCTTCGCAGTTCGCAGCTTCGCGGGGCACTGTTTGCTTTTTGCCTCGCATAGTTGCGCGCACGCCACCGCTTGTCTCGGGTACGAGCTATTGCTTGCTTCATCAGGCTTCAGCTCCGTTGCGTTCGCAGTGCTGCGTAGAGACCCAGAGATGCAGAGAGCTTGCGCATGTCCACCTTTACCCGTCGCGAGCATGGTCATGCCGGGGAGGGGCACGGGCGCTGGGCGCGGCCGGTGGCTCCTTCGCGCAGTGGTGAGCTGCAACGCTTGGGGCATGTCCAGCGGCAGCAGCAGAACCTCCCGGTGGACGTTAAAAAAAAAACTTGACCTGCGGGGGTAAGACCGCCCCCACGGTATTGTTTTTGAGAGGTAGAATGACCTTCTCACAGCAGGCCAAGAAAACCCCCGAACCCCTGCCCCACCCGTACACGGGGGTCCGTCGCCTTGTGAGTTAGGCCGGGCTCCACAATGCTTTGGACATGAGACAGGCGAGGGGATTTTTTTAACCTCAACCTGAAATTCGCTCCCATGAGGAGTCGATCCCAAAATCTGAGGAGTGCCGCTGGGTTCCCCTAAACAAGTCAGCTAGAGGTCCTTTGGCCCGGTGGACGTTAAGAAGCAGGACGGGGCTGCTTGTCGTCGAGGACGCCGGCCTGCGGATACCGTCCACCCCTTGAGCCCCCTACAGCCGTTGGATCGTTATTGTGCGGATGAGATTGCGCCTTGATTTTTCATATGGCGAGATCCTTTCGCCTTCGTCCTCCACCCGCCGTTCTGCTCGACGGCGAGTCACGCCATTTCCAGGAATGCAGCTCCTCATCAAGAGCCAAGACCAACAGCGCCGCCGTCGAAGGTCATCCCCTCCGCAATCGCATGGACCACGAGCTTCGCGCTTTATCTGCCTTCACGGGGTCGAACGCCACTGCAGTTCAGAGAACGAAATGTCGAACGCGTGCCGGTGTCGGCGTGTGATGCTAGCAGAGGAAGGCAAACGGGGAGCGGTCGAGAGCCGCGGCAAATGCCGGTCCGGTCGTTGCAGTCGGTGACGCCGGCCACCGCGCGTGCGCGACGGAGCGCTCGGCCGCCCTCTGCACCCGGAGCGACGATGACGCGGTCGATCGCGACCTCGGCATGGACTCCGTGCGAGCGAGCCCTCTAGCTGTGTTCCGTGGAAATGGACGTCAGCAAGACAGCGGCTACTGCGAGTCATCGACGACTTCAGAAGGTTGGGTCACCGAATTGATTGTAGCTGCAGATGGACATGCGGCGGCAGAGCGCGCGCGCGCCGCGCCGACGCCACGCATTGCTCGATTCTCGAATCTCGACTCGAGAACGCGGCGGCGAGCAGCCTTGACGGGGAAGACAGACGGCGTGGTGAGCATGGTCACGCCAAGGAGGGACGGCGTTGGGGGCGGCCGCGGCGACTCCTATACTCGGAGGCGAGGTGCAGAGTTTGGGGGATGTCCCGTCGCAGGCCCGCAGCAGCAGGACCTCCCGAGTCCCGACTGACTTCAGACGCAGGGCGGCGCTGCTTGTCGTCGAGGACGCCAGCCTGCGGACGGTGCGCTCGGAGCCAGGGGGTGGACGGTGTTTCGAATACTGTCCGGGTGGACGGTAGATGAAATACCGTCCCCCCCTGGGTCTCCCGCAGGCGTTGGATCGCAAATGTGCGGCTGAGATTGACGCGCGTATTCCCCCATCCCTCGTTCTGGCCGACAGCGAGATCGTTTCGTCTTCCTCCACCCGCCGTTCTCCTCGACGGCGAGTCACGCCACTGCCTACGAACGCGGGTCCTCATCGAGAGCCAAGACCAACAGCGCTTCCGCAACCGCATGGACCACGAGTTGCGCGCTTCAACTGCCTCACGGGGCCTCGACCGTGCCGGCAAGCGTCCCCCTGCCGAAGCAGCGCCGCGAGATGCCTAATCCAGCGTGTCCATGGATGATCGCCATGAGCACTGTCGTGCGCTCGATCGGCCCTCGAACCTGTCCATCCGTTCCATCGAGGCGCCTCGTCGCCTGGGCCGCTCCTAGCATACAACCACGCCGTCCGTCGTGACCGGCCGTGTCCACCTCGTCGAGGAAGATGGTCGTCGTTTCCTCGCTGGCGCAGCAGACGCATAGGAAAGCTAAGCGCCGATCCGACACTTGCAAGGGTATGGAGGATGCTGGTCGATGTTGAAGAAGAGCTGAAGCGCGGTGCATGAATGCAGGCATGTGGCCATGCCATGCCATGCCAGCACGCAAGGTGCGGATGGGCGACGCGCGCATCAAGATCATCGATTCTGGAGCAGAGACGAGAGATGACGCCGCCTGGGCCCAACTAGAGCAAACGGAGACCTTGGACTCAACGACACACACTGATCCGGATTGAGCCGCCGGATGGACGCGCTGGTCGAGGTCTGACGGGGAAGACGACGACGCGGCGAGCATGGCCTTTGCCGGGGAGGAGCACGAGTGCACGACGTGGAGCGCTCGTCCATGCAGACGCGAAGCGAGAACCTTGGGGCTGTCCGGCCTCAGCCGCCGGACCTCCTGGCGGACGCCGGGACGGCGCTTGTCGTCGAGGACCGACCGGGTGGACGGTAAATGGAATACCGTCCGCCCCCTGGGCCTCCTGCAGCCGTTGGATGGCATTTGTGCGGCTGAGATGGACCCGTATGTTCCCAGTTGATTTGTCATGTACTCTCCGTCTTCCTCCCCGTCCCCTACTCGCCGCTCTGCTCGACGGTGAGTCGCGGCACAGCGCCGATGCCCAAGAAGGCAGCTCCTAGTCAGGAGTGCCCATGCCTGATCAGTGATGGAACTCTCGCTGCCATTCACGCGTATCAAGGTGGGGTCGAGATGGCCACGGCGGCGGTCATGGTCTCGCTCGCCGGTGCCGGGTGGTGGACAGTAAGTAACGGACTGCGTCGCAAGCTGGGGACGGCCTCACCGACGTGAGCGCACGGTTTGGATTGCTCAGGGAGGCACCCAGCTAGACAGTATTGTGGATCTCGCGTTCCTGATCTTAGGATCGTCGGTTTGCCGACAGCGCGACGCCCGGCGTCATCCGTGGCGATCAGGCGTGCCGCGCCGAGGAGCGAGCGCGTCCCAGTGTTCCCCGAGTGCGGCCAGATTGCCAGTAACTGGAGGTGCCAACGGGACCAGTGGGGTGCTCCATGGCAACGATCGGAGACCCTTCCCACCCTCGCAGGGACTGTTGCTCGATCGCTTGCCGTTCCCCTCCACGGTTCGCCGCTCGGTGTGCTCCGGAGTCCGGGCTCCGCCCGGAGAGCCGTGGCATCGAACGACAAGCTAGGCAGCCGCCGGCGGCGGCGGCCGCATGAATCTCTTCCGAGTTCAGATGATCGGAGGACCAATCCTCTATTCTGTCCCGGCGTCTCTGCGCCGGCTCCCATAGATATACAATCCGCCGCCGGCGTTAGTGATGACTGATGCGAGGCGCTCTAGCCCATGGCGTGGTCGTTGGGCGACCACCCCTGTGTCCGGCGGCGGGTGCAACGAAGCAACCACCTCCGTGTCAGCCAAGGTTGTCAGGGATGGTTGCGTGTGTTGAGTGTTGACATCACACCAGCGACGGGATCCTTTCAGCTGAGGTTCAAACTTGTTCTAGACTAACTCATATGAACAATGATAAATTTGAGGGTGCATTCTTGCAGCAAAAGTACATCTCTGAATATACTCTATAGATATGCAAGTTTGAAATCTTTTCTAAACTCGTCTCACTGGTTTTCAGTCGTTTGCCCATTTTCATCGTTCCTTCACCAGTGTATGCCTCCCGAATTAGCATGTTTAGCAGACACAGGATGGATTAGCAAACAATGATTGGTTGAGAGTACAAGAATGTTTTGAAAAGCACCTTAGTAGCTGGAAAGGGAAAAACCTTTCCATGGGAGGGAGGCTAATCTTGATCAACTTAGTTCTTAGCAGCTTACCGACGTACATGATGTCCTTCTTCAAGATTCCAAAAGGGGTTCGCAAGAAGTTGGATTACTTCCGATCTCGGTACTTCTGGCAGAGTGATGAGCACAAACGAAAATATCGGCTAGCAAAGTGGGATATCCTGTGCCAACCTAAAGAATAAGGAGGTTTAGGGATACAAAATCTCGAACTTAAAAATATTGCATTGCTCAGCAAGTGGCTATACTGACTGTTGACAACAGATGGTACTTGGCAGCAGATTCTACGCAACAAATACCTAGGGACTAAACCGTTGGTTCAACTCCAATGGAAAAGCGGTGACTCTCATTTCTGGGCAAGCTTGATGAAAGCAAAAGGTGAGTTCCTCCGGTTCAGGACCTTTGTTATAAAGAATGGGTCACAAGTTAGATTTTGGGAAGACATTTAGCTAGGTAACACACCGTTGAGATAACAATACCCGCAATTATATAATATTGCAAGGAGAAAACATGATACGATGGGTCAAGTACTTTCAGCGTCAACACCCAATCTATCTTGGCGTATGGATCTCATCGAAAATAAACTAGCAATGTGGAATAACCTAGCAGCCCGACTGGCTCCCATCACACTCAGCCACGATGAGGATGAGTTTAGATGGAATCTTGACCCCGCATGTGTCTTCTCAGTAAAGTCACATTACTGGGGATTAATAAGTCAGAACGTTCTCAATGTCAACAAGAAACTATGGAAGCTGAAACTACCATTAAAAATTAAGATATTCATCTGGTACATTAGGTGCGGCATCATCCTCACAAAGGATAACTTGGCGAAAAGGAACTGGCAGGATAATCAACAATGCTGCTTCTGTCATGAAAATAAAACGATTCAGCATCTGTTTCTATACTATCGTTTTGCGCGAATGGCTTGGGCCACAGTATACATGGCATGGGGTCTCCGCCAACCCACAAGTATATCCAACATGTTCGGGAGCTGGCTGAATGGAATTTTAAAACATCATAAATCACTCATCATGGTGGGAGCGGCAGCCATGTGCTGGTCTGTCTGGCTCTGCAGGAATGACACTGTATTTGAAAACAAACAATCTAATTTTTTGCATATTATTTACAGGACAATGCACTGGCTTCGTACATGGGCTACCCTACAACATGCTACTTCCCAGGAGGCGCTTGTTGCGGCCTCTCGGTGGTTGGAGCGGGTGGCAAAGGATTTTTTTACCTAGGCACATGGGTGAAGTTAGGTACATGGGTGACGTTCTAGTCTCAGGATCGAAAGTCATTAATGTGTCTGTTAAACCTAAAATCTAGTAGGCTGTGTGCCCAATGAACAGAGGCCGGGAACGGTTTCAAGGCGTTGTATCCACTCGATGTAACTTCTTGAAATTAATAAAATGTTCTCATTTCCACAAAAAAAAAACAGGATGGATTTGCATGTTTGAACAAAGATCAAACCTTCCAGGAGGGAAACATCGCTAGGTGCATTCTCCAGCAAAGGTCGCTGCTGGGCAAATTCTGCCAGCTCGCAGTTACATAGCCTTCATATTTACAGCATGCAGCCTACTGTCCGTTCCGTGTTCATACTACTACTCACATCCTTGGAAAGTCAAAAGGTGTTGCCTCGGTCGGGGCATTGCAAACCCATACACTAGGTGAGGTGAAGCAAATTTCAAGCTGCTTTAAAAGCGAACTTTGATTGTGCCTCTTCTTCATCTTCTGCTACCATCCAATCCAGCTTCGGACCCTAAAGCATGAGGGAAATGCGCCAAACCAATGTATGCACAGAAATGAGTTCACATGATCATGATGATTGGCATGATCTCTGCGGTAGAATAATCAAATACAGAACAGAATCACATGATCCAGCTTCGCCGGGCACTCTTTTTGCCTCGCTTTAGTTGCGCGCCACCGCTTGTCTCGGGTACGAGCTATTGCTTCATCAGGCTTCAGCTCCATCGCGCTCACGATGCTGCGTAGAGGCCCAGAGATGCAGAGAGCTTGCGCGCGTCTAACTTTGCCCCTCAGTTCTGTTGCCCGTTGTTGACAGTTGTTCTGTTGTTGACAGTAGATGTAACCCCTTCGATCGTAGTACTGCTAAGGTCCTGTTTAGTTCCAAAAATTTTCAAACAGTATCCGTCACATCGAATTTTTGAATACATGCATGGAGTATTAAATACAGTTGAAAAATATAACTAATTACATAGTTCAACTGTAAATGACGAGACGAATCTTTTAAGCCTAATTAGCCTATGATTGGACATTAATTACCAAATAACAACGAAAGTGTTACAGTACACAAACCCAAAAAATTTCGCGAACTAAACACAGCCTAAGTTCTTATAAGGTATCTGATGGCTGCGTGTGACGTTGTAGCAGAACTGTCAGCCGACGCGGTTTTCCATCTGAACTTTGCCATGTGGCATTCTATGATTCCTAGAATACGTCTTCTAGGCTCCGCATGAAGTACTAAATAAAGTTTATTTGCAAAACCTCTTTAGAGATGTGTGTAATTTTTCGCGACGAATCTAATGACGGCAATTAATTGATGATTGGCTACAGTAATGCTACAATAACCATCATCTAATTACGCGTTCAAAGATATCATTAGATTCGTCTCGCGAAGTAACACAAGAGTTGTTTACCGTAAAGTAGCGCAGACAAGCTGAAACGGCGACCCAAAGGTGTTTAGGACGTCTGCAACGGTCGACGAGATGGCCGGCGATTTCATTTTTCTAATCGATGAATAGTGGCTGCACAGTAGTCGCTAGCGACGAATTCGTCGCTAGCTCGCACGCTCGCCGAGAGAGCTCCCTCTCACGCGTGTGAGTCCCGAGCGTCTGCCGTCCCTTTCTCTCCTTCAAATCGCCGGCGCAAATCGCTGGCGCACTGCAGACGCCCTTACTACGGGTCTGCAGACACAGCAGTATATGCGCTTCTCGGCGTGCGTAAAGGAAGGGATAGATTCGGCGTACATCGGATTCTGCTAGAAGCCGGTGGCCGTCGTTCCCGGTACGACCGGATGCCCTCCCTTGCCGAAGACGAGGAGGGAGGCTGGTCCAGCCAGCACGGCTGACATAGAAGAACTAGGCGTATGACCCGCGCATTTGGGCGGCTAGTATTGAAAATTAAAAAAATTATATATCGTTGTATTCTTACTATTTTTTAAAAATTATACTATTTGTTACCATGCATCACCTTGTTTATTATCGTAAATTATGTTTTATTATTAATTAAAACAATTCAAATATGATCTACCTATAATAACAATTTAATTTGTTGAGCTTTAATAATATTATGCATATAATTATTTTTATTTTCTTTTTATGTTGATTGATTGTTGTTAGCTTTAATTTTTATTAATAATATGTTTGTAACTGATACATTGCTAAATGGTATTTTATATTTAATTTTTCATAATGGCATTGGTGGGTAATTTTTAATTAGGCGTATGAGTATTTTAGGCTAATTTTTATTATAATGGCAGTGGTGGGTAATTTTTATTTTTCTATTTTCTCCTATTAACATAGTAATTTCTAGACCTTGAGAGCGAACGTGGAGGCTCTGTTTGTTGGCCAAATAATAAGATAATAAATTAATTAGTGCCAAATATAAATAGTAAATATAGACAAATATGGTCATTTTATCTTTTTTTTTAAAAGTTATTCTAGAATTCGTAGGATGACTTGTTTTTTTAAGATGGAGGGAGCAGTAGGTTTCTAAAAAAGGTTCAAACAAGATCAGCAGTAGTATCTCTTATGGAAAGCGAAGGGCCGGGAATAATCAGCCTTGCTTGTTTAATGCAACATCAGAAAAGAATATTCTTTTCTTCCCTCCATCATAGGACGGTTCAGACAAGATCAGTAGTATATCTCATGGCAAGCGAAGGGCCGGGAATAATCAACCTTGCTTGTTTAATGCAACATCAGAAAAGAATATTCTTTTCTGCCCTCCATCATCGGACAAATAAAATGGATAAGACCAATGCTGGCATCCATATTGTTATAAAAACTTTTGTTTGAAACATTGTACAAACACAGATGACCAGCTGCATGCATGCGTATCCATAGGTTATACTCCAAACCTCGCACACCAAAAGTCAATTTCATTTTGTTTATATGTCAGGTTATGGCAACATATATGTAGCTAACAGAGTTTGAGATTATTCAAATCATATATTAATCGATGTATTGGGATAGATGCCTACTCTCGCTCTTCATTTAAGCAAGCATCTATTCTCTCACCCCGAAACTTGCTATTTAGAACCCTTGCAGCGAGGCTTGCGATGTGGTTTGCTTGCATGTCTCCACCAATTCAAAGATGAGGCCGACTAGAAATCGCGAGGAACATGGCAGCGAAAGTCTGGTGAACAGCCAAAGGTAATGATGTATACTAGCTTATTGTGTTCACTTTTATTATTACAGAAAAGAATGATGTATACTCATGAGCGCCGCTTTCAACCGGTGTAATTCGATACCTTTTCTAGTTTAGATAGGCATTTCTCTAGAAAATATAAGACCGTTTAGAACAGTGGTTGTCATTTTGACTACTAAGAGTTTGTGTGAAATATTTTTTTAGATAATGAAAACGAGTTCCGGCCTCTACAAAGTGTACACAGCCCAAAGATTATTACAAAATATAGTCGTCTATTGGCTAGCTTGGGGAATGAGCAAAGGGAAAATCATCTAAACCAATTCTAAGGTTATGCTTCCACCCATAATTGGCTATCTCCAAGGCGACGACCTCCAATGCAAGACTTGCCTTTCGGAACATCATCTTTATCATATCTTTATGTTGCAGTTGCGCCCATAAGTGCAACCAGTAGGTTCCCTTGAAAACAACCTGCATAAATGATGAATACTTGGTTTTGTTAAAAATAATATCATTACGGCACCTCCAAATAGCCCAACACAATGCAGCTGCCCCCACCAAAACGACACGCCTCTCGTTGTTATCAAAATTTGAGAGCCAATTTCCTAGCATATGGGAAATCGATCTTGGCGGGGTTAACCCTGTAGCTAAATAGACTATCTTCCAAATCTCCTTTGCATGGTGACAGTCAAAGAGGAGATGTGTAATTGATTCATTACAATTACAGAAGCAACACTTCAAACTCCCCTTCCAATTCTTTCTCGCTAGATTATCTTTTGTTAGGATAACTCCTTTTTGGAAAAACCAAAGGAAAATCTTTATCTTAAGAGGAATTTTTAGTTTCCAAATCAATTTGTGGCGAAAGGGAGCATTTTGGTTCATCTTGTGGAGGTACATAGATCTAACTGTAAAGACCCCGAATTTATGTAAATTCCATCTAAAGTGATCACTCCCTTCAACTAAATTGATGTTGGTTATCTTAGCTACCAAATCAAGCCATTCTAAGAGTTTTTCATCAACCAATGCCCTTCTAAATGAAATGTTTAGGGGTTCTGAACTTAACACACTCGCTACTGATGTATGTGGTTGGCGAGCTATGTTGTAAATTGATAGATACTGTTCTCTAAATGGCTTTTGGCCCACCCAAGTATCCTCCCAAAATCTCGACTGTATTAGTAGCGAAATATGGTGTATCGAACTAAAAAAATATAAAAGCATTTTACATGATGAATCTAATAAAAACATCAGTCTAAGATTGTCAATCTATGTTATTATTTACATATTTATTATTAGGGAAAAATCCGGTTTACACCCTCCAAATATCGCAAAAGTCCGATTTTCAACCTTTAACTTACGAAACCGGACAACATAGGCCATCCAACTGTCAAAACCGGGCAAATTTGGCCCCTGTGGTGGTTTTGCAAATTTGGTACTGTGTAAAATTCCGTTGAATTTTATGATTTTGCATATGTTTGTCTCCAATGTAGCAGGGTGTTATTCTACCGCAACGTGAAGTATTATGAAACATACGAGAGCAATAATGCTAGCATTTGTAACATGAGAAAATCTGTCATATATATTTCGTCCACTAAAATCATGAAATGATTAGAAGCATCAAAGAATAATGTTTGCAACATCAAACAATTAGATGGTTTTTTTCTCAGAAAAGAATCTGTGCACAGATAAACAGCAAACTGGAATGAAATCTGAAAAATATATGAATCATGGCTTTGTTGCTTATATATATATTATATAATATTATCAGTGCACTCAAGAGTCTGGCGTCTGTGGAACAACTGTGGGACGAATGGGAGATCCACTGCCTGGTCCTCCTAAGCTTGGCCTTGCAAGTCTTCCTCTTCCTCGCAGCGGGCATCCGGAGCGCGCAGCGCGTCGCGCGTACTCCACTCGCTCCTGTGGCTTGCCTACGTGTCGGCCGACCTTGTGGCCGTCTTCGTGCTCGGCCATCTAGCGGTGTCCGGCTGCACGAGCAGGCCGCGGCACGAGCTGATGCCGTTCTGGGCTCCGTTCGTGCTGGTCCACCTGGGCGGGCAGAGCAGCATCACGGCCTTCTCCATGCAGGACAACGAGCTGTGGGGGCGCCACCTGCTGGGCCTCGTCACCCAGGTGGCGCTGGCCGGCTACGTCGTCTCCAAGTCGTCCTTGTCGGACGGGCGGCTGCTTGCAGCCATGGTGCTCATGTTCCTCAGCGGCTGCGTCAAGTACGCCGAGCGCACCCTCTGCCTCTACCTTGCGAGCCCGGCGAAGCGCAGGGACCACTCCCTCGGCAGCATGTCGTTCGTGCTACAGCAGCACCGTAGCAGCAGAGTTGAGCGGCGTAGTAGTAGTAGAAACCCAGGCGCAGCAGGCGTCGATCGCCGCGGCTATAGCTCGGACTTAACAGAACTTGCAGGGGAGCGGCTGAGAAGAAGGTTCGATCGCATGCTCAATGCCCACTCTGGGTCCGGTCCGGAGGAAAAGGGCAGCCTGCTGGACATCGGCTCCGATGTCCACCCCGTCATGTCCGTGGACGCTCCACTCAACGACCTGTCAACTGTGGTATGCGCGGAGTCGGACATCATCCCACAGTTGCACGAGCAGTACAGGCGCAGGGAAGGCCGCAGCTCCAAGGCCTACGGCTACGTCGCCGAACGCTTGGTACCCTTCTACCAAGACCTCTACACCAAAAAGCCTCTCAGCCACCTCCGCCAGCGGTTTCTGCTCGACTACGCATGCTCGTGCAGTCCTGACGCTGAAGACCATGGGTGTATGCTCAACAATGTCCGGTGTCTTGTCACCCTGACACTAGTAGCGCTCCTCGTACCCGTCCTGTATTTCTCAACCTTGCCCACTCCGATCGCTCTGGCGCTCTTCGTGGCCACCGACAAGGGCGGCGGGCTGCGAGCCTACAGCAGAGCTGATGTCGTGGTGTCCTACATCCTGCTGGCAGGAGCCGTCGCCCTGGATGTGTCGTCTGCCTTCATCTCGTTTTCTGACTGTATGAGAGAAACCACGGATGGTGATGTAAATTTGCATTTGGCTAGCAGGGCCGAGTGGTCCGAGAAGCTAGCTCAGTATAACATGTTCGGGCAACATGCTGCCGCGGAAGACGATGCTTCTGCTGCTCAAGGAACGGCGGGGTCCGTGCTACGAAGATGGATAGAGAAGCCCCTCAAAGCCTGTGGTGTCCAGGCACTCGATGTGACGCGCATCGCCCTCCCCGGGGATCTCAAGGAGTTGGTTCTAGACAAGCTGTTAGACTTGGGAGCAGGCGGGCAGCAAGATTGGAACTTTGCCAGCACCGGTGGTCTGCTGGCCCTCCAGAAGTGGGCGGGCAACCATAGAGACTCGGCCTCTGCTCGTCCAGGGACGGCGGCGCTACACCGGAGCATCGACGCCGCCATGGATTTCCAGACGAGCGTGCTCATCTGGCACATGGCAACAGATATCTGCTACTATGAAGGATGCACCCAGTCCAGCAGCAGTCCTGATATGAAGGGGAAGAAGAGGATGTGCAGAGAGGTGTCGAATTATATCATGTACCTCGTCTTCAAGTGCGGGGTGATGCTCAAGACCAATTCACAGCTCTTACATCGCAAAGCTCACGGCGAACTGGAGGAAGCAAAAAAGGTCCGTAACCTATCAGGTGTGGCCCATGAGGGGAACCCTGCCCGGATGGTATTCCAGGTCTGGAAACAGACAGGCAGTGGAATGGACCCGTTGCTCGCCTTTAATCATCTTATGGATGGACTTGGGGGAAGAGTGGTAATGGAGAACGAGGAACTCCTCAAAGCAGGGAAAAATGTCCATGGCGGTGGACCAGCCGAAGCGGTGGCTCTTCCCCAGGGCAGCAGCGGCCAACAACCGACAGCTCATATGCAACTTCTGCAAAGCACATACGAGGATCTGGATTCTGCAGTGACCAATCGCGCGTGTGAGGTAGCCCAAGAGCTCATCGCTATCCAGGAAGATGAATGCTGGGAGCTCATCACCGCTGTGTGGCTGGAGATGCTTTTCTTCGTCGCGCCTCGCTGCGGTGGTGCTTTCCACAGCCAGCATCTCAGCACTGGCGGTGAATTCATCACCCATGTCCTGCTGCTAATGTATGTTGGGATCTTTGCTTTGTAGATGCCCAAACAGGGAGCATGAACAATAAGAAAGGTGGCAATGAAAGTAAATACCGAGCTCTCTAATAATAGTCAGAAAATTGAACCCCTCACACTGTGGAGAGAGGGGGCTATTTATACCCCTAGCCCTCGGCCAGGTTTTACTAAATTGCTCCCTCCCAACTCATTTACAGCTCACTCTTGGCCGGTTCCGGGGTAAAATTACAAGATGAGAGGTTTACAAATCCGACCTCCTCACGCATTTGGAGGGTGCACAACTCCGACCCTCTTACATACTCACGTTTTACTCACGCGTCTTCAGTCGACGAAGGTCACCAAAACCTTCGGGTACCTCCGGGAGCTTGGGTCTTGAAGGTCCCATCAACCATTCAGTTGTCACCGTTCCCGGTCGCGGGCTCTTCTCCCGAAGGTCTCAAACTTCGAGTTTACGCTTCCGGGTGGACGTTCGTCACCTTCGGCGCGGTGGAGACTAAATCCTTCGGACCGAAGGTCTTGGAGCTTGTGCTTTCGCTTCAGGGTAGCTATCCGTTACCTTTGGACTTCGGAAGGTGATATCCTTCGGACCGAAGGTTATGGTCTTCAAGCTTGCGCCTCTCAGCGTTCATCCGATACTTTCGGGTGCGCTTAGCTCTATTTCGTTATAGCCCTACAAACAGGTTAGGGAGCATTTCCGAGGGTGAGGGCTTCACCCGAAGGTCCAATCCCCAACAGTAGCCCCTCGAGGGCGAGGTCCGAAGCCGACGGTCTGAACCCTTGTTAATGAAGAAGATTGCGTGTAACCTTCGGGAAGCTCCCGAGGAAAAACGTCTCCCGAACCGTCGGCTGCAACCGTTGGTTTTTGTTGTGTACGTGTCGTTGCCTGATTGCGCCGTTTGGGCTGGGGTCTCCTCGTTTTTACCGCTGGAACTGTTCCTTTTCACCATCTATATAAGCGGAGGAGAGGGGGGGTAGAACCTGTGCCCTTTCGAGCTTTGCTATCCTTCGTCGCTTTTTGCTATAAAGCGTTTTGTCCGAAGGTTCTTGTGCGTGGTGAATCTGCTTGTTTTCCTCGGTGTAAGTAACTACAGCTCATGGCTCGTACTAAACAGACAGCGAGGCTGATCGAAGGTTCGCTTTTTTGTTTGTGATTTGACTGTTTTTTTTTTGTTTACTTTTGTAGTTATGGCATTTATTAAGAGGGCAGTTCTCCGTACAGACTCTGGTGCAGCTTCCGAAGGAGAGGCGGGTGGTTCGCAGCCTTCTCAGCAGCAGCGGTCCAGCGAAAGCCTCTCGGCTGTTTCTGCGAACGTGTCGGATGTAAGCATCTAGGCCCTCAAGGTATGTTTCGGTGATTAATGACAACCATTATTGTGACTAATGAGTTTGTGTAGCTTAATAGATCATTATCGCTCATTTGGTCATATGTCAAAAGAGGCCCCTCAATTTCGGTTATTCTAAAAGGCGATCTCGGTTTTCAACTTATATATATGTCAAGGCTAAGGATCTTTCTAGTCCTAAGTGTCACAAGGTTGAGAAGGACACTTAGGTTAGTATAGGTTTTATAGTTTTGTAGTGATCGCACTATTAAGAGGGGTTAAGGCTTAGTAACTTGAGCATGGACATGGTCATTTGAAAATGGATGCACACTATGGTCACTCAGGTTTCTAGAAGTTCAAATAAGTGGTTCTCAAACTATATCTCAAGAATATTTGGATTTCACTCAAGACTCAAATCAGAAAAGACAAAATCAGAAAAAGTCTATACACCGGTTTAACCGACGCTCTCAATTTTCTATACGTTGGTTAAACGAAGTCAGCAGAGTCTGGACAAATTCAATACACCGGTTAAACCGACGTGTTTGAATTTAACGTCGGTGCATTGGTCCAGAGTTGGTTTTTCCAGGGAAATTCAAGTTCTATTCACCGGATTAACCGACGCTGTTTGAATCAAGACGTCGGTGCAATTGACCAGTGAGATGGTTTTTCAGAGGAATTTAAAAGTTGTACTCACCGGTTAAACCGACGATAGGTTTGAGTTAACGTCGGTGCAGTTGTCCAGAGACTTGGTTTTTCAATGGTTCAGTGGACAACTACACTCACCGGTTAAACCGATGGAACGTCGGTTAATCTGCCCCAGTTGTAACGGCTAGTTTTCAGAAGAGGCAGTTTACATTCACCGGTTAAACCGACGATGACAATGGGGGGAACGTCGGATTAACCGGCGATACGCAGTTTTCTGGCAGCTTTTCTCCAACGGCTCTATTTGTGTGAGCTGCCTATATATACCCCTCCAATGGGTCATTTCGCCCACTCTTGACACCAGGCAACATCCAAACACTCATACCATAGTCAAGAGCCACCTTGAGCTTCATCATTCACATACTTGTGCATTCAATCAATCAAGAAGCAAGATTAAGGACTTGAGTAGAGAGAAGCTAGTGTGCATCCGTTCTTGGTGATCGGTTCTTGCTCAAGTGAAGGCCTTAGCTTGTTACTCTTGGTGATTGGCATCACCTAGGCGATCTTGGTGATCGAGGTGTTTTCTCGCGGAGCTTGCCAAGGATTGTGGGAGCCCGGAGAAGAAGATTGTACGTGGCTTGATCTCCACCACGCCGGGATGGTGAACGGAGACTCTTAGTGAGCGCCCTCGTCTCGGTGACTTGGGAGGTGACAAGACTCTTTGAGAGTGTCACAACGTGGATTAGGGGTGTGTGCCAACACATCGATACCACGGAAAAAATCCGGTTGTCTCTTGTCCACTCTTTATATTCAAGCATTTTCTTTCATGCAATTTATTCATGAGCTTGACTTAGAGATCATAACTTAGCTCTACCTTGCTAGGCTTTACTTTGTTTTTATCTCTCTTAGCTTGTGTAGGTAGCTTAGTTATCCGGTTGGTGAATTGGTGCCCTACTAGCTTTGCATAGGTTAAGGTTGCCTTACTTTGTTTTAGAAATTGAAAAAGGCCCAATTCACCCCCCCCTCTTGGTCCATCGATCCTTACAATTGGTATCAGAGCCTCGTTGCTCATTTGGATCATTAGGCTTCACCGCCTAGAGCTATGGCCAAGATGGGTGGTTCGCCGCCCCACTTCGAGGGCAAGAACTTTGCTTATTGGAAAGTTCGCATGGCCGCATATCTTGATGCGATTGCCCCCGAAGTGTGGTTGGCCACTAAGACCGGATTCACCGGAACTCCCACCGCCGAACAATTAAAATGGAATGCCAAGGCTAGAAATGCAATTTTCGAAGCCATTAGTGAGGAAGTCTTTGCTAGAGTTAATGGCATGGACTTAGCAAGTGATATTTGGAAGGAGCTCATTGAAATTCATGAAGGCTCCACTAAAGTTCGTGAGCAAAAATATCACTTGTTTAGAGCTAAGTATGATTCTTTTAAAATGCTAGCTCATGAAAATTGCAATGATATGTACTCTCGCTTGAATGTCATTGTCAAGGACATTAATGCACTTGAAATATCCAAAATTGACAGTGCCTCCATCAATCGCAAGATTCTCATGCTCCTCCCGAAGCCCAAGTATAACATTATCAATGCTATGCTTCAAAAGGAGAATCTTGACACAATGGAAGTAGGAGAACTTGTGGGCGAAATTCGTGCTCATGAGATAAGTATCCTTGGTATGTCCGAAGAGCCAACTTCAAGCAAATCAATTGCTCTAAAGACCAAGGCAAACAAAGCCCGCAAGCTCAAGATGATCAAGCAAGATTCAAGCTCAAGCAATGAAGAAGATGATCATCATGAAAGCTCATCCGATGTTGAAGATGATGGAGAGCTCGCTCTTATGATGAGAAAGTTCACCCGCTTGAATGACAAGATCAACAAGAAGGGGTTCAACTTTGACTCTAAAAAGGGAATGTTCCGGCCAATGGATGTCAAGAACAAAATTTGCTACAATTGTGGAGAAAAAGGTCACATCCGTCCAAATTGCCCCAAGCCGGACAAAAGAAACAAGGATCACAAGAGCAAGCATCGCCATGATTCAAGCGATGATGAAGAAGAAGAAAGGAAGAACAAAAACAAGAGACTTGGGAAGAAAAAGAGCCATGACAAGAAGACCAAGCTCTTCCCAAAGAAGAAAGGGCACACCAAGAGAAGCTTCTTGGTGGAAAAACAAGAGTGGGTGACGGATGTCTCATCAAGCGAAGATTCAAGTGATAAAGAAGACATAGTCACCATCGCCCTCACAAATGAAGAACCATCACTACCTCCACCTCCAATGTGCCTCATGGCCAAAGGTAACTCTAAGGTATGTGAGAGTGAAGATGATAGTGATGATGAGCTTGACCCTAATGAGTTTGCTAATCTTATTAATGAGTATACATCCGTCATCAAGAGGGAAAAGGGCAAAGTCAAGGTTCTTGAGAGCACTCGTGCCAAGTTAGAGCTTGCCCACTCCGATTTGCTTGGCAAGTACAATGACTTGCTCAAAAAGCACAATGAGTCACTTGTACTTGCTAAGCAAGTTGAAGAGAGCCACAAAAAGCTTAAACAAGAGCATAGGGAGTTGGCTCACAAGTATCAAGAACTTGAATTTGCCTATGAAGCAATTGACCCAAGTCTTGAGAACTTTGCTCATGAAACTATTGAGAAGGTCAATGCTTCTACTTCATGTGATGACCTACTCATTAATGCAAATGCTACTAATGCTTTGTCCGAGCTTGCACCTTCTAGGGAAAAGGAATTGATGGATCAAGTTGCAAGCCTCAAGAGTAGTGTGGAGAAGCTCTCAAGAGGAGAATACATCCACAAGGAGATTCTCTTCAACAATGCCCGTGACTATGGCAAGAGAGGTCTTGGTTCATTTCCGGAGCCAAACATAGCTACTACTCCTTCTCCGGAGATCAAGATTAGCTTCATCAAGGAAGTTGGATCATATTGCCAACATTGCCAAGTCACCGGGCACCACACTAGGGAGTGCACTTTACCATCATGTCCTCTTCCTAAATTACCCAAGAATTACTCTTCAATGTTTGAAAATAACCATTTTCTCTTGAGTAAAGTGAAGGGCAAGGTGAAGGCCAAATTCATTGGCAAACTCACTAAGGAGTCAAAGAAGAAGCTCCCCAAGCAACTTTGGGTCCCAAAAGCTCTTGTCACACATGTGCAAGGCCCAAAGCTTGTTTGGGTTCCTAAAACTCAAAAGTGAATTCTCATGTGTGTAGGTGAACTACAAAGCCGGTGGAAAACATTGGGTACTTGATAGCGGTTGCTCTCAACATATGACCGGCAATGATAGCATGTTCACCTCCCTTGAAGACCCCGGCGATCATGAACATGTCACCTATGGTGATAACTCAAGGGGAAAGGTTTTAGGTTTGGGTAGAATAGCTATCTCTAAAGATTTATCTATTTCTAATGTTTTGTTTGTAGAAGCACTTAGTTTTAATCTCATTTCTATTGCTCAATTGTGTGATCTTGGACTAACGTGTACCTTTGACAAGAATGGTGTTGTAGTAACTCATGAAAAAGACAAGTCTTTGGTGTTCACGGGGTTTAGGCATGGCAACATCTATTTAGTGGACTTCTCTTCAAAGCAAACAAGCACCATGACATGCCTCTTCACCAAGTCTTCTCTTGGATGGCTTTGGCATAGAAGAATTGCTCATATTGGCATGAGCAACCTCAAGAAAGCCCACAAGAGAGGGATGATCACCGGCTTGAAGGACGTCACCTTTGACAAGAACAAGCTATGTAAAGCATGTCAAGCCGGGAAGCAAGTTGCAACACATCATCCCATCAAGACGATGTTGTCTACCTCCAAGCCGCTCGAGCTACTACACATGGATCTCTTTGGTCCAACTACATACAAAAGCATTGGTGGTAACCTCTATTGCCTAGTAATCGTTGATGATTTTTCACGTTACACTTGGGTTATGTTTCTAGGCGATAAGGGAGAAACTCCGGAACTCTTCAAGACATTTGCAAGAAGAGCTCAAAGGGAGTACAACTCCCCAATTGTGAAGATCCGGAGTGACAACGGCACCGAGTTCAAGAACATGAAAATTGAAGAATGGTGCGATGAAGAGGGCATCAAGCATGAGTTTTCCGCCACCTACACGCCTCAACAAAATGGAGTGGTGGAAAGAAAGAACAAGACACTCATCACCCTAGCTAGAGCAATGTTGGATGATTATGGCACGTCCGAGAAGTTTTGGGCGGAAGCAATCAACACGGCGTGTCATGCATCCAACCGAGTGTATCCCCACCGACTCCTCAAGAAAACTCCATATGAGCTCATCACCGGGAAGAAACCAAATATATCCTACTTTCGAGTCTTTGGTTGCAAATGCTTCATCTATAAGAAGAAAAGGCTCGGTAAGTTTGAAAGTAGATGTGATGAAGGTTTCTTTCTTGGTTATGCATCAAACTCCAAAGCATATAGAGTATTCAATCAAACCTCCGGGTTAGTTGAAGAAACATGTGATGTGGAGTTTGATGAATCTAATGGCTCCCAAGAGGAGGTTGTTGGCTATGAAAATGTAGGTAATGAAGAGATTGATGAAGCCTTGAAGAATATGTCCATTGGGGATATCAAGCCGGAAGAGGTGCATGAAGACAATGATCAAGGGGGAGGACCTTCCTCATCTACTCCAAGCACCTCCACGGCGCCCCAAGTGGATGAAGATCAAGAGAAAGATGATACACAACCTCAAGAAGGTGTGCCAACGCCAACACCCCAAGTTCAAGAACAAGAAGAGCAAAGTGTACCACCACAAGCACAAGTCACCCATGATCCACCCCAACAAGCATCCACGCAAGTACCGCTAGTGAAGCATGGTCGCATCTCCAAGGATCATCCAATTGGTCAAATCATTGGTAGTCCATCAAAGGGAGTAAGAACTCGCTCTAAACATGCTTCATTTTGCGAATATCACTCGTTTGTTTCTTGTATTGAACCCACTAGCGTAGAGGAAGCGCTTGAGGACTCGGATTGGGTGATGGCCATGCAAGATGAGTTGAACAACTTCACCCGCAATGAAGTTTGGGTCCTCGAAGCTCCTCCGAAAGACAAGAACATCATCGGCACCAAGTGGGTCTTTCGAAACAAGCAAGATGAACATGGGGTGGTGATACGCAACAAAGCAAGACTTGTGGCAAAAGGGTTCTCTCAAGTCGAAGGTTTGGATTTTGGTGAAACTTTTGCTCCGGTCGCAAGACTTGAAGCTATCCGTATCCTTCTTGCTTACTCTTCACATCATAACATTAAGTTGTATCAAATGGATGTGAAAAGTGCATTCTTAAATGGCGTTATTAACGAACTTGTTTAGGTTGAGCAACCTCCCGGGTTTGAAGATCCGAGGAATCCTAACCATGTTTATAGGTTGCACAAGGCACTCTATGGGCTCAAACAAGCTCCAAGGGCTTGGTATGAGAGGCTTCGTGACTTCCTAATCATGCAAGGCTTCAAGATCGGGAGGGTGGACACCACGTTGTTCACAAAAGACGTCAACGGGGATCTTTTCATTTGTCAAATTTATGTTGACGATATTATCTTTGGCTCAACTAATGATTTACTAAGCCATGAGTTTGCTACCATGATGTCTAGGGAATTCGAGATGTCCATGATTGGCGAATTGACCTTCTTCCTTGGTTTTCAAGTCAAACAAATGAAGGAAGGGACATTCATCCATCAAGAAAAATATACTAAAGATATCTTGAAAAAGTTCAAGATGGATGAGTGCAAGCCAATCAAGACACCCATGGCAACCAATGGGCATCTCGACTTGGATGTGGACGGTAAACCAATTGATCAATCCCTCTATCGTTCTATGATAGGGTCTTTGCTTTACCTTACCGCATCTAGGCCCGATATAATGTTTAGTGTGTGCTTATGTGCCCGCTTTCAAGCTAACCCAAAGGAGTCACACCTTTCGGCTGTGAATAGGATCCTTCGGTATCTCAAGCACACTCCTAGCATAGGCTTGTGGTACCCCAAAGGCGCTAGTTTAGATCTCTTGGGATACTCGGATTCGGATTTTGCCGGAAGCCGTGTGGATCGCAAGAGTACCTCCGGGGGTTGCCACTTGCTTGGGTGTTCTCTAGTTTCTTGGTCAAGTAAGAAGCAAAATTCCGTGGCTTTGTCCACCGCGGAAGCGGAATATATAGCGGCCGGTGCATGTTGTGCCCAAATCCTATATATGAAGCAAACCCTTTTGGACTTTGGTGTGAAACTAGATAGGATCCCACTCCTTTGTGACAATGAAAGTGCCGTAAAAATTGCCAAGAATCCGGTTCAACACTCTCGCACTAAGCACATTGATATTCGCCATCACTTCTTACGTGATCACGAAGCCAAGGGGGACATTTCCCTTCAAGGTGTGAGATCCGAGGAGCAATTGGCGGATATATTCACAAAACCATTAGACGAGAGTACCTTTGTTAGGCTAAGGAATGAGCTTAATGTGTTAGATGCGGCAAATGTCATGTAAATTGCCATGTCATATAGAAAAATGCATACATATAGGACACTTGTCTAACCATGGTAAGATAGTGATGAGCAAGGGTTTAGCTAGAGGTGGTGGTCCACTTGTTTTCCTCTAGGCTTGTAGAAAGGCTCATCATGAAGAAGCTTCCCGTGGGTTCAAACTTGACAAGTAGATCTTAATTTCTTGTTATGCATTTCTTGTCATATAGATGTGCACTTCATGTTTACTTTACTTTCGCATGTGGTTGTAGTTTGCATCATCATTGCATGCGTAAGGGTCACAAAGGAGATCACTTGATGAAAATGAGACTTGTTTCATATACAAGATCTTAATTCATGAAAAGTGAAAAGAGCAAAGTGTTAGGTGCGTTATTGCCTAGTGAGCAATGTCATGATGAGTTTGAAGCTTTCTATCTTCAATATTCCTATGACATGGCTCATACATTTTATTTGGCGCTTTGTCTCTCTTGCGGCCTTTCCTTTTTGTTTGAAAAGAAAATTATTTAAGCAAGTGTGCTATCCTATTTATTTTGAGGGGTAAAGTCGCCTATGCAAGTCCATTAACTTGAGTTTATTTGAATCTTATAAGTTTATTGGACTTAGCATAGAAGAGTGAGCTGAGTGAGGGGTTTTTGGCTTCACCGGTTAAACCGACGTTCAAAGGATTTATACCCATCGGATTAACCGGCGTTACTAAAGTTTGTCTCAGCTCAGTCAAGTTTCAGGCGTTCAACCGGCGTATACAAAAGTCAAAGCATCGGATCAACCGGTGATCATAAATGCAAATCAGACCTAGCAATCAACCGGTGTTTTGATCAATCAACCGACGAGTTCATTTTTGACAGCATCGGTTCAACCGGCGTTCAAAAACGGATCTGGTAGAGTCTCGAGTGAACTACACCGACGCAATCAACCGGCGTTCAAACCCTACGCGTCGGATCAACCGGTGTTGAAGAAAATCGCGGGCCCACCTGTCATATATGTGTCTTGCCCGCTCAGCCGGTCTCTGCTTCTTTTTCTCCCTTCACGCCGCCGCCGCCCGACTCAAGCCTCCACGCGCCGCCGCTCGCGCCGCTGCCGCCGTCCCACTGCGCCGCCACCTGCGCATCGCCTCAACCGCCACATCTCGCCACCGCGCAGCAGCCCTTCTCCTCTGCGCCGCCCACGCAACAGCTCTGCGCCGCCCGCACAACAGCTCTGCGCCGCCGCCTGCACGCGTAGCCGCCGCCGCCGCCGCACCACGCCCTCACCGCCGCACGAGTCTCCCTCGCCAAGCGCCGCCGTACTCCACGCCATCCTCGTGCTCAGAGCCGCAGCCCCGCGCCGCAGCCACATCCGCAGCACCTTTTCACCCAGTGCTCGCCAGGTGCTCGACGTTTTGCCTGAGCCGTTGCTTTCGCGCCGCGTTCGTGTTCCGCACACCGTCAGTCAAGATGGGTCGCGAAAAGAGAAAGGGGAAGGAAGTCGTGGTCGAGAAGCCCGCTCGCAAGCGGACTCGCGCAGAAAAGGAGGCCGAGAGGGCCGAGATGGTGGCCAAGGCCGCCGAGGAGCAGGCATCAGGCCGTGCTCGTCCGTTCCAGATCAGGGAGGACCCCAGAGGCAGAGGCAGAAGCAGAGGCAGGGGTATGGGTAGAGTGAGAGGTGCCAGGGCCACCAGAGCCGCGACAGCAGCAGCAGCAGAGTCAGATCAGTCAGATACAGCTGCAGATTCAGATTCAGAGGCAGAGCAGTCTGAGCAGTCTCAGGGGCAGAGCACACAGGGGTCACCGACTCTACGACGGTCTGGCCGCACTCGGCAGACATCCCCAGCAGCAGAGACTTCACCAGCGACCGAGCGTCGCACTGGACCGAGGACGCGAGGAGGTCACCAGCCACAGGAGCCTCGCAGGTCCACAGCTGCAGCAGCAGCAGCTCGTAGAGCCGAGGCCCTAGAGGCCGAGCGCGCAGTGTTCCGTATGGACACTGTTGTGCGTCTGGAGCCAGGTGTGCTGCTCCAGAACTTGACCAAGGCCAATGTGGCGAAGGTCAAGAGGCTCAGGTGGAGTGTTCAGGAGGAGGACTGGTTCCCCGTGACCCGTGACAGCCGAGTTGACCGTAGGTTCTGGACGCTTCTTCAGGCCAGTTTCTACGAGACCTACCAGAGGCGGGGTCACAGGATCTTCAAGCACAGAGTGCTTGACTGGGTGTCTCTGAGGACAGCCGCAGGGGGAGCAGATGTCAGAGAGCACTTCGCTCACTTCAGGGGCCTGCCCAGGTTACTCCAGATTGAGCAGAACAGATATATTGAGGACTGGGTCAGAGTCTTCTATGCCACGGCCTGGATTGCTCCCGAGCGTCGAGCAGTACACTTTGTTTATGGAGGTCAGGTCTTTGGTTTGTCGAGAGCGACGATAGCAGGGATTCTCGGAGTTGACTTAGTTGACGTCTCCCTGCACGAGATGGTTTACGGAGATGCAGATCCACCGCGCAGAGCGATGATTGGCGGGATTGCACCCTCTCATGAGGCGATCTCTCAGTGTTTCCGCCAGCCGTTCCCTGCCTCCTATGCCAGAGTTCCCAGCCTGCTGACCCCAGAGGCATACGCAGTACACATGGCACTCCGGAGGACTTTGCTACCGAGGAGTGGCTACCCAGAGGGGTTTACAGGACTGCAGCAGCTCCTGCTTCTACACATCCTCACTCACGAGCCGTTTGACATAGTTGACTTTATTCTGGCTGAGATAGAGGATGTGATCACAGACGGGATGGGTGTGGTGCGACAGTTTCCCTTTGCACACTGGATCAGCTATATATGTTCTATGATTGTGCCAGCAGAGTCACCCATCAGCGCTCCCTACCGTCACGACGAGGCTCCCCGGTTCCCAGTTTACCGACCGACAGCTCCACAGGACCGGAGGAGGGGCAGACAGGCAGAGAGAGCTGCCATGGCACAGTTGTCACCAGAGGCACAGGCCCGTGTAGCACAGGAGGACGAGGCACTGCTTGCCGCCGAGGCACAGCTTCCCGGTGGAGAGGATGAGATACACTGGTCTGAGCTTGAGTCAGACTCCTCCGAGGACGTAGAGTACTTCCCTGCAGCAGCCCCAGCTAGTCACGACCACGAGGCAGGGGGGTCTAGAGAGCCAGCTCCAGAGTCACCAGCAGCTGCTACAGTCTCTGAGTCTCAGGTGACTCAGCCGTCCGAGCTCACTTCACTTCTACAGCAGCTCGTGACCCAGCAGAGGGAGGACAGACTTGCTCAGGAGGAGGCCAGGAGAGCCCATGAGGCTCAGATTGCTGCTATTCAGAGAGAGGCAGCCCGAGAGCGTGCAGCGACAGAGGAGCGTTTTGTCGGCCTCATTGACAGAGTTTCACAGAGGACAGACGCTCAGTTCCAGCAGATGCAGCAGGGCATGATGGCGATGTTCGGGATGATCTCACAGCTTTACTCTCACACCGGACTCGCCCCGCAGCAGCCAGGACAGCCAGGCCTTCAGGGTGTTGGAGCACCTCAGCTTGCCGTTACACCAGCTCCAGCCCCTACTGCAGCTCCAGCTACCTCAGCGACACCGGAGACCACGTTCTCGATGTCCGCATTACTTGGGTCTGCTGGTCGTCCACTGTTCTCTCCACTGCCAGCGACCACACTCTTTCAGGACTCACCGTCAGCGGTTCAGTCGGTCGCCCTCCCTTCCTCACTTCAGGCAGCACCTTCAGGGGGAGGAGCAGTAGAGGAGTCCCTGCTTCCACAGTCGACGCAGCCGGCAGCTTCAGCAGTCACTTCTTCGGATATTGATACTTCTTCCGCTGGCCCGGTTACGACTTCAACGGACCCTCTACCAGGCAGTGCCAGCACGAGAGCCTCCACGACAGTCACCCCCCCCCCCCCCCAGTGAGCTCAGACCCAGACCAGCAGCTTCCGTCTGTCACCGAGGGTGAGAGTTCTCCGTCCGACGACGACGACCCGGACCGCTTCGTCGCCATACCACGACAGCACGACCCGTAGCTCGCCTTTTGGTGCTTTGATGCCAAAGGGGGAGAGGTGTTAGGGGGAGCACCAGAGTTAGGGGGAGGGCAGAGCTAGAGAGAGCTCGTAGTTATCAGGACTTTGATTCTTTGTATCTCATTTGGTGTTAATTCATGGATATGTACATTTGTCGCTTGAGTATGCCGTTCTTTGAGACATATCTATGGATTTCGTTTGAGCCGTTGAGCTCTTTGGTCCTGCTTTCGAGTTTGCTTGTGTTTATCCTGCTTTATCTTTCTCGCTCTCTCGTTATTTATGTTTGTGTTGTCATCAATCACCAAAAAGGGGGAGATTGTAAGCATCTAGGCCCTCAAGGTATGTTTCGGTGATTAATGACAACCATTATTGTGACTAATGAGTTTGTGTAGCTTAATAGATCATTATCGCTCATTTGGTCATATGTCAAAAGAGGCCCCTCAATTTCGGTTATTCTAAAAGGCGATCTCGGTTTTCAACTTATATATATGTCAAGGCTAAGGATCTTTCTAGTCCTAAGTGTCACAAGGTTGAGAAGGACACTTAGGTTAGTATAGGTTTTATAGTTTTGTAGTGATCGCACTATTAAGAGGGGTTAAGGCTTAGTAACTTGAGCATGGACATGGTCATTTGAAAATGGATGCACACTATGGTCACTCAGGTTTCTAGAAGTTCAAATAAGTGGTTCTCAAACTATATCTCAAGAATATTTGGATTTCACTCAAGACTCAAATCAGAAAAGACAAAATCAGAAAAAGTCTATACACCGGTTTAACCGACGCTCTCAATTTTCTATACGTCGGTTAAACGAAGTCAGCAGAGTCTGGACAAATTCAATACACCGGTTAAACCGACGTGTTTGAATTTAACGTCGGTGCATTGGTCCAGAGTTGGTTTTTCCAGGGAAATTCAAGTTCTATTCACCGGATTAACCGACGCTGTTTGAATCAAGACGTCGGTGCAATTGACCAGTGAGATGGTTTTTCAGAGGAATTTAAAAGTTGTACTCACCGGTTAAACCGACGATAGGTTTGAGTTAACGTCGGTGCAGTTGTCCAGAGACTTGGTTTTTCAATGGTTCAGTGGACAACTACACTCACCGGTTAAACCGATGGAACGTCGGTTAATCTGCCCCAGTTGGAACGGCTAGTTTTCAGAAGAGGCAGTTTACATTCACCGGTTAAACCGACGATGACAATGGGGGGAACGTCGGATTAACCGGCGATACGCAGTTTTCTGGCAGCTTTTCTCCAACGGCTCTATTTGTGTGAGCTGCCTATATATACCCCTCCAATGGGTCATTTCGCCCACTCTTGACACCAGGCAACATCCAAACACTCATACCATAGTCAAGAGCCACCTTGAGCTTCATCATTCACATACTTGTGCATTCAATCAATCAAGAAGCAAGATTAAGGACTTGAGTAGAGAGAAGCTAGTGTGCATCCGTTCTTGGTGATCGGTTCTTGCTCAAGTGAAGGCCTTAGCTTGTTACTCTTGGTGATTGGCATCACCTAGGCGATCTTGGTGATCGAGGTGTTTTCTCGCGGAGCTTGCCAAGGATTGTGGGAGCCCGGAGAAGAAGATTGTACGTGGCTTGATCTCCACCACGCCGGGATGGTGAACGGAGACTCTTAGTGAGCGCCCTCGTCTCGGTGACTTGGGAGGTGACAAGACTCTTTGAGAGTGTCACAACGTGGATTAGGGGTGTGTGCCAACACATCGATACCACGGAAAAAATCCGGTTGTCTCTTGTCCACTCTTTATATTCAAGCATTTTCTTTCATGCAATTTATTCATGAGCTTGACTTAGAGATCATAACTTAGCTCTACCTTGCTAGGCTTTACTTTGTTTTTATCTCTCTTAGCTTGTGTAGGTAGCTTAGTTATCCGGTTGGTGAATTGGTGCCCTACTAGCTTTGCATAGGTTAAGGTTGCCTTACTTTGTTTTAGAAATTGAAAAAGGCCCAATTCACCCCCCCTCTTGGTCCATCGATCCTTACATCGGATCTGATGGCTCCAGAGAAACGTAAGACTCTGCTTTTCGAGCCATCTGTCGTATCACAGAGCATGATAGACTTCTACGTTATGAAGGGCTACTTCGCCGAGGGGGTTTGCCGCCCTCCGGGGGCAGAATTGATTCCTGTACCGGAGACCGGCGAGGTTGTAGTATTTAAGGATTTTTTTACAGCGGGACTTAGGCTTCCGATGGATCCAATTGTGCCGAAGCTTTTGGAGCCATTCAACGCGAAGTTGCACCATTTCACTCCGAACGGGATTGTTATACTGTCCAAGTTTCTGTGGGTAGTGCGTAGTTTCGGAGGGGAGGTGTCTGTGGATGCGTTTTGCAGGCTCTTTCAGCTACACTGCCCGCCTCGGAAGGTCTATGTAGATGACGATGATGAGCTTAGCGAGGTTCAGAACGGCTGCTGCACCTTCGTTCCTCGCAAACCGAATAAAAGGACTGGCCTGTTGAAGGTTATGCTCTCGACAGCTTACAAGAACAAGTGGGAAGGGAACTGGTTGGAATACTGGTTTTACGCGAAGATTGGCTTCCCCGATCCCGAAGGTTCTAACGAGGAGAAGTACCTTCTTGCTTCGGACATTGAGATGTTCGATCACGTTTATCAGCCTGCCTTTAACAAACGAGGGCCAGGTTTCAAGTCGTGTCTGGAAGCTTTCATGACAGCTTGCCAAGTTTGTGGTGGTCGGGATGCTGTCGAGGAGTTTCTGGCTGCGAAGGTTTGGCCACTGGCTGCTGGCTGGTCTCCGGTGAGGTTCGAGCGCAAGAGTTTTGTTGGTTTGAAGTACGAAGTGACTTCTCCGTTTTTTGGGCTTCGAAGACCCGAAGGTGCCAGTGATGAAGTTATTGTTGACGAGCTAGAGCGTCGGGCTGCGGAGATTTTGGGGCCATGGAACAAAAAGGAGTACCGCTCTTTGGTTGAGGTGTGCGGAGGGAACCTTCGGTTGAACCGTTGCTTAGCTGAGATGGGCGTCGCTTACGAGCCTCGGCCGGTCCCGGCTAACGCCATTGCAAGGATGACACCGCCGGGGAACGTAGGCTCGGAGGTTCCTGAGGCGAAGTCCAAAGGAAAAGCTAAGGCGGAGGTGGCGGGGAGCTCCGGGTCTGCCGATGCGCGGGGGCGCGGTCGCGGTCGGAAACCTTCGGGCTCGAAGGTTTCAGTTGCGCGGGCAGAGAGTGCCAAGAGAAAGGCGCAAGATGAGGAGGTTTCTTCGGGCGACAGCGGTACGCCCTCATTTATGGAAGAGCTCATGGGGACGGTGGGCAGGGAGATTGTAGTTCCCGAAGGGAGGCTTTTTAGATCCCATTATGAACTTAGCGATGAGTATGGGACCATGCTTTTTGATTCCGGCCGTCGGGTTGAGGTGGCGAAAGCATTGATTAATCCCTTAAATGTATGCTCAATTACCCATCACATTAAGTATTAATTAATACAGTGGTAAATAACTCAAATACATATAATTATTAGCACTAAAAACAACTTGTTGCACTGCTACAGAAAATTTTTGGGAACTAAACAGGACCTAAACACCCTCTTATAAGCGATCTGATGGTTGCTTGTGACGTTGTAGCAGAACTGTCAGCCAGACACGGTTTTCCGTCTGAACTTTGCCATGTGTTTCCCACGGTTTCCGATGCTTGGAAGCTTCTGACAGCACTGCGGTTCATGCCGAATTCAATCAAGCCAGACACTCACATCGAGTAATTCCATAATACCGAGCCTCTGTTTAGTTCGCGAAATTCCATAATACTGCGGCCGCATGAATCTCTTCCGAGTTCAGATGATCGGATCAATTCTCTATTCTGTTCCGGCGTCTGCGCGGCGGCTCCCATGGATATACAATCCGTCACCGGCGTTAGTGATGACTGACGATGAGAACTTGGATAAGAGGCGCTCTAGCCCATGGCGTGATCGTTTCGTGGCCGCTGCAACGAAGCAACCACCTCCGCGTCAGCCAAGGTTGTCAGGGATGGTCGGATCGGATGGATGCGTGGGTTGACACAACGACAACTGCGACGGGATCCTTTCAGTTTAGGTTTAAACTGGTTCTTGATTAACTCATACGAAGAATGATAAATTTAAGGGTGCATTCCTGCAGCAAAAGTACATCTATGGATATAGATATGCAAAGTTTTAAATATTTTCCGGAACTTGTTTCACTGGTTTCCAGTCGTCTGCCCATTTTCATCGTTCCTTCACGAGTGAAGCTATGCCTCCCAAATTTGCGCGTTTTAGCAAGGACGAAGGATGGATTAGCATGTTTAAGCAAAGATCAAACCCCTTCTAGGATGGAAACATCGCTAGGCGCACATGGCATCAAGTTAAAGAGAATCAGCACCCAACTCTCCAATTCTGCAGCAAAGGTAGCTGCTGGGTAAATTCTGCCATCTCGCAGTTACATCGCCTTCATATTTACAGCACACTGTCCGTTCCGTACGAGTTCATACTAACTACTCACATCCTATGAAGTCAAAAGATGTTGCCTCGGTTGGGGCATTTGCGAACCCATACACTAGGTGAGGCGAAGCAAATTTTCAAACCGCTTTAAAAGCAAACTTTGATTGTGCATCCTCTTCTTCATCTTCTGCTACCATCCAATCCAGCTTTGGACCCTAAATCATGAGGGAAATGCGTCAAACAAATGTATGCACAGAAATGAGTTCACAGGATCACACTGATTGGCATGATCTCTGCGGTAGAATCAAATACAGAACAGAACGACACACATTATGGATGATATGGTTCAATATGCTAGATAAGTAGAGGGGTTAAACAATGCACAGTCAAAAGGCGAAGGTATAAAATGTCTACCTTTCCCTGACGAATTACAGTAGGGTTTGTTCCTGTCATATCTACCACAGTAGAAGGATCAGCAATTCTAGGACCACCATCAACAATGAAATCAAGGCCCTGAAAATTTGAAACATTGAAGCATATAATGCTTGCCAAGGCATCTTCCGGACCTGCTTTTGTCCATGCACGATTTGGGATACAACTGGACATCAAACCGTTCAACAATGGTTTAACTAGCCGCTTGCAGTGATCTGTTACCATTTTATGCATGTTTTAAAGAAAACTACTTCAATACACATTTATTTGCAGCTACAGTTACTGGAAATAGAATTTTTTTCTAGAATACACTCATATGACTGAGTGGCTGGTATCTCCAGGCAAGCAATTGTTTATAAATATAATTCATGGTATGGAAACTGATGGAAAGAGGAGACAGATGGAAACTTTTTTCAGCAATAATCTCTAACCAATCACCAATTCTTGTACATCATATAAGAGAATTGTAGATAACAACGATTCAGATACAAGCTAACTTGCCCTAAGAGAAGCGAAACTATGATGGTGGTACCAACAATTAGAATACAGAGTTTCATGTATAACGTTAAGACTGAAGAAGATACCAGTGGCTCATAGAGATCGGCAATGATTACTGGATCAAGTATCCATTCATCCTCTGATAGATATTTGACACTATAAATGAAGGAAATGAAGAATGATTATAGAACTTGGGAACAACAAGATGGCACCATGATACCAATTATTTTATATATAATAACCACTTCCTCACAAATACTAAGGGAACATATGATTATTATAAATACTAACAAAATCAATGATGAACAGCACGGAAATTGTTCTATAATTTCAAGTAAAATACTTTCTTCTTTTCTTAATGTAGTTAACCACAATATGGAGAGACAGAGAGCCATGTGGCATACATAGTGAAGTAAGAAGTATTGAGAATGCTCATACAAGCAAGCAAAGCATAAATTACTTCCTTCTAACGGGACATCCAGCAATATGGCAGACATACTACTTTGTTGCATTTTCAGTTCCAGATCCTATGATCTTATACACCATAATCCCACTAGACCACAGGTGGGAACAGGAAGCAAAAGTAAGAGAAGACTTGAGTTATAATACAAACCTTGTGCAGATCAAAGGTTCATCCAAATTTTGCAATATTGCCTGGCAGATGGGATCATCTGGAATTCGGACGCCAACCTGTCTCCTTTTTGCATACCTTGTGGAAGAACCATGCCTAATGCATTGTTTGGGAAATTGCTTGGTTGCAGGTAAAATAAAGGTGTACTGCAGATGATTAAAATAACCAAGTTACTTGTGTAGTAATCAAGTACAAAATGCAGTACAAGGTGAATAAGAACATATCCTTACAGGCCCAGGTATTACACGCTTGACAGCACGGAAAATGTTAGCTTGCCCTTGGTTGGTACCTCGAGGAAATCCTGTTGTGTAGGTATCGATATCACGTAATGAGCGACACAGGATGCTGAGAGGCTGCATAATTCAGAATTTGTATAAGAACACGGTGCATATGCAGACGGGAAACTACACTCTGCAAGTAATATTTCGTTGCAGAAAAATCTTGACTCAAATTGATTTCGTAGCTGTGATATTCATGCCTTTGAGTCTCCAATGCCTTTCACTCTGCATTGAGAACAAGCATATAATAGCAGTTAGAGATGAAATGCCTTGCTTCATGTCTAAGAGAGTGAGAAAAGATTGGATTTGATCACTCATACTACCAAACTGGTCAAAGAAATGAATTTACCTGCGAAGGCGCTCAATAGATTCATTGTTACTCAGATCACAGACGATGGAGTAGCTGTCAAAAGTATCACTCCATGTTATTTGTGTCCAACAGAGCATAGATCAAATAGAAAAGGAAAAAAAACTAGAATATGGTCAACAGAACCCACACAATCAAATAGGATAAATGCACTTATGCACATATGCAGGTCATCAATCTCACCGTGCTATTTTTCCTAGACTCTAATTCAGTGAAACTAAAGCTACCCCAAAACAAAGAACATGCAACAAAGCATGCGCATAGAAATTATTTGCAAATGTTGACATTGCTGCTGCTGCTACAGTGCCACTATTACATAAATTCGGTAGGTATGTGTGATTCTTCATACGAAACTAAAAAAAAACGGCCAAGTGAAGCGGAAGAGCGTACACGGTGTCAGTAGGGATCACCCCGAAGGCGCCGCGATTGATGAGGTCGATAACCGGGTCCAGCTTCCAGAAGTCCTCGCCGGAGGGCTCCACCTTCACCCGCAGCATCCCGGTGTCCTCTCTCTTCGTGTCGCGCATAGCAGTCAGCTCCAGAAAGGCAGAAAGCCCGCGAAAGGCGAGCGTGGTTGCGTGGGACTGGGAAAAGAAAGAGGAGGAGGCGCTGGAGGCAGAAAGTACCTTGAACTGGCGCTCGGCGGCGTACTTGAGCCGCTTGGGGTTGCGCTTGTGGAGAGCGACGACGGTGGAGGAGACGCGGAGGCGACCGGGCGGATGGGCCCGCGATAAGGGGAGCCGGAACGGGGAGGGGCGGACCGCGCCGCGGAAGGAGACCCGCGAGATGGAGGCCGTGGTGGCGGGGTCGGCAGTCGCCATGGAAGCCGGTGTGGTCTGGTCCGAGCTCGGAGCTCGGTGCCGTGGAATGTGCCGGAAGGAAGATGGATGATTCCTTCCTCCGCACTAGTAAAATGTACGTCGCACGTATTTTCAAAAAATCTTAGACTATCTTTCTATCATAATTTGATATTCATAAATTTCTATGCTTATTTTAGAAACATAAATAATACACTATTAACTTACAACGTCATTCACAACTGCCGGTCCTTCTGGAGGTCTGTTTCACAATAGGCCCATAGCATGATAACATACGGATCGCAATGGCCATAGAAGCCCGTCATGATACAAAAAGAAATTTAGATCTTTTTCCTCATGCTCATTATAGTGCTACTGCATCTTTCTCTCCACAACGTTGAGTCATCCCTACCCCAAATTTAGAGAAGACAGAAAACTGATGCAATTCCATAAGCACTGCCGTAGTATCATAAAGATCCTAAGAACATGCACTGCCGACCTAATGTAATGGCGACGATTGAGCTTGACACATCATATATCCCCATAAGATATGTAGAAACATTGGCACCATTGAGAGATATGCTTATATTGGGATCCAAAAGAAAAGAAAAAAAAGGTTGCTTGCGGTAGAAAAAGGTATAGTTGGCCAAACGGGCTGGCCCGGCACTACACGGCCTGGCACGGCACTAAACGGCACGGCACTAAGTGGCACGGTTGATTAACCGTGCCGTGCCTGTTAGTGCCGCCGTGCCACATGCCAGGCACTAGCACGACACGGCTATCAGCTAGCCGGGTCGTGCCGTGAAGGGGCACGTTAGTGCCCGGGCCAGCACTAGCACGGTAGTGCCAAAAATACTCATTCAACTCAGAATTTGTAGTAGATTCAAACAAGCACATAATTTAACTCAGAAAACTCAGCACAAGATCTAACAAAAGATAAATTTTATTAGGAGCTTGTGCAATGGCTGCCTCATTAAAAATCTCTCTAGATAAAACTCACCCTTGTGAGAAACTCTAGAGAGAGAAAAAGAGTACAGCCAAGCTCCAATAATGTTCATTACATCACAGTCCAATACTTAAAGTTCTAGAGTGTCCATAAGTCCTAAATATTACAGCCCATTACATGAATGATCACTAATCAAGATAAAGTTCTTCAAAAGCTTGTTCAAGCTCCTTGTCTTCCACATTCTGTTGCAGCCTTGCTTCTGCAGCCTCCCAGTCCTTGATGCAGGTCAGCATCTCCACCATTTCAGGCTTCAGATTCCTTCTTCGCTCCTCGATGATCCTGCCAGTCATACTAAAAGTGGATTCTGAAGATATGGTACAAACAGAAACAGTTAAGATATCTTTAGCCATGATTGAGAGTACTGGGTATGTAAGTTTGTGCTGATGCCACCGGTTCAAGATGTTGAAGTCATCAGTTAGGTGGTTGACAGTGTCACAGTCCAAGTAGGACACAAGTTCAGAAGCATTGGAAGCTGAAGCTGATGACCTTACCGCATGCAGCAGAGAGGTAGCAGATGTATCTCTAGACATGTTAAGAGTACCAGGCAAGCTACCAGAAACCAAACCAGCAGCACCATCATCATCATATATTTCATCCCAAGCAGATCTTGACTTACCAGACAGGACAAGAGGGTTAGTCCTCCTCAACCTAACAGCACCATATTTCTCTTCATACTTATTGTACACATCAGTAAGTCTAGCTCTAGTGCCAACCAAATAAGTAGAATAATCAGTACTGGTGAGACCACCTAACCTTCTAAGCACCCTAGTAAAACCTTTCATTTTAGCTCTGGGGTCCAAGATGAATGCAAAAGAGTACAGCAAAGGTATGTCCCTCCAGTACTTATTATATTTGTCTATCATAGGTTGCACCACAGATCTGATGTGTATATCATTAGCATAATTTTTTAGATGCAAAGCAATCTTAACAAGATAATGAATCATAAGTGGAGATGTAGGATAGTACACACCAGACAATGTAACTGTTGAATCATAAAACAGCTCAAGAAATGATAAAACTTTTTGTGCAATCATCCAGTGCTCATCAGTTAATAGAAATGGCTCACCTTCAGACCTAGGATACTGAGCTTGGATGAAAGTAGTGAAAGGGGACTTATGAGGAAACAAATGTTTAAGCATTAGGTAGGTAGAATTCCACCTAACCTCCATGTCCAGTTGAAACTTTCTAGACCTAACACCAGTTGCAATGCAGTAACTTTTATATGCAGCAATTCTTTGATTAGATGAATTTAAGAATGATATTGCAGTTCTAAATGTTTCTATCAAAGGCTTGAGAGTAGTTAAGGCCTCCTTGACAATCAGATTGAGAATATGACATGCACAACGCTGATGCAAGAACATAGAATTAACAGAAGATGATGCAATGTCATTACTTGATGCATACTCTGGTTCATCAGTAACATCAAAACCAAGGTAGTGAGACAGGATAGGTTTCAATTTTAGCATGGCTGAAGCATTAGATGATGCATTGTCTAAAGTAACAACAAACACTTTATCAGTCAAACCATAATAAGCAAGAACAGATGCTACACGGTCAGCAATATTTTGTCCATTGTGGGACACATCAATAAGAACTAGACCAAGAACCCTCTTCTCTAATTGCCAGTCAGAGTTTATGTAGTGAGCAACAACACTGAGGTAATCCTCTTTGGCATTACCAGACCAAATGTCAGAGGTTAGACACAGACAATTAACAGAAGTACCAAAAGTCTCAACAAGTTTAGCCTTGCAATCAGTGAAGTACTTCTGTATGTCTCTAGTGGTGGTTTGTCTAGACACTCTAGCATATTTAGGATTGTGAGCAGTTTTAATAAACTCTTCAAAAGCCTCAGATTCACCCATAGAGATAGGAACATCAAGTCTAGCAATCAATCTAACCAGTTGAGTACGAGCAACCAGAGGACAGTAGTCCCAAGTACGCATACTACCATCAGGATTAAAAGAGATTTGAGACTGAGACATGCGAGTTTTTTCACGCCTCTTAACACAAGAGGCAATGTGGCATGAAAGATGACCAGTGCCACCACTAGAAAAACCAGAGTAGATCTTAGAGCAATGTAGGCACCTAGCTCCATACCTGACGGTCTTACCATCAGCTGTGGTTTTGAACAGCTTCTCGAAATCATCCCAACACAGGAGAGGTAGAGGGACGTGAGTGCTTGGCGCTGTTACCATCTGGGGGAGGTGCACCGCCGCAGGCAGGTACAGCAGGGCCATCATCGTCGACGTTGATGGGATCATCAGCACCAGGGCCGAACAAGGCATCACGGTCCTCGCGCAAAGTCATCCTCGTCATCATCTCCGGCCATCCCGCACAATCGCCGCTCCTCGTTCTCGGTAACACCGAGCTCCATTGTCTCGTCGTCAAATCCGGCCATCGTCACTCGCCAGTTACCTGGTTCCTCAACAGCTGCACAGATCAAGACCTGGGTTAGGGAAAGAACATAGATCTAGTCATCTAAGGTTAGGGTAAGAGACTCACCTTTGTAGCCGGAGCACCAGGTACACCGGCGAGGTCGATGAAGCACGGATCTAGCCCCCCGGCCCTGGTTCCTCGACGGATCTTGTCTACATCTACAGAAAAAGGTGAGGAGAGTGAGAGATCGAGAGGCCGAGAGCGTCTGTGCTAGAGCGAGATGAAAGGATAGAGGTACTTACGCGAGATCCGGAGCACCAGAGTCCGGCGGCGGCGACGGCGAGGAGGATGACAACGAGAAGAGGATGCTACATCGTCTGTGCGAGATCGAGACGATGGGTCTAGATGGCCGTGCCATCTGCTAGTGCCGGCCCCGCACCCCGGCCTTCGCCCTCTGGGGCTCCGACCTACTCACCGGAGCTCGGGAAGAGGAGAGGAGAGGAGAGGAAGATCGAGGAGAGGATGAGAGGCGAGAGGGTGAGAGACTGAGAGGCGAGAGTGCGAGAGCGAGACGAGCGGCGGGCAGCGGAGGGAGAGAAATGATTAGGGTTAGGGTTGGGAGGGGGAACGGCCGGCGCCGGGCCTTATATAGCCCTCCCCCCCAAACGGTCAGATCGCCCCCCAACGGGCAGATCCAACGGTCGAGGGGGGCGCGGGGCGCCGGGCCGGACGGGCCGCCGTCGTACCAAACGGGCCGAGGCCGTGCCTCCCCGTGCTGGGCCCTTAGCCGGGCCGGGCCCGTGCTAGTGCCGCGGGCCGAGATCGCGGCCCAGGCACGGCCCGGCCTCTGGCACGGGCACGGCACGGGCCCGCGGGGTAACAGGCCGGGCCGGGTCAGTGCCGTGCTTTTCCGGACCGGGCCCGGCCCATTTGGCCAACTTTAGAAAAAGGAGGGGGCGCTGGCACTACCAACAAAATAAAAAATTCATCAACCATGTAAAAATAGTTTCGATATTCAGGTCGTTCAGGGGTTGTCGCTGCAAACCGCCGCCCCGCCCACAACATCCGCATCCTATCGCGTCCAGGGGTTAATTCGGGAGTATTTTGACGACGCCGCCAGACGTTCCTCACCCGCGGCCCCCAACCGCAAGGACCCCACCTGCAGTGGCTGTTGACTGTTGAGGGCGGTGAGCGCACGGGCGCGGTGAGCCCAGCAACCGCGCTGGCCTGCAGGAGGCCCCCACCTGCCGGACCCGGCCAGCTCAGCGGCCCGCATCCAGCCGCATACACCGCGCACCACCTGAATATGAACCCTCCCATGAAGAAAAAAACCCACACAAAAAATAAAAAAGATTCTCTCCCTCTCGATTTCTAGGGGTAGGGTTGGTTCTGGTTTTCGATCGCTGCTTGCTTGCAACCGACGAAGGGAGGGGAAGCAAAGCGGAGAAGCGCACCGCGCCGGGACCTCTTCCAACCCAAGGTGACATGACCTTCCGGTTCTTCTGATTAGAAAGTCTTTCACCTGTTTCAGAAAGGTTCGATATTTTCGATCCTTTTCCGTTACGAGCGCCAGGACGGGGAGGAGACCCTCGCGGCGTGCGGCACGGCGGGTACATGTGGAATCGGTGAGAAAAAACAATTAGTTTTGAACAGAATCATCCCCTAACTCGTGGTTTTTATGGGTCTCCACCCCCTCCCTCGGCCCTGACAGGTGGGTCCGGCGTGAGGGGTACGGTGGACCCAATATGGGTGAGAAAGGTTTTCAATTGTTTTCAATCTTTAAGTATAGAAAAAGATGATGATCAATCAATCCCCAGAGGACTAAAAATAGGCCCGGCCCAAGGACAAATCTGGCCTGGCGGAAATTGGACCTTAGATACTTTTATTCTGAACGGGCATTTGATACTTTCAAGATATTGGGCCTACATTCTACCTACAGGAGATTGCGGCCCAAAAGAAATAAGTACTCACGAGATTCTAGGGTTTCCCCAACAGTAAAGAAGGGAGATTCGCAGGCGATTTTCGATCCGGCGCCGAATCCGCCGGATCCTCTCCGCCTCCGGTGTCCTCGTTGGCGTCAGAGGTGGTGGGGACCGGTGGATTAGGCAGCCGTTGTATATACCCTACTCTACTAGGTGTGGTTTAGGTAGGTTAGGGTTAGGTTTGTCCGCGCCGGTGATGCGGCGTGGATTCGTCTCCCTGTGCTGCTGCAGCTCCAGCGTGCGACGGCGGAGGTGTGTTGAAGACGAGGACGTCTTCAACATCTTCGGCGGTTTCCCTGACACCGTGAGCAGCAGCAACATCAGGTTTTGTTTCCTCCCGAGCTCCTCTGCCGTTGCTTGTGTCGGTGGTGAGCGGGATTTGGTTGTGGCTGGGCTGTGCATGGTGCTCGGCGATGGCGTCCTCTGCGGAGGATTTGGTGCCGACGGGTACGTTAAGGTTGTTTTCCTATGCGTTGGTGACCGTTTCCTCTGGATGCTTCTCTATGCCGTCGGAGTCTATGGCAGCAATGGCGACGCTGACCTCGCAAGCTACTACAAGGTGGCGGTTGTGTGGAATCTTGGGAGGTGTTGTCCCTTCTTCGTCTCCGTCGTCGCCGGCGGTAGATCTGGGAGGTTTGCCTACCAGCTCGCTAAGAAGTCGGGTTGGAATCTGTGTCCCACCTTCTACGGTGGTTCTGCTTCCCCTTGGGATTCGTCGTCGTCCGGTGTTGTGGGAGCTCTGGTGCCTGTGGCGTCAGATTCCTCAGTATCCGACGATGATCAGCCGGGTCGTTCATTGGTTACAAAGCAAGTCGGGTTCGACGTTCTACACAAGACGGCGAAAAAAATCTGCGATGCTTCGCCGGAGAGGAGGTCGGCTTCAAGCAGTGCGCTCCGACCGCCGGTGACGAGGAAGACCGGGAGCTTACAAGAATTTGGTTGTAATTTTCTTTCTGCTCATAAGTGTTCTTGTAACTTTTGTGTTGTAATCGTCAAATCTTTATATGAAATATAAACCCGGTTTCTCAAAAAAAAAGATTCTAGGGTTTCCCCTGCCTCACCAGTCACCAGTCACCACCGGCGACGTCGCACCGGCCTTACTTCCACCGACGTCTTCCCTCGCCGATAGGCCACGCAGCTCACTGCTTCCCGGCCCTCTAGCTCTACGCCAATGGCCCACGTGAAGTCCGATGGTGAGGAGAAGTGGTCCGACTCCGACCTGGACATGCCTTGGACACCGAGGTCGGCGATGCCCTCGATTGGCTTGACGCAGTCGAGGGCCCCGACGGCTCGGCCGGGGCCTCCAGTGCCGGCGCATTCTCGGCCTCCGGAGGTGGGGGCCCGGCGCGCCGGCCGAACGCTCATGGCGGAGTGCTCTCCCGCGCACTGGCCACTCCAGCCGCTCTCCAACCGTGCCACCCAGAAGCTGGCCTCGCACATTCGTGCTGCCACCTTGGAGGTCTGGAGCTTCAACTCAATTCGGAGTTTGTCGTGTTGTACTTGTGAATGAGAAAGCAGGTCATTTACATGTGAGAGGGCTAGAAGCCTAGAAGCTGCGTCTACTGAAATATCGTAGCGTGACATGATAACCTATCAGTTCCTAGTTTAGATTCGATACATGTATCATTTTGGAGCATGTGCATGTCTAATATAATATGGTTATAGTTTCGCAAAAAAAAAAAGAACATTGTTCTAGGAAACATAATAGAGCACTTGATGTTATGGGAGGGTGCATTGCAGTGTTGCTGTAGTCCGTGTTGAATGTTTCACGTGATGTGTTTGGAATGATTCAGGAAGTGGGAAGGCAGGATGAACGTGGGGATGTCAAATTCAGTCACCACTGCAATCAGGGATAGCATAAGAGACACAGCAATTAGGAAGATACGGAACACAGAGAAGGCTGATCGTGCTACAGTGGGAACAGGTTTGTAAATGTTTCTCGTTTGGGTAATGTTTGTTTTGTCCTGTGCCTCTCCGAATTTAAGTTGTTCCACTTGCACTTGCATAATCCGGCTGTATCATTTATCTATACTCAACCTAGCTCGTTTTCATGTTAAGTTGGTACTGCATGGTTCCTGTTGGCGCAGAACTACGGCCAACATACGAAAACGCTTGAACGCACAGCGAGCGACGGCATAATGCAGCGCCGATGCTCAGACTGTTTGTCGCCGGGCAGGCCGGCGCCGAGACCAACGAACGTCGCCCGGGAAGGACCCGTCGGGGCAGGCGCACGCAGGGTTGCTCTAGGGTCGGCAGGCCACTTAGAACGCCCTCAATCGACGTAGAGACGAAGGAGTAACAGCAGATAGTAGATGAAAAAAAGTTAGGGCAAAAAAAAGTAAAAAGATAAAAGTTGTATTGATTTGATCGATTCGATATCCTAATCGGCCGTGACCCTTTATATTTATAGGGTGGGGTGGACTTATCCCGCAAGAAATCCTATTACAAGATCTAAATCTATTAAAATTCCTATTTGTACTCGGACTCCACTTGGACCGGTCAGACCGGTCGACCCTACCGGTCAGACCGGTCGGCTGCTGCCGGACCGACTACAGCGTCTGACCGGTCAGACCGCTAGGGCGTACCGGTCAGACCGGTCCGTATTGTTTAATGCCAATTTTGGTCGTCAACATATGCCCCCTTGTTCTTTGGCAAAATTTGCGTGCCAAAGAACACTCTTTTGGACCAAAATTGTCTAAGGGCGATGAATACATCGACCATTTTTTTGTGCTAAGGGCGATAATAATTTATCGGCCATATCTTGCTTTTTCTTCAACCTGACGACAAAACAACTTGCTTGGGCCTCCATATCGGCTTCATAGTCGCCGACTTTGCTGGTACAACCTTCGCTTGCTGTTCCATGGACTCTTTCTTGCGCATCCTTTGCAACCTCTTCTTTTGAGTGTGAGACAAACCTGAGGGACACCACCTCGGTTGTAGATATTTTGAATCTTGTTTTATATTCTTCTCACACTCCTTGCTGCAATCAATGTCTCTTTTGACCAGATTATCATTAATCGATCTTTGCGAAGCAAAACTTAGATATATAGAAGGATAATGAATATAATATGACTGTATGTGCATCCTACTATAATCCAAAGGCATATAACAAGGATACCAACAATACCAAGGAGCAATCGGCCCATTAAATAAATTACCTTCGCTCAAACTCAATTGCACTTGAGACGATGATGGCTTTGTATCCTTAACCTTATCTAGCCGTCCCTTCTGCTTCTGGACGACTCCTTTCTTCTCATATTTGGCCAAGAGTTTTTTAAAACTCGGCCTTTCTTTTTCCTTATTATTTCTGGAATTCTTTCCAGAACTCCCAGAGTGACCGGTCAGACCGGTTTCCTGACTAGTCAGACCAGTCTGAGCAGATCTGGCGCCCTTTTTCTGTTCTTGCCCCCCGAGCGTTAAATCCTTCAATAAATCTTCAGGAATCTTCTTTGCTGGAGCTTCCTGGTGTGATTTCGAGGGCTCAAATCTCTCTTCACCGATAATTACATTTTTCCCTCTTGTTGACTCGGCTTGATTCGGCCAAATTAACACTTTGGGATTACTCAAGCACATATGTATGTGCAGGAAAAGGATTCTGATCCACTTTCATTTGCGGAACAATTATTCGGCCTTCATTAACAGTCGATTGAATCTGTCTCCGAAGCACATTACAATCATTAGTTGCATGAGAAAACGTATTATGAAATTTGCAATAAACTCGCCGCTTTAATTCTTCAAGCGGCAGTATGACATGCGACATCTTGATGTATCCATTCTTATACAATTCATCAAATATTCTCTCGCATTTGGATATATCAAAAGTAAATCTTTCCTGCCGATCTTTGTGAATCGGCTTAAAAGAACCGCACACGCAAGGTTTATCATTGAAGGGCCAAACAAATTCAGCGGTATAAACATCTTTACCTTCATCGTCCGAACAATTGGAATCACACCCAAGCACATAAACAGGACGATTAGATTTTTCGTTGGACTTTTGAGAATCTCTAACTTCTTTAGCTCGGTTTCAGTAGCCAGATCTTTTTGTAGTACTTGACTAACATCTAGAAATTCTTGTCCCTCTAGCTTTGCTTTATGAAAATCAAGTAAACCAGTAAAAGCTAGATCAACCAAATCTCTATCAGAAATTGTCAAACTAAAGCATCGGTTTCTAGTATCTCTAAATCTTCTAATATACTCAGAAACATCTTCATGTATTTTTTGTTTAACCGATGAAAGATGTGACAATCTCAATTCAGTTTCACTAGTAAAGAAATAATCATGGAATTTCTGCTCTAGATCAGCAAAAGTAAAAACTGAATTGGGTGGCAATGAAATAAACCAAGTAAATGCAGCACCTGATAGAGATAAAGGAAATAATTTCAATTTGTAAATATCATTAGTGCTAGCTTCACCACATTGTATAATAAATTGACCAATATGCTCCAATATAGTTCTACTATCATCACCAATGAATTTAACAAATTCTGGAATTTTAAACCCTTGAGGATATGCAACATAATCGTAATTCTCATGGTATGGTCTTTGATAAGATCGGCATTTGACTTCAGGCTCTATACCAAAAATTTGCCGAAAAATCTTAATCACCTCCTCTTTAATACTACCTGATCCAACATCATCGGCGTTAAGCCGATTAGTGATCGGTGTATTATTAGGTTGAGCAAAATTCGGCGGTGTAGAATGTCGCAACGAACTTGATGCCCCATATGGCACATTGACGTTAGGTGATGTATAATAATTAATTCGGCTTCGCTGATTAGCCGAACTAGTCACAATAGCATTATTAGTTGGAATTGCCGAACCATACATTGTCTTATCGGTATTAGATGTAGATGCATCATTACCGATAGATTTCATACCAAGATGTATTTCAATTCGGCTAAAGCGATCGTCAAACATATCATGTATATTTTGGCCAATAAATTCCAACTTATTATTCACATGAGAAGAAACAACATCATCTATAGCATTAGCTATTTCGGAATTAAGGATAGGCTGTTCGTTCTCATCGAATTTTACCTCAAACTGTGAAGCGTCGAAGGCGTCATTCGTCGTGACCTTCCCTTGCCGGTCGATGGAGAAGTGCGAGATGTACTGGTGTGACAGAACCGCCCAAATTAAATCGGATTAAGTGTGCTAACTATCATCTTAATGGTTACTCAAGTTACTGTGCACTTAAAACGGTGTAATCCGGACATCTGTCGGTTTAAGGATCAAAAAACACTGGAAGTCTCGCACGAAGACGAGCACAGATGATTATAAGCAGATAAAAGTTCTCAAGGTTAATTTACAAAGCGGGGTTTTACAAACAAGTTTACGTAAAATATCAGAGTTCAAAATGCAGCGGGAACTAAATAGAAGTTGAGTTTAGAAAAAAAAAACAATTACTACGATAACGTGAGGACGTCACATCGAGCCCACCGATGTAAATCCTGGTTAGCTCCAGCCAGCTGCAGTTACCTGAAAACAGGGTGACAACAAACCCTGAGTATACTAATACTCAGCAAGGCTTACACGACTATGGGTATACTTAGCCCACTATCTAGACATGCACAGCTTTTTGGATCTGGAGTTTGTTTTGCTGAAAGGCTACTACTAATGAATCCTTACTTTCAATATTTTAGCTCAAATTAAGTTTATCAAGTACCAACTAGATTTGCCTGACATCTAGAGCAAGCATGGTTGATCACATCAATCTTTACAGAGTATCATCATCATACCATCATCATTCCATTCTTATTCCAATTTTTTTTACTACGATGTGACAAAGAGATCAAGGCTCTCATAACCGCGAGTCACGGCGAATCGATCCGATTTAACCTTGCAAGGTGAACCTAAACAACACGACACGTATATGCCCTGTCGGGCTATACACACCAACCCTTCACATATGCACACCGAATAGTCGAACTGCCCTGCGACCCGGGACTGCTAGCCCCACCGATACCAACGAAGGGTCAGCCATGAGTTTCTATACTAGCTCCACTGGTGAAGACAGTATCAAGTCCGCCTACCGGTGCGCATATGGTACTGAGCTTACCGGTTTCGACTACCTCCTACTTCTGGTATGTGGTTAGTACTGTTCAATCCTCGATCAACACTGCCAACAACGGTACGGTCCTCAATCGACACAGGCGGAGGCTTACTTTCCATCCATTCCATATCCATAACTAATTCATCTCCGCCCGGTCTCCAGTTTTCCTTTCTTTTCTCAATGATTCCTTCTTCAGTAACTTTTCCATAAGTAACAAGACCTATATCTCGCGAGTGACAGGAATCACTCGACTTCTACCGGGTCCCTAATTAGCAAAGCATTTCTAACGGTGCCTGTATACTAGTAGAGACTCATAGGTACTTAGGGAGAAACATGCATACTAGGGTTTCATTCAACTCCTAGAAAACTTAATGCACAATACTTAAACAATAACATTGAATACTAAAAATAGAGGTGATGCTCCGGGGCTTGCCTGGGATTAACATTAAATTAGTTAGTGTTGGTTAGATGATATTCGCTTGGCGGACATTTTCCTTTGGGTAATGCACATCGGGTCCATCCATCCATCTTCTGGGTGCGTCCACCGTTACACCACCTTCTGGCTCGGCTGCTACGGCTCCGAGATCGTATCAGCAACCAACTCGTAGACGGCTTCGCTCGCAGTGTCTACACGTATGAAAGGATGCCATGCTAGAGTCAGAACCACAGTAATGCATGGATGCTCATGATGCGACGCATTTCAATACAAAGCAATTGAAAGAACCGACAGAGCTGACATGCATCAACTGAGTAACCACCACAAAGAAAGTAACAACTAACGATTTGAGTACTTAGGTGCGGTTTCGAAATTCAACTCGTTTTAGCCTGAAGTGTTTCCTTCAAAACAATAGCTACTAAACTACTTAGGACGACTAATCGCCCAACTAGAGCACAAGGAAAACATAAAACTACGGACTAAGAATTTACTAACCACAAGAACCGGGGATAAAAACCAAAACTAAGAATTAAATAAAGATCAACACTTAACACGCCACAAGGATCTAGCAGCATAACTTTTCTATCATGAAAATCTACTGAGGAGGAGTGCATAGATAAAATACCAACATTTATTGATATAGAAAAGTATTTACTTTAACTCTAGGAAAGAAAATCAAACAACAATATATCCACAAACATGCACATAGGCCATGCACCGAATTTTTTTTCAGTTGACTACACATGCAAAGAGTAATCTACTGAATAAATTTCATAATTTTTAGAGCAACGGAACAACCTGGATTAATTAAACTAGCTTACACAACCCTAATATTTAGCAGGGGCAAAAGTGACATTTCCCAAGTACAAGTATTTTTCTTCTTAAGATCTCGATTTTATAAACTTAACAAAATTTATTTGGCATTTTTCGCATTTTTCTGTGAATTTCTATGCAATTATGAAATTTTCAGCCGAATAAAGAAATAAACACATAAAAGATAAAAGGGGAGGGGGCTGACAACCGGGCCCCACCCGTCAGGGAGCCCGGCCCAGCTCCCGTTCCCCCCCCCCCCTCCTCTGTTCTGCCCGCACGGGCGGCCGGCGCGCGGCCAGGCAGCCGCGGCGGTGGCGGCGCGTCCACGGCGGCGCGGGGCAAATCGGCGACGGTAGCCACGGAATCGAGCGGTAGAGATGTCGGGGAGGGTGATTAGGGCGTGGCCGAGCTCACCGTGGCTCGATTTGAGCGGAGGACGGCCGGAGGTGGGAGCTCGGCGCAGAGGGGCGGAGCTCGACGGAGACGACGATGGTGGCGGCGGTCTGGACGCCGATTTGGCCGGGGAGCGGCTTGAACGGCCACGGGATGGAGCGGAGGAGGCACGGGGCAAGGTGGAACGGCTTGGGGTGCAGGGAGCAAGGCACGGCGGTGATGGATGGCCGGAATCGGCACCGGCGCGGCGAGTGGCGGGGCTAGGGTTGCTCGACTCTGTGCTGCGCGAGGGAGGAGAAAGGGAGGAGAAAACGGACACGGCTCCGGGAGAGGGGATAAGGACGGGTGCGCGAGCGCGGCAGGCGAGGTTCCCCGACGTCCGACGTGTGGCGATGCGGACGTCGAGAAGCGGCGACAGCTTCGGCGGCGTGTCGAGCAGCGAAGGAGGAGGTGGAGTGAGGGCGATTTTGTAAATAGCTCGAAGTTTCAAATTCCAGTTTGTAAATTCAGTTTTTCTCCTTGTTCTTGGCCTCAAATGAAAAACTTTTGAATACGAAAGTTGTTCAAACTTTTGAGATCTTCAACTTTTGTTTCTGGCACTTTTTCATTTGAACAAAGGTTTGAAAGATAAAATTTAAAACTTGGGTGCATTTGAAAATGTCCTATTCAAAGCAAAATTAAAGATTTTCTTTAAATTTCGTGCTGAAACTTGAATTTTGGCCAAAATGAAAATTGTAGAGGAAGAACAGTTCTGCAACATTGATGTTGGACAAAAGTTGGTTTAGAACTCGGATTAGGGATAAAAACAAGAACGAACGTAGCTAAGTCGAAATTTACTATGCGAACTCGAGTAGCGCTAAAGACGATGATTAGCCTCAATTAGCGATTAAGCACAATGTTAGTGTCAAAATTAACACCGGGGTGTTACAACTGGTTCATGGCTTCTTCTTCCAGCTTCTTGATCTCTTTCTCCTTCTCTTCTCTAATTTTCTGGATCTCCTTCTCCTTATCTTCTCTGATCTTCTTCTGGACGCCATCAAGAATCTTTTGATGTTCGACCGAAAGTTATTGAACATTCAGCCTCCGGATATTGGCAAAATCAACCTCATCAGGTTTAGGAATACCGGCCATGGCAACCGATTTATTTCTTCTTTTCCCCAGCGGAGTCGCCAAAAATATGTTGACGCAGAACTAGGGCCAACACACGAAAACGCTTGAACGCGCAGCGAGCGACGGCACGATGCAGCGCCGATGCTCAGACCTGTCAGACCGGTTTTCGCCGGGCAGGCCGGCGGCGAGACCAACGAATATCGCCCGGGAAGAACCCGTCGGGGCAGGCGCACGCAGGGTTGCTCTAGGGTCGGTAGGCCACCTAGAACGCCCTCAATCGACGTAGAGACGAAGGAGGAACAACAGATAGTAGATGGGAAAAAGCTAGGGCAAAAAGAAAGTAAAAAGATAAAAGTTGTATTGATTTGATCGATTCAATACCCTAATCGGCCGTGACCCTTTATATTTATAGGGTGGGGTGGACTTATTCCGCAAGAAATCCTATTACAAGATCTAAATATATTAAAATCCCTAGTTGTACTCGGATTCCACTGGGACCGGTCAGACCGGTCGACCCTACCGGTCAGACCGGTCGGCTGCTGCCGGACCGACTACAGCGTCTGACCGGTCAGACCGCTAGGGCGTACCGGTCAGACCGGTCTGTATTGTCTAATGCCAATTTTGGTCGTCAACAGTTCCTTTATCACTTATACATCTATGCTAGAAATTGAAATTTATTATACCAGTATGTTGTTTCTTGTTTCCCTTGGACGTACGCTATACAAAATAATAATTTGTATCAGCACATCTGAACTCATGTACTACCTTCCATGGCAACATTCTGAAAATCTGCTCCATTTAAGATTATGTACGTGTCTCAGATGGCACTAAGAGTCAAAAGAATCGTACAGAAAGGCGAAGTTTGACAAATTTCTCTAGCTGGAGTGATCTTTATTTATTCACTGTTGTATAGTTACGATCAAATCTAACTTTTTACTATTTGTTGCCTGCTATACACGTGCAACCGGGATGCAGAATTTTATTTCTCTTATAGAATTATTAAGTGTGGCCTTCTTGATGCTTGGTTATGTCTAATGAAGAATATTGTGCTGAAATAATTTTCTGAAACACTAAATGTTTTTTGTTTATGTTCAGGCTATTGACCCAAGAACACACATGGTTTTATTCAAGATGTTAAACCGTGGTACTTTTAGTAACATAAATGGCTGCATTTCTACAGAGAAAGAGGTAACTTAAGATACAGTGCATACTATTGCAACAATGTCTTTTATTTGCTTACCTATAGAAACATTATTGTGAGAATCTCATCTCAATATACGATTCTTGCACCAAAAGAGGCCTATCCAGCGTGGCCACGTCACGGTCAATTCCCGGCCGTTGGATCGGCCGGATGGACGGCTTATACCGTTTGAATCTCAATCATTTTGCACAAAAGCCCTCCATCTTTACTGAAATCAATACGCAGTCCCCTCCTCCTCTTCCTATTTCTCCTCCACAACATTGCCGCTGGTGCCCCCGCCCGCCGGCGCCGACGGGGCGGACCCCTGCGCGGGCCGCCGGATCCACATCCCGCACCTGCTTCCTCGCTTCAACACCGATTCCTCCGCCACTGCGGGTTCGACTTCTTGTTCCTGACGGGGAAGCCTCGGGGAAATCTATGCCAGAAGAGAATCGGAAGAGATTTCCCGCCTGCCCACTCCGGCGGCCGCCTGCGCCGGGATTTGTCCGGCCGTGCGCATTCCTGGCCCGCAACGAGCAGCTCCGGCAGAAGCAAGGGGTGTGGGCGAGCTCCTCCGGCCGACGGCGCTGCGCCCCTCCGCCTGGCCGCGCCCTCCGCCTCACCGTTTTCGGCGTCCGCCTGCGCCGCACGGCTCCGTACGGCCGCCCGCATGCCAGACCTGCAAAGAGCAGATCCAACAGGCGCAGGGTGTGGGCTGGCTCCGCCGGCCGACTGCGCCGATCCCCTCCGTCTGCTGACTGACTGCAGATGCTTGCGTATTTCATTCAGGTATCTCTTTGAACCTATGCTTGCGTACTGTAGTCATGAGCTTATCCAGACACTATTTTAGCATCAGTTGTCAGCTTCCTCCTCACTGCAAAACCATAAAATTTTCCATTGATGTTAATCGGTGAGAAACTATCTTGGAATTTGATTTGCGTTGGTCAAGATATCGGGGAATGGTGCTTGACCACACGCTGGTCCAACTGGCTCAGTTATGTCTGTGTTCTTTATCTTGCTTATGACTAAGAAGGGAAATGCTCATTGCGTTACCACAAGTGTATTCATGCTCAAGATATCAGACATGGCAGTCTCTAAATGCTTGGCAGTATGAACAGACACAGTTTTTTTATGGTTGGCGACTGATGTAACATCACGAATGCTCTCTGTATGGTACCGGGTTTTCAAACTTGTGATGAGGATCACCTTAGTAGCTTAACTTTTCCTTTTCTCATTATATTTTGACACAGTCATTCCTCAGTCGGAAGCTCTGAATCTACTTATCATTTCAGAAACTAGAATTGAAATAAAGAATTAGCAATGGCTGTGGATTGAAAAAAATGAATTGTCATTAACATTCTGTACCAGCAAAAAAGAACCAGTTTACCAGTTTGTGCATAAACATGAAACATCACGTATAAATTAGGAGATTGTGCAACATCATATGAGCCTGCTAATATTTTGAATTTAGAACTAAATTTAAGCTACGAATCTATTTGACTTCTGCCATTCAGTGTATTCATAGCATGGCTAAAAAAACATGCACTAGCTTCATAAGTTTTGCTGGTAAAATTAGCTCTCTTTGCTGGAAGTGTGCCGTGGATATGTTGAACTAATCTTCAGTCAAGGTTTGTAACATTTTCTTGATTTTTCATAAAAAGTTCAACTGCATCTGAAACATCAATGACTGACTGCCGTCTCAATTTTTGACACTTCCAGAGTACTTGGCTAATGCAACAATGTAATAATTCATGTGTTCTTTTTCCCCATATTTGGTACAGCCAGGCTGTATTATCCTTATGACTTGACTTTACCTCTATTAATCATATTGAAAGACCAAACAATATACCTTATCATCAATGCATTTAGTTACATTCTCATTTCACTTTCACGTTACTTACATATAAACCTGAAGTACTTAGATATGGAGTTTTGCTCGGTATTCTGATAGGTTGATCAGCAAAATATTTGAGAGCAATCAAATTACTAACTTATCCCTTTCTATACATTGAAAGGATGCCAGTGCAGATAACTTATCCACCTACATTGTTGTTTATACTACTGTCTGAATTCAACAGATAATAACAATCTGCAGTAACCAAATTACAAACACCAAGCCACGCTTAGGGATATGCAGATTGAACTGATGGTACCCTTGAGGAAGAGTGCGTTGATTTGGCCAGCGCCTCAAACAGATGGTGATGGCCGAGACCAGCGAGGCTGCTGCAACGGTGGTTTTGGGCAGGCACCATTGCCTCCAGGATGAGATGGTTGGTGGCAAAGAGGAGAATCCACGGCCAGGCTACAATACAGTCAGTAGTTCCACCAAGGTGAGTGCTGATGGGTCTGCTGGTGGCTTCTTGGTTGTCAATTTTGTGGCTCAATTTGTTGGATAGGAGCTTGCACCTCCATAGCTTAGTGGTTACTTCTGAACATAGGTAATCAATGGTGATGAGGTAAATCTGAAGCTCATAGTGCATTGATTTTGTGAACCGTAGCTACTGTCAAAGTTTCTAAAGAATTGCTTGTGTCAAATTGAGATAGCTCTTTGAATTATTGTTGGGTTTTTGCAGTTATATATTTTTTTCATTTTTTGTTAGCAGCTGATTACCATTATCAAATAGAATGGGTCATTATCAAATAGAATTGAGTTAATACACATATTCAGTAATTCAATTATCTAGCTGCTTTGACCCTTTCCTCACTTGACCCTTTGTGTTTGTTTTTCAATGCTTAGGTGGCCACCATAAGCAGGAGATATTAGTGGACTTGACCACAGTGATACTAAGATCATTCAATATTCTTTGAATTATTAGTTGTTCCGAAATGAAATGTTCGCTCAATCTGGACTAATTTGTTTAAGTTCGGTATGGTGAGATTCCAAAAGCTATTTTTAGATGTACTCCAGGTATGATACATCTACATTTTTCTATTAGATAAAAATAAATATACATTGAATGATGTTCAATTATACAAAAGATAACATCAACCTTCTCAGCAGTATATGTGTATGTTGTTATCACTTCAAGGCTAATTTTGCATACCTCATAATCTAATCCTTTCAATGAAGGGATCATCCTGCTGAATAAAGCCAAGTGGTACAACCCTTATTTTCTAGGCCCAAAATATACGATAATTATTATATGCATGAACTAAAGTCTGCATGAACTACAAATCTGCGATGCGAAGCTGCTCGCATTTGAGGTCTCTAGCAGACCGACTACACCTCTACAGAGCTTCATGCAATCATGCTGGACGACGCTTACAACAACAAAGGTATGTCTCTAGACATCCTCAACATGCTCGGTGAATTTTAGCAAGTTATATTTGTGAGATTATTCTTCTACTAATTCTTATCTTAATAAGTATATTCTCTGGTGCAAATCGTCTTTAATAACCAACCTATTGCTGGATACTGGAATTTTATCTATGCCAATAGTACTGAACGAAGCTGTCTATCTATCATTATATGTTGCTTCAGAAGATATGTTATCTGAATAAAAGCATAAAGACACAGCAGCAACTTCCTGCCAAATTTGAAACAATATTATTTCGAACATTCACTATACATAGAACTGTAGAACAGAAACAATATCATAGGCCTGTAGATGAAACTAGACAAAAAGTACACTACAGCATCTCTGGTCATATCCTACACTATTCTTAAGATAATTTATTAAAGATTAAAGAAGATCAACACATCAGTGCTAATCATCAAAGGTATGGTTACCACAAGAGAAACCCCCAAGCCTTTATAGTTATAAGGACCATGTGTAAGTTGAAATTTAACTCTTGTGGTTTGAACAAAGTTACACATTCACTATATCGCAAAAAAAAAATTGAGATCTGCATCGTCCAATGAAGTATATCAATTAACTATGTTATACAAAGTCTGGCGCTGCCAAGGAAGAATTTTAATGCTATTTCCTTTGCACAAGACCCTTACGGCTACATGTTTGAACTCATTCAGAGTGCATTTTCTTTCCTTTTGTAGGGGTTGGGTAATTCCAAAGGATAGAGTTTCTTAGTATCTTCAGAGAAGCAAGCTCTTTGGATTAAGTTCCTCAGGAAGAAGGATGTACCTGATTACCTTTGTATATGCAGTTTATGAGACACGAATAATGTTGTTACATTCATACAGAAATGCCATGCAACTTTTATTCAATTATTCGAGAAAGATTTATGCGTATCATCTTTTGTTTGCATGGCATATCATAGAGGAATATATAAAGGAAACCAAGTAAGAAAATGTGAAATTTCTCTGCTGACAAAGTGCCCCCATATTAGCATCTAATTCTCTCATTCTACAAGAAATTACTGCCTGCAAAGCCAGCTTAAGAGATACAGCATAAGCTTAAGGGGCGGCTAGGTAGCTGCTGCTCTGCCTCGGCTCCCTAGACCGGGATTTTGAGATCACAGCTGCCAACTTAGCAATGCTTCTACTCTTACTGTCCTACCTCATTTTATTTTAAATGTAAAAATTATTTCTTCCCTATCATTGTTGCTCTTTTCATCATTATTCTGAATTGCTATTTTTATTGGCATCTTCTATCTACTATTACTCTTTTCATTAATTCAGACAGTGACATCAATATTCAATAGGCTGGCCCACTCCAAGGAGGACGCGGCAAGGCCGCGTCAGTGTTTCTAGTAATCAATGGAATATGAATGCACCTTGACCCGCTACTGCTAGTTACCTCTTTCTACTGGGAAAGAGGTACCTTAAGACATAGTCTTCTATTTGCTTGCTTAGAAACATTATGCAAAAAATCAATGAAATTTTCATGTTTAATAGAAGATGAAGAATGCATCTCAACCTGCTAGTTGCAGATCTCTGTTTCCCTGATTCCTGGTTGAGTATTATTATTATTATTACATATTAGCATAAACAACATTAACCTTGTCAATGTGCAGGGAATTCCTAGACAGCCTTACCCAGACCTCCAGGCCACAAGGGAATTTGAGCTAAATGCTAGTTAAATACCTCAAAGGAGTAACAATCTGAACCATTAAAGTATTGATCCATCTTACCATATTGATCATAATATTGGTCTTGAATATTGCTTGTTATTTGGGAATGATGATGTTATTGTGGACAATATTGTGCTTTGATATGTTCCATTACTTACATATCAAGTAGAGCACACAAATTAAAATACATGAGGTAGTTATTCTTGTTTTTATGGCCATTGAGCCCACCACAATTTGCTTGGGACAAAGGCTTCTTTGTCGTTGTTTGTGTAAAATGTAAGTTTTGTGTGGATTATAGTTTGAACCTAATTATAATGAGATTGTAAATTTTTACTAGTTGTCATGCAAAATCTTTGAGAAAACCTTGGCAGCATGCTATTAGCTATCTCCTTGTGTTCCGTTGCTGATGTGTATTACTGTTAAATATTTTCTAAGCATTGTCTTATACTAAATTGGGGTGAAAAGAATCACGAGTCAATACAGACAGAATTTCTCATTATTATATTTCAGTGTATGTGTATTATTTTCAGCTTCCCCGTATTACTCACGACACCTTTTTTTAGATAGTTACAATAATGCGAACTCTTTACCAAAAGTGCAAACAAGTCCATGCCGATTTGAGTGAGTACAACATTCTTTATTTCGAGGTAATTAAACACTTATTATATTTTTTTTCAATCATCATTTTAATGTCAACAGATCCGTATCTCCATACTCCTTTTTGCCTATTGTTCAGAGCCACTAGTATATTATTGATGTTTCACAATCTGTTGATCTTGATCATCCTTCAGCATTGGACTTTTTGAAGAAAGATTGCCGGCACATTTATGTAAGTGGTAGTTAAATTGATCACCGCATGTATACTCGTATGTTGCTGTGATTGACATGTTCAACATTGCGCGCGGTGATTTCTTTAAAACATGAGGTGTTGCGGTCATGCCAGTAATGGATTTATTTAATTTTGTTGTTAACCAAAATATTTCTGATGAAGATGTTGATGCTTACCTCGAAAAGGTATCTTGTATGTTTGAGTATAAGACAATACATGTCAATCTTTCATAATAACCATCACTTTTTGAAGTTCCCGTGCTGCATGATTTGACAGAAATCTAATTGTTTAACATTATTGTTTTCAATCACAGATTCATCAAAAGATTTTGGAGAATGGAGGTATAGTTCCAAACGATTATGAAATCACTCCCACAGTCATGGTGCAGGCAAGCAGCTATGCCATGAATTTTGCTGCAATTATTAACATCTCAAGTAGCAGATCCTTCCGATAAAGCACAATCGCACTATGTGGTGGCACATAATGTGATCTCTTTCAGATGTCGCACAATAGTTTGCAGCTATCTTATTTCTTCCTTCTAATGTTTCTACTAATGTACAACTAATGCACTTGATTTCTTTGCATAGACGTTGGATTACGTGAAGCAATGTGAGGCAGATATTGTCAACATGTCAATGATGCAGCGTTCATCCTCTGGTTACGAGCCACCAGCATATAAGTTTTATGGTCAGCCACTATTAGGATTTGTGCGGACTAAAAACATGGACAATGAAAAGCATCAAGATCAATTACCACAAAATACAACGGAAGCAACCTTGGATCTGCAAAACTACTGCTCATTGGAGGGCAACACGGAAGTGGGAGAAGATGATAGTGAATTCGTCTCCACTTATGATGAAGATGGTTCATGGCATGAGGCTGATCCCAAACTGGGACCTGATGAAAGAGATGGTTCATGGCATCAGACTCATCTCAAGCTAGGACCTGAGGAAAGAAAAGCTGCTAGGAAGGAACACAAAAAGAAAGTGAAGGAAGAGAAGAGGGAAGCTCGCAAGACCAAGAAATCGCAGGCTAAGAAAAAGAGGAGGAAGAAAATGGCGAAAGCATAGTGCAAGCGGTCGCGAATCTTTGGGTAGTCAGTATTAGTTCACGTTGAATCTAATTGACAGATAGCCAGAGGGAGTGATGTCACAAGTTTTCACATTGTTGCAAATTTTTCTCGATCGTTTCTAATGCATTAGTCGGAAACCTACCAATGTGTAGGAGTAATATCCTCGATTTGAAGCTCTATCTATATCACGAATGAAACTGCTAGTCATCCAAGTCTTGACGGAGTGCAAATGGGGTTTCTGCTTTTATGCCACTGGATTCTTTGTCCTGTGCAACTTGCCCCTTCGTTCCAAATGTTCTGATTTTTTTGATCGACTCTAAAGCGGACATAAGAGCATTCCGTATGAAAACATCATAACCAAGATTTGAATAGCATATATACGAATCTTTTTGAGTCTTCAGATTTTCAGAATTACTAGATTCCAGAACGCACTACACCCTTCATTTTTGAGGTTTGAATACTTCCAACCGACAACCCACCAAAAGAATTATAGATCCAAAATTTGAGTACCGTGCTATCAATTTCTTACCGCCTTTGTTTTGCATAAAAGAATAATTGGATCCAAGATTCAATCGTTCTGTTCGGCTAGCTGTGGCTGGTAGCTGGTGCTGATTTGTTGTAAAAGAAAAGTAATACTGTCTGGCTGATGACTGATGCTGATTTAGTGTGAGAGAAAAACATTGCTGGCTGACAAGCCAGCTGAACAGATTGAATTTCTGACACGCCTTTATTTTTGCGTAAAAGAATAATTGGATCGAAGATTCAAGTACATGCACACTCATTTTGCCAAATTTCATATTATTTTTCTTTGGGTAAAAACTCGTGCAAACCACGGCAAAAAGATCGTCTAAATTCACCAAAAAATCACACATGTAGATGATATGATAATAAATAATCTTGTAAAATATCTTGTCCAAACTCAACTTCGTTTGTGAGATATAAAAATAACAAATTTGATCTCACAAACGAAGTCGAGTTTGAACAAAATATTTTACAAGGTTGTGTATCATCATATCATCTATATATGTGATTTTTTGATGAATTTAGATGATTTTTTGCCATAATTTATACAAATTTTCATGAAAACTATGGTTTACACTAAATACATTCCCTTTTTTCTTTAATTATCGTTCGGCAAACTCCCCCGCTCCCCGAGACCTACACGTTCCCCATCCCTCCTCCGCATTCACGGACCGTGCCACTCCCTGCGTCGCGGACCGATCCGGCCATCCCACAGGCCAGACCCCGACGAGCGGTCATTTCCTAGTTTCCTACTATTTCACCGTGCCATCGAGCACACCACAAGCAAACCCCCCAAAACCCACCACACCAGGAACCGTCGCGTCTCCCGGACTCCCTCTCCGTCCCCGGCCGCCGGCGCCGCCTCGAATGCCGGAGCCGCAGGCCATCCTCCCGCTCCGCGCGCTCCCGCCGGACGCGCCGCTGCCCCTCCCCGTCCCCGCGCCGTTCCACCCCCAAACCCCTGCCCCCGCGTCGGCCGCCCCGGCCACGCCCCCGAACCCGACCCCTCCCCAACCCCAAACCCCCGCCGCGCCGCCTTCTTCCTCCTCGACGCGGCCGCCGCACCCATGGGAGATCTCCGCGTGCGCCTGGCTCGAGTCCTTCCCCGACGGCCGCCCGCCCACCGAGCCCGAGGTCGACGCCTACATCGACGCCCACCGCCCCGAGCTCCCCTCTCTGCCCCGCTCTCAGCTACACCAGCGCCTCCTCGCCCTCCGCGGCGACCAGGTAACCCAACCCCACCACACCCGATCTGTTTGCGATTCATTACGTGACTCCCCTGTTGCCCAGTTGATGGGATTGATAGGTTTGCGCGCTTCATTTGTGCCTTTTTTTGGGGGGGGGGGGCGTCGAGTCTGATCTGTTTTATTTCTGAATCAATCCAAAGACCACTGATTTTGGTTTACTCTTTTTTTTACACTATTTTGGTTTACTCTTTTGCTCTGTCGTAGAGGTTGCAGAGTTTCTATGAATGGTTGAACTACAGTGGCAATTAATTCAGTTCGGAGCTCTTTGAGCACATTGGTCCCTTAACTGAAATGTGTTATCAACTCTCCGTACTTCATGTAGCCTGCTGCTTCTGCGTTATAGCTCTGATGGAACTGTCCTTCTCCATATCTGTTAGACACATATACCTGCCTTCTAGATTCCCCCATACTTGTTCAACACAACTGAGTCGCAGTTCACTTTTATTTTGTCCTTAAACGTCAGGTTTTAGATGCGGACCAGAGCGCATTCCCCTACAGGTTCCAGCGAACTGATCTATGGAAGCCTGTGTACCAGTGGTTGGAATCTCTTGATATGGACTCACTAGTTGCCACACAGCAAATATCAGACTGGCTTGCATCGAACCCTAAGATAATGGACAAGCTGGTTGAGAAACATTCAAAATATCATTTGATTCACTATACCCAGAGGATGCACTTGAAGATGCTAAAAAAGAAGGGGAAGCTGCCAAAGGTACATTTGGATTTCTTAACCTTTTGATCGGTTTCTGCAAGAAATGTTTTTCTCCCTATTCTTTGTAAGTGCTAAACTGGTAAAGGAGTATAAAAGCTGATTCTTGATTTGCAGACTCTACAGCTTTCTGCGGCTAGAGCCACAGTTCAACCGAGTGCTGCTCCAGTGGCTCCAGAAGAAAACATAGCACCATTGCGGAAAACTATACCTCCAGTAACAGGTTTACGTTTGATATTTTTGCATATTTTCTTGAAGCGTTTCCATAAGAGGTTAGCATTCTGGCAAATTGCAGGTAGGTTCCCCAGTGGCAGTGCAGGCAAACAACAGAGTGCAGCAGGCAGATTTCAAGGTGGAAATGCAACTCCTAGGGACAAGAAGACGTCATTGTCCAAAAAGAAGGAAGCTTTGCTCAAATATGAACTGTAGGCAGCTAACTCTGAATTTTTTTCTGTTAATTTGTAAATAGTTGTCACTAACATATTCTTTGATGTATTCCAGTTTGACAGATTTGCAGAACCAATTGACTGCTGTGCTGTTAAATCAATGTCGCACCGTTGCCACTAAAGAAGCAGATTCATCGTATGTGGAACCTCAAAATCCAGATACTAACATGAATATACGAGAAGGTAATACTGCTGCAAGCGCATCAGCCCCTTCAGAGGCAACTAAGGTTTTCGTCAGTGAAAAGTCAATCCCAGCTGCAGCCACAGAAAGTGAACTTGGGCAAAACAGGAAAAGAAACCCTATCATTGTTACACCTGCATGGTGTTATAGTGAAGCGTCGACAGGTTTGTCATTTTGCCTGATTTAGGATTAATCATCTGTTGGTATAACCGGTACTAGTTGATCTTAGATACATCCTTTTTGGTTTGCCTCATGTATGCTATTTCTGTTCCAAAATAGTTGTTTTATATACGCAAGCCTTTTAGCAGTACCTTTTCAACTTCCTACTATTTTTTGGAAGTACTTTTGGTGACAAATCTACTAACATCATTGATCAACAACAACAACAACAACATAGCCTTTTTTCCCAAGCAAGTTGGGGTAGGCTAGAGATGAAACCCGAAAGAAATAAGTTCAAGGTTCAGGCACATTGATAGCTAGTCTCCAAGCGCTCCTATAAATGAAAATCTTTGTTTATGTTAGTCTCAATTTTTTGCAAGTTGGACTGCTCACATTACAAAATGACATCGATTTTGTAACATAGTTATGATTCCTGTCAACCTTGGATATTTTAAATTTACTCTGAAGATTAGGCTACAATGTCCTTTGCATGCTGAGATCACCCAGGAATGTTGGTGTGCAAGTGTGTTACAACTTTTTTTTTAATCTTGAATACTACTGTTAATCTATAATTACCTGATTTTTAATGAAATATTAACTTTTAAGCTATTATATAACTGCCAATATGTTTCGACAGGTACAGACTGACCAATTGTGGTGACACCATGCAGGAACTGCGCGGAATGAACAAAATTCTAATTCAAGTAGTGATGCTACAAGAAATTTCAACATTTGGAAAGGACATGCTAATCCACTGTTCCGACCTAGAGATATTAAGAAAAATATATCGTTCTGTCTCGACGGACGTGAAACTGGTGCCAGTTGGTCTCAAGCTTCTTCTTATGGAGGTTATGCTGGACGAAATTCTGAAAGATGGACTCCATTTCTTGAAGGCATGTTTGTTCTCTAAAGATTAGTGCTGAGTTGCTTTCTTCCCTTTCAAACAGTTCTGTATACCTTTTCATTTTCTTCTGAAATTATAATGAGTTATTCTTTGATTTTCAATTAGGATGGAATTCACCTGCAGTCCAGTTTGAAGGGCCTGCAGTACCTCTTGTGAGAAAAGGCTACCTGTCTTGGTGTCCAACTTCGTGTGCTTATACGTCAAGTGCTCCTTCTGCACAGCCTCATGATAGGGTATGGATCTCTCACGCATTTGGCATTGGAATCTTGTGCAAGTTCAAAATTTTGATATCTGATGGTTTGCTTTGACTATCTTCTCTTTATGCAATGTTAAGCACTCTTCTGGTGTATATTTTTTTTATTAAATGCATACTTGTTTCTGCTTGTCACTAAACAATATATATTTGGTTCCCGTGTCAAGTAAATTATCCTGTGTAGCTTCAATCAAGAAAGGTGAGATGGATATAATCTAGCTTACTATTTAGTGTTTACTCACAATGATGTAGTATGGCCATAAGTCTCACATAGGAAGATGACCTGTTTTCTAATGGAGGCATGGAGCAGCAGGGAGGCACCTACTGAGTTTTATTTTTTCAACAGAACAAAGACCCCCCATCTAACTATGTTTGTCCATAGCCTCGGGATAGTATATTTTATAATATTTGTCCATTGAGGACATTAAGAGCGTAATTATTGCATCCCCTCCTCCCTGACACACCCCACACCCCAAAATAAAATGCTTTGAAAAAGAGAATTGGTTGTTTTCATGTTATTTAACTGGGGTATGAATGAACAATCACTATAACTTTTTCTTGGAATCATACTTCCTTGGTCAGTGCGCATGGTGTGCCATGGACCAAACAGCGAAACAGAGGGATTATCTACAATTTGTTACATCAGCTGTAAGCCAAAATAAAACCCTACCCTATTCCACTGTTAAAAATTAACAACCACTTTTCTAACAACACCCTTAGCGTAGGTTTTTCTCTATGCAATATTAGAGCCAAATCCTCTCTTAATATACCTTTCCATGTGGCTAAAGAAAGAACTCTAGATTCAAAAATGTTGGACCTGCAGTGACACCAGATGGTCCAACAGGCAACCATAACAATTCTCTATAACTTTTTATCCAAAAATTCTTCTGGACATGGAGCATGTCAATCAGCAAGAGGGGTGACTGGATGGGCAAATTGTTAATAGGGGTCTTATAGGACAAAACTAATGTTTCCAGAAATGTTATTATTATTGATGCCTTTTATATTTTTATATAAATTTCCCCCAGTCTTGTTGGTGGCTTAGTGTATACGCAATTTGCTTGGAACAAAAAGGTTTTGTCGTCATCTTTTTTGTTGTTGTATATCTAAGCATTCCTATCTGATGGATTTACTGTTGTGTTGCCCAGCAAGGTGTCCGCAAAGTTCTTGATGTAAAATTTCATCCAGAAGGGTTGCCTCAGCTTGTTTCTAGCTCTAATGAGGTTAGTGCTGTTTTGTTTTCAATAATACTCCTGTCCTGTTACTGTAAAAAATATCACTGCAATGTCTTAAAGTTCCTTATCTTTGGTGGGAGCTTTGATCTACTTATTTTAATCTATTGATATATTATACCTTGCTGGGTGCTTTGAGTACTGGGTACATTTTTTTTTCTTTTGGTTTATTTTAATAAGTTAATATTACATAATATTTCATTAATTCAGGCACCCAACGAGTTATTGCTTTTCAATCTTCTTTCCGGAAGGGCAATTCAGCTTAGAGGCCACAATACCAAGGTATGCTGAATAAGTTTTCATGTTGCATCTACCCCTGTTGTCCCTTTCCTTCCTAGCTGGATAAAATCCTCACGATCATGTGGCAGTAATCATGTGTGATGTACTGATGTGACATGCTCGAGCCTTTCTATCGCAATATTTAGGTTTCATGCTTCACGCTCGGATCTTTGTCACATTGCCTCTACATTCTATGCCCTATACAATGAGAAACTGACTGCTTCCATCAGCATATTTGATAATATTTTGAATTATGTTACTGCCAGCTAAGAGTCTTTGTTGCACAAATACTAATCAATCTGAATTTCACATTATATTAGAATTTTGTGATTTTTGGATATTATTCTTTGTTTTCTATTATTTGGCATGCTTACTGTTAGATATATAGAGTTGTATATGGTCTTGTATTGTATTTGTACCCTAACTTGTACTCCAAGCCTATACGGCCTATATAATGAAAGGTCACCCCCCTCATTAGGGTGTGTGGTGTTTGCCCAACTCTCTACATGGTATAGAGCCTAAACCCTAGGCCTGCCTCTCTCCCTCCCTCCCTGCCCTAGCGCGCGCCGCCCCCCTCCCTAGCCACGTGTGCCTCCTCTCTTCCGCTGCCCTTCGCGCCGCCGCCTCCCTGGCTGCGCGCGACCTCTCCACCACACCAGATCCCATCTGTTAATGTCCACCATCACCCACGTGGACTCCGGTGACAGCGATTCCGATTGCTCCATCGGGTTTTCTCTTCTCTTCGGCGACGACCCTGCTGCACAGATTGATTCTCCCATGGCGCTCCCCTACGCCGCGATCAACGTGCACTCCTACGTCCCGATGAAGCTTGACTTCCGCGCCGACAACTTCTCCAAGTGGAAGGCGTGCTTCGAGGCTATGTGCGGCACTTTCGCCCTGATGTCGCACATCGACGGAACAGCACCTCCCAATCCCCTCACCCCTCTGTGGATTCAGGAGGACTGCTGCGTCCGTTCCTGGATCTACATCACCATCTCCGACGCCGTTCACGACTTCATCATGGAGGCGGACCCGACGGCACACAAGCTTTGGGCCGGCATCGCTGCCCGCTTCCGGGCGAATCGGGCACCCCGTGCTATCTTCCTGAGTCAGGCCTTCATGACCCTGACTCAGGGGGATTTGTCCGTCGAAGCCTACGGCCAGGAGATGAAGAAGGCTGCTGATCGCCTTCGTGACGTCGGCAGACCCGTCGATGACACGATGATGGTGCTCAACCTGCTTCGAGGCGCCAATCCTCGCTTCAGCTCCACCTGCGACATCATCGCTGATGACCCCGACATCACCTTCTCCAGCGCCCTTGATCGCCTTGCCCTCAAGGAGTTGCGCCTGGCCGAGGAGGCCAAGCTGGTCACCTCCACCGCTCTCAACGCCTCCACGCCCTCCGGCTGCGGCTCCTCTGGTTGCGGGTCCTCCTGCCGCTCCTCCATGCCGCCTCCTCCTCAGCAACTCCTGGCGCAGCAACAACAGCAGGGCGGCGGTGGCGGCGGTGGCCAGCAGAGGCGGAAGAGGAACAACAACCGCAAGGGCGGCGGCGGCGGCCAACAGCCGCAACAGCCACACGCGCCCAACCCTAATGGACCCTGGATTTGCATCAATCCATGGGGTCAGCAGGGTCTGGCGGGCGGCTTCGGCGGCGGCGGCCAGGGCTCGCGTGGCGGTGGACAACAGCGCGGTGGCCCTGGACTTCTTGGGTCTGCTCCCCAGGCCCACACTGCGGTTGCTGCGCAGCAATCCGGCGGCCAGGCGCAGTGGGACATGGCTGGCCTTGTGGCTGCTCTGCAGCAGATGTCGCTGCAAGGTGACACCTGGGTGATGGACACCGGCGCTTCCACTCACATGCATTCATCTGAAGGTATACTCCACTCTCGTCTTCCAGCTGTTGATTCTTCAATTCTAGTAGGCAATGGTGCACGTATCCCTGTCACGACCCGCGGCTCCTCGATTCTAGACACCAATTCCGCTAAATTCCTCCTAAACAACATCCTTATCGCTCCCTCCATTGTTCGCAATTTACTTTCTGTTCGCCAGTTTACCCGCGATAATGGTGGTTCTATAGAATTTGACGCTTTTGGTTTCTCTGTTAAGGAACCCAAGACAGGATGCGTGATTCTTCGCTGCAATAGCTCAGGCGATCTCTACACCATCTCGCCTGCTGCCCAGCCCACTGCTACCGCCCTCCTTGCAGCATCTTCCTCGGTGTGGCACCGTCGCCTCGGTCATCCTGCTCCAGCCGCCATAGCTAGTCTCAGGAAACACAATCTACTTTCATGTAATAAAATAGACCGCACCCTTTGCCACGCCTGTCAACTTGGCAAACATGCGCGTCTCCCTTTTAGTTCATCTCGTTCACAGATTGTTTCCCCTTTCGAGATAGTTCATTGTGATGTTTGGACATCACCAGTTCCTAGTATTTCTGGCTATTCTTATTATTTGGTTTTGCTGGATGATTTCACTCATTTTTGCTGGACGTTTCCACTTAAGCACAAGTCTGAGGTCCGTCAGCACCTTGCTGATTTTATCCCATACGTTCGCACACAGTTCGGTTCTACCGTTAGATGCTTCCAAGCTGATAACGGGACGGAGTTTGTTAACCATGCCATGCACGACTTGCTTGCTGCCCACGGCATCGTCTTCCATCTCTCATGTCCCTACACTTCCCCACAAAATGGCAAAGCTGAACGTGTGCTTCGTACCCTCAATAACTCTATGCGCACCATGCTCATCCATGCGTCCATGCCCCCCAAGTACTGGGCTGAGGCCCTTGCAGCCGCCACATACTTGCTTAACCGGCGCCTCTCCTCTTCCATTCGCAACGAAGTCCCGTACACTCGTTTGTACCAATCTCCTCCCTCCTATGAGCATTTACGTGTCTTTGGATGCCTTTGTTACCCCAATCTACAGGCCACATCCCCGCATAAGCTTGCGCCGCGTTCCACTGCCTGTGTGTTTTTGGGGTACCCCTCTGCTCACAAGGGATATCGTTGTTTGGATCTCTCCACGCGCCGGATCATCATCTCTCGTCATGTTGTATTTGATGAGCTCTCTTTTCCGTTTGCGCGTGACTCTAGCACTCCCACCAGCTCCTTTGATTTTCTTCTCGGTCACGACTTGGATATTGCACCTTGTTTTACTGATCATGCAGCTGGTGGCAGATTGCTTGGTGGGCGTGGTTTCGTACCCCCACCAAGCCCCGACGTTTCCCAGTCTGGTGGGTGTGGTCTAGTGCCCCTACCTGGCGCTCTGGGTGTCTCCACGTCTGGTGGGTGTGGTTCCGTACCCCCATCTGGCACTTCGGTTTCTGGCAGTCCGGGCGGGTGTGGTCTCGTGCCCCTGTCAGGGCCTCTCGACGACGCTGCAGCTACTGGCAGTCCGGGCGGGTGTGGTCTCGTGCCCTCGTCAGGATCTGTTTCGACTACGGGCGGGTGTCTTCCTCTTGGCGGGACAGACTCCGTGGAGATTGTTCCTGCGCCTTCTCCAGCCGCTGCTCCACCAGCGCCTGCTGTTCCTGTCGTCCCCGCTGCTCCACCAATGCCTACCGGACCTGCTGCTCCGGCTGGGCGTTTCGGCAACGTCTACCATCGTCACCCCGTCAATGGTCCTCTTCCTGTTCGACGGTATGGTGCTACAGCGCGTGATCTTCGGCCGCCTAAGCCTCCTTTCCGGCCGATGCGCGGCCCCTCACCGCCGCCTACTCTACGGCGGTTGACTCGTCTTCAGACTGGTACCATAAACCCTGTCGATTACCGGAATTTATCTGCTGATCATAAGGTTGCTTCTCCTGTTCCGAGCAATTATCGTAGTGCGCTTGCTGATCCCAATTGGCGCACAGCTATGGCAGATGAGTTTCAGGCCCTGATTGACAATGATACTTGGCGTCTTGTTCCTCGGCCTCCTGGTGCTAATGTTGTGACAGGGAAGTGGATTTACAAGCTTAAGTATAGTTCAGATGGCTCTCTGTCTCGTCACAAGGCTCGTTGGGTCGCCCGCGGATTCACTCAACAGCCTGGTCTTGACTTTGATGAGACATTCAGTCCGGTTGTTAAGCCAGAGACCATTCGGACGGTTCTGAGCATTGCAGCTTCTCGACAGTGGCCGATTCACCAGCTTGATGTGAAGAATGCTTTTCTTCACGGTCGTCTTGATGAGACAGTTTACTGTCAACAGCCTCCTGGTTTTGTTGATCCTGCATATCCTGATTATGTCTGCCTTCTCCAGAAGTCTCTTTATGGTCTGAAGCAGGCTCCTCGTGCTTGGCATCAGCGGTTTGCCACATACTTACGACAGTTGGGTTTTGTTCCTTCAGAGTCTGACCACTCATTGTTTGTCTACAAGACTAGTGCTGACACTGCCTACCTTCTGTTATATGTGGATGACATCGTTCTTACTGCCTCGTCCTCTGTCCTGCTTCAGCACATTACTGATCGACTTCATGCTGAGTTTGCTATGACAGATCTTGGAGCACTTCATCACTTTCTGGGAGTTACTGTTACTCGCTCTTCAGATGGGTTATCTCTGTCTCAGCGACAGTATGCCTTGGACCTTCTTCAGCGTGCTGGTATGAGTGATTGCCATCTTGTATTGACGCCAGTGGATTCCAAGTCCAAGTTGTCTGCCACAGATGGTGCACCTGTGGCCAATGCTTCTGAGTACATGAGTCTTGCTGGAGCTTTGCAGTACCTCACCTTGACTCGTCCTGATCTTGCATATGCTGTTCAGCAGGTCTGTTTGTTCATGCATGATCCTCGGGAGCCACATCTTGGGCTTGTCAAGTGCATCTTGCGCTATGTGAAGGGCACACTGTCTTTTGTCCTACACATTGGTACAGGTCCTGTTGATACCCTCACAGCCTATTCTGATGCCGACTGGGCTGGTTGTCCTGATTCGAGGCGTTCTACTTCGGGTTATTGTGTTTATCTTGGTGATACTCTGGTATCTTGGAAGTCCAAGCGGCAGCACACAGTTTCTCGTTCGAGTGCCGAGGCCGAGTACAGGGCAGTTGCTCACGTTGTGGCTGAGTGTTGTTGGCTGCGTCAGCTTCTTCAGGAACTTCATCTTCCTCTCAAGAAGGCTACGGTTGTCTTTTGTGACAATGTTAGTGCTGTCTATATGACAGCTAACCCAATTCACCATCGACGAACGAAGCACATTGAGATTGACATCCACTTTGTCCGTGAGAAGGTCGCTTTGGGGGAAGTCCGGGTCCTCCATGCTCCTTCATCACATCAGTATGCTGATATCATGACTAAGGGTCTTCCTGTACAATTGTTTACTGATTTTAGGTCCAGTCTTGGTGTTCGTGATGCTTCCCCTGCGACTGCGGGCGGGTGTTAGATATATAGAGTTGTATATGGTCTTGTATTGTATTTGTACCCTAACTTGTACTCCAAGCCTATACGGCCTATATAATGAAAGGTCACCCCCCCTCATTAGGGTGTGTGGTGTTTGCCCAACTCTCTACACTTACACTTACTTTTACAATGCTGATCGGTATTGTTACTTGGTTCTACTTGTTCTCAGGTTCAGTCTGTCGCATTTGCAGTCAAAGGAGCAAGTATCGTATCTTGTGCTTCTAATTTATTGAAGGTAGTTAGATTTTGTTCCATGCCAATTATTGCAATTATTGTGAGAAATAACACTTTTTGTTGCTTCTGTTCCTGTAAATGGAGGATAGGTATGGGACTGCATCACAGGGTCTTGCCTCTATACGCTGGGTGGTGATGACCGAAATTCGGTGGGGCATACTCAAAAAATTAATGCTATGGCAGTGAATAAATGGCAATCCTGTACGTGTGCTCTCCATTGACCTTATCTCTTTATGCCCAACAAATTCCTACATCTGTTGCATTTATAGATGCCTTTTTTTTAACCTTTTTTGAGCTCCAAGCTTTCCTTTTTTTCTTGCTATGCTAGTAGTTTTCTTAGACAATTGATGCTGAAGAAGGCAGATTTTCCAGTGGAAAGAATAGACAACAACCTCATGATCATTTCTGTTTTTGTGCTTGTCGCTCGTTAGAATAGTGATTTTGTTGGATGACGTGCGGAACCTCTATAGAAGTTTAGGATATACTAATTGCTGATAATGGGGATCACTTTCTGTGTTTTGACACATCATTACAGTGGATGGCCAGTGAATATTTTTTTTATTCATCCATTTATTACTTTTTTTATATTGTAACTGTGTTGACTCTATCGGTTTGTACATTTCTGTAGTCTTCAACTTCTCTTAAATCAATAATATATTACCTCTATTTTTACTTCATTTTTCTTTGTTATTTTGATCGCAACATAGTGTTCATTTACAGGTCTTGTTGTCACTAGCGGGGCAAAAGGTGATGGGAAGCTTCTACTATGGAATGCTTTAAGAGGTGAACTTGCTTCTGATCTGAATTCGAACTTGAGGTAACACAAATATTTCCTTTTCCATCCCGCTTTTGTTTTTAAGCTAATGCATTATAGTGAAATATTGAACCTCCCCCTCATTTTTTAAACTGAAATCCTATTGTTACAACGGTGTTTAGTTTTTTCTTATGCAATAAAAAAATGGACTGCATCATGCAATCTAGACCTTACATGTCTAATATTTTGGTGTGCTATGTGCATCTTCATATAATTGTGTACTTCCTCCGGTCACAAATATAAGTCTTTAGTGCATTGACACGGTCTCCAGTGTGTCACTTTGACTGCGAATATCAATAAAATTATATTATCTTTAGAAAAATGTTATGATTTTCTAAGAAATGCTGAAAAAAAAATGCTCATTCACTTGTTATGTTGATATGGTTGTGTAGAAAGTGGAAACTTAAGGTTCCGTTTTGCAACCTTTTCCCTTCAAGACAGAGATAATTAGAAAGTGAAAAGCTTTCTAAAGTAAGGACTAAAGATGAATGCTTTATGTGGCCTGAGCTTCTAGAGAGGATAAATGGAAATGGAAATGCCATCTTTGTGATATTTTTTCCTCTTGTTGAAGTGATGAAGCTGGTAAAAAACTAATAGAAATGAATTCAATGATGGCTTATCATGCTTAAGATATATTTTTTCATATTACTTCTACAGTTATTTACTATTCTGATGAAAGTGTCACCTATCATCCTATTGTGACCCATTTGTTTTGTCAGTCTATGTTTAAAACTCTGTCAACTATGCAATCTGTTGATTTGTATGATATACGGTGCAAGCTTATCAGTGCCTGGTTGACATCTATTTTGTATCGCCACGTAAGCCTGCAAAATCCCAATATTCTTAAACCATCCCCATACCCTGTGAATCCGTCTTAATGTAGGTCCCAGGATATGGTCTATCCTTCAGTTGATACAATGGAGTTCTATAGTGAAAATCATCTGGCATGCGGAAGTGACTGTGATTATGGTGGCTCAGCTGTGGTACAATTATGGGATATTGATTCTCCAGAGTCATACTTATCTTTCTCTGCAAGTGATTCTGTATGTACCTTTTCCATTTGTTTCTATGTGAGACTTTTAGAGGTCAACAGAGCACTAACATATCTCTTTCACAGTATATTACTTCCCTTAAAGCCAACCCTGCTGGGAACACTATCATTACAGGTTATTTACCCTTCCTGTTGCATGGAATCCTTTGCAATTGCAGCTGCAGTAAAGACTTTATAGTTATTGTTCCCTCCAATATGCAGGTTCTGGTGATGGGACTATCGGCTTATTTGACGTCCGTACTTGTTCTGCAATTAACCATTTGTCAGTGGGAACTGGTTGTGAGGTATTGTTTTTCCATAGATGTTGGGATTAAGGGCTGTAGTTTCAATTGATATTGTTATGTGATTCTTTGTGTTGATTCCCATCTAAGTATGAGGCTTGCATGCACTTTCTGATAGTGAAACTTTTTGTATTACCTCTTAGTTACTAACATATCCGTTCTCTGAGAACTGATAGTAGATATGTTGTTTCTCGACAGGTTACATCTGTTTCATTTAGCAACTGCGGCACCTATTTTTCTGCTTCTAGCACATCAAATAATACTTTGGTTTGGGATACAAGACTAGTCCCAATTAATCAAAGCAAGGACGTTTCGCAAAGCAGAGACATGCGGTTTTTTCGGCCTTTACATTGCTTGAGCCATGGAAATCAGATGCCTACTGCAGAATATACTAGTCAACTGCCAGGGTAATGTAAATGTGTCACTAATCAATATTGCATCTATTAATTAGTTCAATGCCTGAAACTTCGGTGTCACTTTATGAACTTTAGTGGTCAACCTAGTGTAAGTCATTTATGTTATAAATTGAAATTTAGTTTTCCAATGGATTGATGTGCTGTTTCTAGTTATCTGACATAGATGGTTGTCATTTGTTTTATTAGTCTACTGAAGTATAATCTTCACAAGTAGAAAACATAAGGCAGAGTTTTATACTTGTGCATTCAAACTTCTCCTTTTAGGAAGAACTTCATGCTATGCTAGTCATTTCTGAAGTTGCAAAATTATGAAAATACAAGAAATATTTACTACCGCATTATGATGTAGGCTGATGATGTTCCATTATGTTAGTTGTTCCTCATTCCTGTGTTCAAGTTGTACTTCAATTATGTCATGTTTTTATAAAATCTAATGTACTTGTAATATTATGGAAGTACTTCTCAATACAAATCTTTTCATATTGTTTTTACATGTCAAACCTAAATATTCAAAAAAAATATCACTAGACAAAGTTTAGAAAGGTTGGATGCGCATGTCTCCTTTTACTATGATCACTATTGCTACTTTTACTATTACTAATACTCCCTCTGTTTTTATTTACATGTCATATTAGGTTTGCCCTAAGTCAAACTTAGCTAATTTTGACCAAGTCTATAGAAAAAAATATAGCAACAACTATACTACCGAGCATATGCACTATCAACATATATTTCATGGTGGATTCAATGACAAATTTGGTATTGTAAATGTTATTAATTTTTTTCTTATAAATTTGGTCAAACTTGGTTAAATTTGACTTAGGACAAACCTAATACATGTAAATTAAAACAGAGGGAGTAACTTTTACTTTTCTACCCTCTTTCTTGGTGGCTTTGTTGGGTTTCATCTCTATCCTACCCCACCCTGCTTGGGAGTAACTATGTTGTTTTGCCAGTTGCCACGAGACAACCCTTGCTAATACCCTGCTCGTGACTAAAAGACTTTGTTGTTGCTTACCCACAAGATAACCTCTGTTCATACAGTGATAGACATATCCTGCTTAACTTGAATCCTCGAATATCATAGGATTGGCAGATTAAGGCTGTAAATATTAAATAGTACTCTATGTTCGTTATCTTCCATGGTATCATTTAGGCATTAGCTTTTCATGTTTGTTTTGTTTCCCAACTTTGTATAGACTTTGAGTAGATTCTCTGTTCCAGTCATGTTGACGAGGGTGATCAGGGGGTAAATGCCACACAGTGGCTGCACGGTGAACCTGTACTTGTTACTGTAAGTGGAGATGGCAGGTGAGTAATTAACACAATGAGATACATATGCTGTCATTCATCAATCTGTCTTTAAGTTGCAAAAATGTGTAACTAGTAGTCTACTCTGCCTGTAGTGTTGGAATGTGGGATGTTACTCTAGGTCAACCTTGCGTCAGACATATTGTCACTCATACTCGATGTGCTAATGCGGTGAGCCTTTATTGTAATATTCTACTCTGTGGGTCCTTTACCTTAAGCCTTTTGATGCATTAATTTTTTCATGAAATAAATTCCAGGTTGCTGTTGCCCCTAATGACGAATACATCTCCACAGGAGGAAGTGATCAGAAAGTTGTGAGTTGCTTATTTGGCCTTTTAGTTTCTTATGTTGCTTTATGTTGCATAGGAAGAGTACTTATTGGATTCTTTTGTCATTTTTACAACAATAAAAATCAATAGAAAAGCAATACAATCATATTCTTGATATGGTATACTGAATAGGAACAATTATAAAAGTAAAATAACTTTGGTAGTATTTACATGAATTGAGCATGGTTTGAACATTCTATCGCTATATTTCTATTCATCGTAACTTGTGTATGAGTTTTCGCCTTGATGCACGTAGCTGACTGTGTGCTCCCTGAAGAGGGAATGATTGTGACCGATGTATGTTAAATTATTTCCTTTATGGCTTTGGGCAGTACCATGGTTCATTGCCTTGTCTTTATGTTTAGCTAGTCCTCTTGTTTATTATTTGGACAGGTTTTATACCATAATATAAGTGGGCGTACACATCTTAATTGGCGTCTCTCACATCCTCTGCAAGGAAATGATTGATATGCTGCCAGAAATCATAGAATTGATCCACCAATGTGGTAAGTCACATTTCTTGTGTGCTTCCATGCAATATGATCTCATGAAGTATCAGCAGTTCAGCATACAAAAAGTTAAAATAGCATACTTTCCTGAATGATACATCAATAAATATGTTAGTATGGTATAAGGTGCTTACAAACCTACTGATATTCATTTTTTTCTAATAGCTTAAGGCAGTAGTTGTAACTTCACATATTGGACGGACAACTTACTGTATAAAATTTGAAGGCAAAAAAAAAAACATGGAAAAATCAAATTGGTGAAAGGCCTTGTTTCACTGTGGAGACTGATGTTTTATCTTCATGAGAGGTTGAACAGCTTCTGTTTTTTCCCAGTGCGTTCTGCATAGCTCTGTTCCTAATTCTTTTTGCATGCATATCTTTTTCAGCTGGAGAGTTCTCTGAGTCAGGTAGTAGTAGAACTTTGGCAGAAACTTGGCTGCTCCGTATGGATGTGGAGCCAGGACTATTGAAGGCTCTGCTTGATGGACGACTGAAGCTTGTGTTGGGCCTTAACATTAATGTATTCTCATTCCTCTTTACAAGTAGAGTCTGTATCTTTTTATTCTCCTGTAAAGAAATGTTTATGAAACCAACATCATCCTGACTGGTAATAGGTGAAATTCGTAGATCCTGTTTGGATAAGAGGTGGTGCTGGAATCCAAACTTTTAGGGTCTAGCTCGAATTTAAACTGAATTCCTAGAGCAACATCCTTATCCAATCATTCCTGTATGAGCCAGGTTAGGTGATTCCCGTACCATCAACCATTTGAGAACTTACCCGTTGCCTGTATTTCTCTTCTTCTTTTTCTTTGAGTGTCAACATGTAGTCTTTCAGCATTGCCAGAAGCGGAAGCTGCAAAAGCTTATGTTAGCAGTTATGCTCAAGAAACTGTTAGCAGTTATGCTCAAGAAACTGTTAAGACTTTGTATGCATGGCTGTTTGTTTTTTTAATAATATATTTCACTTAATAGTTTAATACAAGGAATTTGTTGTTATTGCTATTTTTACAGGTAAGAGTTAACCATGCAAATACAGACAACAGTATTTTTTGCAAGGTTGTTTCTATAACATCTTCTGAACATAAACTGTACACCCTCTACTCCTAATTATAGGTCATTTTGGCTTTTCTAGATACTAGTTTTCCTATGTATCTAGACATAGTGTATATCTAGGTGCATAGCAAATGCTATGTATTTAGAAAAGCTAAACCAACCAATAATTTGGAATGGAGGGAGTATATATATTAATTTACCAATAGAATGATCATTTCCTGAATAACTTCTTGGTTTAAGGTAACATAAGGTCTTTTTTGTTGTGCAGTACTCCCTCTATCTATCAATGCACGGCATATTTTAAAAGAAGAAAGTCTTGAAATGTAGATGTTGACCATTGATTTCTTTTAAACTATATATTGTCATTGTAAGAATCAATATAATTCGGAAAATTAATTTGAATGTGAATCTATTGAATTATTGATGCAACCTTTGGTCAAAATTTTACTTTTAATACAAATATGTCTTAGATTTTATGGGTGGAGATTTTGCGCCTTTCCTATGAGAATCACCACTATTTTGTTTATATTGAATTTCTTTCTAAATATCTCTGTAGGCCTTGCCCTGGTATTGGTTGGTTTTCCATAGTTGAGTGCACAGTCTTATCCATCTTCACTCGCGGTGGGCACCTATATCCCTCATGCATTATCATCCGATAATTTCTAATTTTCTTTTACATCGTTGCAGATTGTAATGCTAAGGAATATGTTTCCCCAAGTTAACTGCCTTTTGCTTGTTTTAATGTTTTCTATGTACAGGCATGGCATATGTAGCCTTGCCTTGCCTGTTTGGATATGATGGATTTCCTTTCATGCCTTGCCGTCTGCACAATATACTTCGCACCAGCCTACACGTGCTTGCTTCAGTCATTTTTGGTTTCAAGACTAACTGGCTTATTCTTTATTGCACTGAGTTCCCCCAAATGGTGGTCTTGGAAGAATGCTCCCTTCACAGATGCTGTGACATAATCCAAACTATAAAAATTGAGCATAAAGTCCCCCTTCTTCAGGTACATCGCTCCCTATGTTTTTTTCTTTTGGGGAAAAAGCACTAGTGTTTTGCATACTAATTAACACTCTTGATTTATTTTGGGTGGTGTGCTGTGTTCTGAGTTTTTATTTTTACTTGGTTACATCTATTCAATGCCGGATGTATAACTTCTATTATCCTGCTGTTGCAAATAAGCATATTCACAAGGTTTCTTAAATAGGTGAGGGCTATTAGTTTACGTTAACATTTATTGCTGCTACCTTATTCAATGACTTCCAAATATACCTAGCCTCTGTTTACATAAATTCGAAAGGTGCCAATTCAAAATGCATCTATGTTGTGCAGCTGGCTACTACAATACCAACATTGTATAGTGCGATGTGAGAATGCCACATTTGTTCAGTATTTTGGCCTCTTTCAAGTATGAAAGTTTGACTCTGTATAAATCATGTTCATGATAGTTCAAAGATGGGCTAAAGCCATTAAAGAAGTTACTAGTACAGCAAAAGTAACGCACTGAACTATACATTTTGGCCATCTAGATCAGTGTAGGATAATTATCTTCTTAAATCCAAATGCTTTATGAACTATGAGAACTATGAGGGATTTTGTTCTAAAGTCCAAATTTTGAATTGATGAGTTTAAATGAGACAGTTCTGTTTTGGAGTATATGAGCTTGCACCTCATCATAGTAGAAGATCTTGTTTCTCTCCTGTTCCCAGAATTGTGTCTTGGCCATTAACTGTTCTACCAAGCCTGCACCATTTCTAGTAAATATATGTTGCATAGTTTCCATGTTACTCTGTAGCGTTATTAGCATACGTACCTGGGATTTTGTTTACTATGATTCTAGCACGCTCTGCCCGTTTCAGGTGCTTGTGGGCTCCTCTGCTTATTGAATACCTTCTCTCATCCTGTACAAAAAAAAATTATAATCAACTTGATAAAAATTTGACCTGAATAGAAGGCACATGTCTATGGTCATCAAGCAGCCATTGCACCCTGCTGTATTCTTCTAGCCATCGTTCCTCATCACATGAAGCCATCCATTTCTCGACCTTGTCCACTATATCTTTCCTGCTTGTGGCCTCCTCTTTCGCTTTGTATATATATTCATCCATAGTCTTTAATAGATCATCGTGTACAACATCTCCTGTTCATTTATTCCCCAAATAGCCATATTAGTCAATGCAGTGGAAACTGGAAAGTATACCCCAGTACTGAAACCCACCTGACATTATCAGATCCATTATTTTGTCCATTTCTGTTTGGTAAGGCATGTCCATGTGTGATGTCTTGCAAATTTCATCGACCTCTGCTCTCTTTTTTAGGAATAGCTCTTTCATTTTGCTTGCCTTCAGCTGATTCAATCTCTGGACTTCAGATTCAACCTATTTCATTCAATATGGTAAATTTTAAAACCTATCAGCTTCAAGAAGATATACTGACATACATCGTTTTTTTCTCTTTTGATTTGAAGTTTCATCTCTGGGGTTTACCTGTTGAATTGTCTCAAGTGTGAGGCTTCCAGGACCTAACATACCATTTACTGAAGTTATTGCAAGTATCTTCATTTGCCCATATGGTTGGCGTTCCTCCATGGTAGTATCCAGTGTATCCCATAAGTTTGTTAATGCTTTTACGAGGTTTTGGAGCTACAAAATAATACCTGCATTAGTAGGCAATAATGTATGTAGTTCCCAAGTTTCTTTATTATTCTTTCTTTAATTTTCACTATATATTTCCTATTGGAATAGCAGAAGCAATAACTTGTTACTCCTAAAATTATTAATAAGTTCGAAGGTGATATTTTGTAAGAGGACTAATGAAGTGTCTGGCAAATGCATTATGCCAGTTTGCTTTCTGCTATTCTTGATCTAATTACGCTAATTCTTTTCAATACGTATCACTCCGTGAGAGCTTGAATGTATTAACCTAACCAAGTGAAGCGTGGCTACAGTGGTGGGTACCAGACATATGACAAATCACCTTCTCCCTTCTATTGTTCTTCTCTTCTTTAAGCTGCTGAACAGTCATGTTGAGCTTTTTGAGGATTTCATCACTGATATTCTTTGTCTGTTGCTCGTTTGGTCCATCTAACAATCTTGGGTGAACATTAGCGAGTAGCTTTGAAGGATCCATTCCCATGACTTTTCCAAAATTCTGAATTAGAACTTTGTATTCTTCAACTTTGCAGAGGCGATCACTCTGGAGAAAACAAAATTCCAAAATCAGATCCAGGCCTGTTATTTATTATATTGCAGGTTTCTCATCAAGTCAAGGAGACGTGTACCTTCTCTCTTTTCATTATTTGCAATTCGCTTTGGAATTCCTCGAGTTTCTTCAGTGACAGATCTTCGTCATTTACAGTGACAGTTTCGGTCCCCAATCGTCCAGCAATTTCAGAAGCAATTCTTTGTATTTCAGTTTGAACCTCCATGAACTGTTTTACTCTGGCTTCTTTTCTCATCTGCATTTCTTGTAGGGCGGGTGTAATGGAATTCAGCTGCTCCTTTAGAGTGCCTGCCATTTTTTCAGGCTGCATAAAAGGAATACATGTTAGCTTCCAATGGTTTCTTGTTTGATATGGTTAAATGATGAGATGTGTAAGAAGCTGATGTTTACTCGGCCTGGGAATGATCTTTCTCCAAGGGATAGGAGCAGGTTGGTAAATTCAGCTTCAGATTCAGCTAATGCTTGATGCAGCTGAATCCTTGACATATTCGCACTATTAACTTTCCTTCTGTAAACTTCTTGGCACTCCTGCTCGAGCTCTTCCAGTATTCGTTCCCTCTCACTTTGGTCTTGCCCAACTTCATCCCATATCATCTAAGCACCATGCAGAGTTTAGTAAGCATTTCACCTAGAATGGAACTAGTATAGATGTGTTTGTTTTGAAAGAAATATGTGTACCTTCAGTTCTTGAAGCAAGTAGGCACATGAAGACTCTGGCAGCGCAGCACCGGGAGCTTTTTCAGTCATCTTGAGTGATCCCATCTCAAAGACCTGACAAACTCAGAGCTGGTATTGCTGGGATGAATTCAGTTGTGCGTGGTACATGTTTAGAGCTGGCCCTGGATCGCACAGATTTAGCAAATGCATGACAGAAAAGCTGTGAAACACAGTGGTGGCTGCTTTGAGTGGCTTTAGATGCTGGTTTTGCTTGCAAGATACGTAGCATATTTGTGGTGTGGTTGGTGTCGCCATGAGAGCTGCAAACGAGCCTGAAGCTTTGGGAACAAGGGTCCTCCTAGCTGATCTGGCGGCCTCTTAAAATTTTGATATTAGCCTTCTAATAATTTTCAAAAAGTTGTGGTGGTCTCGTCTATTCAGACGTTTCTCCTTTTCATGAGCTTCTAATGAAACAAAAAGATGAGCGTGTTATATCACGTTGATGGCTGCGCTGCATCTTTCGGTGGATTGAATTCTGGAGGCTTCAGATGCGAGCTGAGGCTGAGCTTACAGCTGAAGCCCCACATTAGTGGGTGCTGCTTTAACTTTGTTGGACATGTGCGCCCTTCGGAGAACGAAATGTCACTTTGTAGCCACTAGCTGGTAGATCTGAATGCAACAGAACAATTGCTTGCTTGCTTGTTTGTTGACGGTTAGCTGCAGACTTCAGTAACGTGAACTTAAAATTTTGCTGTCCTTGTTTGTTCCTAACCGCCATAAATCTTTTTTTTTTCTTTGCGGGCTAACCACAATAAATCTTAGCGACCTGTAATTCTGGTGAACTCAAGACAGGGTATTTTCATCTGGTTGTACTTTTTTGGGCTTCAAAGTTGTTTTAAGTGAAATCCAGATGGTAATTCGGATTTTGTTGGCATGTCACGTAGCGGAACTTGGTCAGCGAGAGGTATTGCTACCTCCCATCTTACGGCGATACCTTGCCCCCCGGATCGCAAGTTGCAAGAGAGATGAGACTAACCATCCGGAACGTCAAACAAGCAGGAAGAAGTTGTCGGTGCCGCATCAAGCATTGGGTCCAGATCTCCAGGACAAGGAACTTTTACCAACCTGATTGATCTCCAGTGCTAGTCCTGGTATCTTCTGGGTTTTTATTTTCAAGCATAAGCTCAGATGGAGTAGCGGGAGAAAAAAAAACGTCTGCTAGCAATCCTTGTGCATCGCAGCCGTGCCCCTCCCTTTCTGCTGGTGAAATTTTCGTCAGCTGACAAGTGACACCTAACTGAGTGCCCTACTGCCATGCCAATCAACAGGTCGAGACTTAGGGCCACCGGCGCTCACGATCATCAGTGATGAGTTTGGAGCCAAAATGCAGAGCAATTTCTCCCACCGAGGAACAAAACGCATGATGAAAACGTAGTGAGTGGTCTCCAATTTCCACTCAGAGCACGCCTCCAGTTACAGGGCGCAGGGACTGCACCACCACGGCCAGCCGACCACATCTCCTACCCCCCCCCCCCCCCCCCCCCCCCCCCCCCCCCCTGCGGCCGCCGCGGAGAGTCCCTCCCATCTCCTCCCAAGTAGGCCTTACCATTTGGTGACCTGAGATCAGCAGCGGCAAGTTGACAGAGAAAAGCCGGATTGCTTTGGTTGCAAATACGAATATGAATCCGAATTGCTCCGGTTACGAATACAAATAGACATGTTTTATTCGGATATAGAGTAAAAGTAACATTTATTCATATCACACATGTTTTAACACTCAAAAAATCATAATAAGACTCCAAATTTTAATTAAGTTATACTTAACAAAACAAATTAACAAATGACTTCTCTAACTATTACATAGATGGGAGAGATTCGATTACATGACATTCTAACTTGCCACATAGCTTAGATTGGAAATACTAAATTATATGATATTATAACTTATTACATTGATGATACTTGAAGCACTCGAATTGATTCATCTGTTTCGGAGGCTACATTTAAACTAAAATTGTGGTTGATTAACCAAATTAATAATAGATGACATACCATTTTAGGCACTCAATTACATGACAATGTCATTTCAATTTATTAAAACCATAAATATATAGGAGATATCGATTTATTGCTAGAGTTTGAACTATTATACCATATTGATTTTTTTATTAAAACGGAAGGTCTGGTCCACCTAACCTAAAAGGACAAGTCTTGCGGGCAAGTCGGTTGTCGCGCAGGGATCCAGGATAAGAGGGATCCAAGTCTATTTTTGACCATCGAATTATTGCTAAAGTTTGAGTTTAGTTCTTGAACTAGACTAAGAATAAATAAGAATCAACTTCAATTGAGTGGCAACAGGCAGATTATATTTTTACAAACTTTTTGGTGCTAATTTTATATTTCTCTAATTTGAAAAAAATTATTCATAATTTTTAGAAATAAATTAGATTTTTATTCAGGTATTCATTTGGTATTGTAAAACTAAAGTGGTGGCAATCGGTAAATTATATTTTTAGAAAAAATGGAACTAATTTTATATTTTCTGATTTGAAATGAATTAGTTATAAATTTTTAGAGATTAAATTAGTTTTTTATTAAGTATATATTTATATTATATAAAACTATCTAACTTTAGTATTCGAACTATCTATCTGGATTACCCGATCGGATATTCGATATCCGAAAGATATTACTCATTTTGTATCCGAATTCAATATATGAATAAAATATCTGAGTGCGTATCTGATATACGTAAAAATATCCGGATATCCGACCCTTCTCAGTCGGTTGGTCTGTTGGGAAATATCCGTACCATTTATATCCCTAATTCGAATGATTTCACTTACCCGTCCACCCATATCCATTTTTGAACTTTGATAAAGCGAGCTCCCTGCAATCTCATTATTACTCCTAATAACCAGGATAACACTCGGAGTAACTATCTGAAATAAATTTTGGATCTCTCTATCTCTCTCGTGTATCCTTTTCTCTCAGCTGATTAAGTCTTTGATCATCACTTTTGAAAACAGAACCTAGGCCCCGATCCTTGTCTGCTTGAGTCATGAACCTCGCAAATACTATTCCGGATAACAGAACTGTTGTTCTGCATACACATAGCCTGACCGGTCGCCTTGATACCCGGCAGCTGCCATCTTGGCTTCAACAGCATCATACCCATTCTGAACCCAGAAACATTAAATATTACAACCAAGTTGGATAAATTGGAATATAGAGAACTAAAAACAGGTATGGAGAAATAGCAAATAAATTGTCAGCCTCTAGCATTCAAAGTGCATGGTTCAAATTACAGATATCCACCAGAACCTAAGTCCCTGAATATTTATAGGCTTACCGGCTCCTGCCAAGCTTGAGCAGGTTCAGATGGTGGTATTGGGCCATACATGGGTTCAGTAAAACAAGTCTCCTTCTGATTGTTATGTGGGGATTCATCCATATCCTCAGAAACAGGGCTCTGGCTCATTTCCTTGTTAGGGACAGAATAGTCAACCCCATCTCTGACAAAAATGTCATCGTCATCTGCTCTATCAACAGGGGTAGATTGTATCTCATTTCCATTAAATTATTGTTCAGGGGGAGGGGGGGGCATATCCTTCTATTGATGTTTCCGAGCAGAACCATTAGTTTGGGAAGGTTTTACTGCCTCGTCATAGTCATCTGTCAACAAATAATTGTTCTTCGCTGCTACAAACCCAACAAAATAAATAGATATCTAACCCATCAAGCACCTAAAAATAGTTCTTGAAAGAATACTGATGAGGTACAATTGGAATAAAACTCAAGCATCCCTCGGAAACGAGCAACTTCTATATTCCTATATATAAACACTTCTATCTTCTTCCAAACAAACCACTTTAGAATATTTTCTCATGTCTTTACCAAGAAAGTTTTTCTGTTCTCAGTAGCATTTATTTTCATTTTGATGTAGCCCACCTTTTAAATCTCTCCTTTGAAAGGATCGTGGCCCAAGAAGGGGGGTTGAATTGGGACTTTTTCAATTTCTATCTAGTCCTTAACCTAGACTAGTATTGCCAAATCTATAAATTTGAAACCTAGTCACTATAGCATGCTAGCAAAAGATCCTTAGGTAGGTAAGCACACTATCATGATCATTTTATCTTAAAGAATTCACACTAGCAAGATCAAACCTAAGCAAAAGATCACACTACCATGCAAGTTGTCCTAGTCAAACTACAAGCAATCAAAAGCAAGAGTAACAACGAAAAGATTTAATTGCTTGAAATAAAAGTAAGAGACACGAGACAACCGGATTTTTTCCCGTGGTATCGAGGAGTTGACGCTCCCCCCTAATCCACGTTGGAGCACCCACACAAGGGTATAGCTCCCTTGCTTCACCAAGAAGCAAGTGATCACTAAGAATGCTCCTTCTCCATCTCCGGAACGGCGAGCTTCACACCGTGTACAATCTTCTTGTCTTGGGGCTCCCACAAACTCCAAGAGCTCACCAAGAACCTCCCGATCACCAAGACCGGCTAGGTGCCGTCAAACACCAAGAGTAACAAGCTCCTAAGCCTTCACTTGACCTACACTCAGTTGGCCCTAGCTCAAGCACACTTGCTACACTTGCAAAGGATGGATTCTTCAAGGTTGAAGCACAAACAAAGTGCTAGATCTTCTCTTGTTTGCTCAAAGCACTTTCTCTTCTTTTCAAGGGTGGCCTCAAGTATTCAGGGTGTCAAAGGCAACTGAAATGAGCCATGGGGTGCCCTTATATAGAGTGGAAAGAGTTACATAGCCGTTGGAAGTCCACTGCAGAGAAACCGTGAGCAGCGGAAGAACCGATGGGTGTCAGATTTGAGGCGTCGGTTCAACCGGTCTCTCTGTGTCCAAATTTTAGGGGTTGGGGTTCTGACACAGTATCCAGGCTTGCGTCATTGCACCGGTGCATGCTCCGTAGGGGCATCGGTTCAACCGGTGCTGAAGAGGTTCACTGATCAACTCAAACAAGCTCTCTGAAACATAGGACGTCTAATGCACCGGTGCTTTGATTCTGAAGCGTCGGTTCAACCGGTGCTGAAGAGAAGAAGAAGTCCACCAAAACACGCTCTCTGGAACAAGGTACATCCAATGCACCGGTGCTTATCTTTTGACCATCGGTTCAACCGGTGCTATAGAGTTTTCGACTTGATTCCTGCCTGTACCCAGAGAAGATAGACCGACAGGGCATCGGTCCTTCCGCCAAGCATCGGATGCTCCGACGCTAGGGCACCGGTTCAACCGGTGCTGCTGTTTTTCTTTGTTTTCAGCTGAATTGACTTGGATTTAAATGTAACTTCGATTGTTTCTTCTTTCAAGTGTTGTGTTAACTTCTATTGACCATCTTGAGCTGTTTTTGAGCGAGTGTGCAAGATTTCTAAGGCCAACTCAATTTTGATCAAGCTACTAACTCATGAACCCCTCTTAATAGTACGGTCAAGAACTAAAAACTATAAACCCTATCTAAATTGAGTGTCCTTCATCTCCTTGTGACACTTGAGACTAGAAAGGTCCTTAATTTTTGAAATTGAGTCATTGGCACGCATGATTGTTCCGAATTGAGGGGTCTCTTTTCACATTTTATATGAGACTAAATTAGTCATTAATTTTTTCTTCAAAACACACGTTAGTCGCATACGGTTGTCATTAATCACCGAAACTTACCATTAACATCTATCGGCCTAGATGCACTTCAATCTCCCCCTTTTTGGTGATTGATGACAACACAAAGTAGAGATACACAAGATATGAAATTGAAAGCGATAAACAAGCATGCATTACTCGAAATAAAGCACATGTAGGGACATGTCAGCACAGAGCATACACAATATCCAAATAACATGTCCATACACAAAAACCATGAAGATCCAATCACGCCACAACCCACCAAGCTCCCCCTATCTCTACTCCCCCTATCTATCTCCCCCTTTGGCAACAAAGCACCAAAAAAGAAGGCGATCTAATCCTGAGCTGGAGAAGGCGGGGTCTTCAGACTCGGTCCGGTGGAGAACTGAGCGGCGGAGTCGTCGGCGTCGTCGTCCGTCCAGTCGTCGTCGACCGAAGAGGACTTCTGCTCGACCGGAGTCGTCGGAGCAGCAGAAGTAGCTGGTGTAGCGGTAGTAGCTGGCTCGGCGACGACCGTGGAGTCCGTATGAGGAGCAGACGTGACGGGAGTCAGGTCTGGCTGTGTAGGGCGCACGACGGACGGACGAAGCACCTCAGGCTGAGAAGGTGAGTCGAACGTGAGTGACTGAGCCGAGGGGTGCTGGAGCTGGTGTAGGATCTGTTGCTGCCTAAGGAACTCTGCACGCTGCTCGGCAGTCCAAACACTAGGCTGAGGAGCAGGAGCCGGAGCAGAAGTAGGAACAGGACTGGCAAACAACCCGGTCTGAAGAAGGGGTGACATCGGGAATGACGCCAGGGGTGTCTGCACAAAACCGCCAACAGGTGGAGCGGGAGCAGTGGGGTCGAACTGGAGCTGCTGGGGTGTAGGGAGCTGAGGCTCAGGCAGTCCAGTGTGACGGTACAGCTGACCGAAGCATCCCGAGAAGAAGGTGAACATCTGCTGCTGGATCTGGGACTGCTGCTGAAGCTGTAACCTCATGGCCTCCTGCTGCTGTCGGATCCCTTCAAGCACTAGTGTCTGGGCCTCCTGCTGGCGAGCCTGCTCGGCTTGCATACTCAGCTGAGCTGCAGCAAATCTGTCCTGCTGGTCTGGTAGCCGAGTAAGAATGGCAGCAAGTGCATCGGGCTGAGCTACCTGAGCAGTGGTAACTGGAGGAGCAGGGGCGTGGGCTGCACCAGAGGATCCTGCCTCATCGTCATGAGCACCTCGAGGGACGGTAACAGTGGGAATGAAGTCCTCGTCATCCTCCGAGTCCTCTGAGTCTGTAGCTCGGCTACTGTAGCGCCGAAAAATACTGTAGAACCCAGACCAGCTTAAATACCAGGCCCAGGGTAGTTGAATAACTCCGGTTGCAACCTTTTGCGCGAAGCGAGGACAAAAGCGCAAGAGAGTTATTTAGCAAGTGTGATTTACTCAACATGCAGAGTAGACCTTAGCCGTTATCCCGGGTCGGGTCGTTACAAAAAGCATCATGCCTCCCAATAATAAAGAGCTACTGATGGTTTCTGGTTCGTGATTTGGTTTCCCTAATGGAACATGAATATAGAGAAAGTACTGGATGCTGCACTTATGAGGCCATGAGCACTGCAATGCCAATCAAATTTGCATGTAGTATAAATCATGATATCAGAGGTATAAAGTAAACTTCGCTATAGTTGAAGATGAAGGAGCATAATAAAAGCAGAAGTGAGAACTACAGAAAATTGATCACACTTAGGTGATAAACAGAGAAACAGACAAATATTCCTTATAATAGAATGATTTTGTATATTTTAAAAGGAAAAAAGGATAATCATAACATTAAAATGCTAATTATCAAAATAAAAAGGTTAAAAACTGAACTATAAATATTTTTTTAAACAAATTTGACTGCGTAATTTTGATTTCTCTAAATCTTAGATATTTATACATCGATAGCATATGTCTAAATTATAATTAAATGCCAACACATTGCTAATGCTTAGTACTTGTCAAATCTAGATTATAAATTTATTTTACCCGCAGCAACGGACGGCTACAGATTTAGTGAATTCACTATTCTGCTTATTTGGATCACTGTAGCTAAATTGTTTGCTAGCTATAAATTATCGGTATGATATATAAATATGTAATCTCTATATAGAACCTTATGGGTTGTATTATCATACTTTTAAAATATAATATTAGAATTATAATAGGGCGCGCAAAGTGCGTCGAATAATTGTTATTGAATTCGGGTAGAATTTCTGGACCTCGAGCCCGAGACCGAGACGGCTAGAAGTGGGTGGGACCAGCTTGACAGAGTCCGTGTCCAAGTCCAATCCGAGCGGGGCGAGGGAATAAGTAGAGGGTGGGCGGCGGGCTACCAGGCCCAGCCCAACCAACCCAGAGATCGATCGGCCACCAATCCCTAGCCCGGAGATGGAGATGACGGCCAGCCTCGACATCTCGAGGGGGCACGGCGCGGCGGAGGCTGGAGAGGGATCCGCGAAGGAGATCAAGACGGTGAAGGAGGCGGCGGGTTACGAGGCGCCACCAGCAGCGGCGGCGCAGAAGAAGAAGACGCAGACGGTGATGGCGGCGGTCTCCAAGGAGCATGTGGACATCGTCCTGGCCGCCAAGCCCACTGTTCGCAGCAGGCCTGTGTTGCAGCCCATGGAGATGTCCGAAGAGACCGGCGCCAATCTGCCTGGGTCGACGAGGTTGTCAGGTCCAACAACGAGATCCTACGCAAGCTCCAGGAGGATTACCGCCAACAGCTCGCCACCAAGGGATGCGGCCACGTCGAGGTCGAGGTCACCGACGACGAACCTTAAGCCCAAACCAAACCAGGTCAGGAGCCTTTTTTTTCCCCTTATAAAGTTATCTAGTCGTAGCAACAGTAGGATTATTCATATATCACCATGCATGCCCTGTGTAGCCCCCGTATTCACCGTCTATGTATCCAACGATGAATTCCTTATTCAGCAGCATCGCATTCTCAGTCGTTTCTTTTGTTTCTGCGAGTCTGCAGTTGTATGCTTAGTTCCATCTCTACTGAATCTAATGATATCCTATGTGTAAGGAACATGGCCCATTTAAGTCATTATTTCGTGATTTTGGTGATTGAGTAACAACGCAATCAATGTGACTAATGAGTTTGTCAAGTAAACAATTCTAGATCCCAGAGATGAAGCAAAAGGCCAAACAAAACAAAACACGAAGAAAAAATTCAAAGAAACAATGAATTAGACGAGTTCAACAGAAACCAGTTGCACCGGATGAACCGGTGACTAAGCACCGGTCTAACCAGTTGGCTTAGAATACACCGGTGTCCTATCACCGGTGCAAAGAGCCGAGCAATACCCAGCCAAGTGGAGAAGTCCAAGTGCAATCACCATGCCATCACTCAGAGAGCATGTTTGGCGTGCAAGTGAAGATTGTTCAGCACCGGTTACACCGGTGAGCCACCGGAGTAAGCACCGGTGCAATGCCACGTCATCTGCAAGGGAGAGAAGGCTAATCTCTTCAGCACCGGTTGAACCGAAGACAAGGCACCGATCTAACTGGTGACAGCCACGTCAGTTGTCAGAGGCCAACGGCTAGTGCAAAAGCCGTGAGTGACCGGTTGCACCAGTGCCCCCTCACCGGTCTAACCGGCGCACTGCGCAGAAAAGCCCCAACGGCTACAAACGGCTCTATAGACTTGGTGGGCTATATATATGCCATCCCTTGGCCATTTTGGAGTTGCTGGAGTTCAGGAACATCACACCCACACCCAAAAACATCTCCAAGTCATCCAAGAGCTTAGTGATCATATCTTTAGTCCTTAGCACACATTTGAGAGTGTTAGTACTAGATTAGCTCTTTAGAGAGTGAGAGAGTAAGGCTTTGAGCCTTTGTGCTGTGGCTCTTTAGTGAACCAACAAGATATCTTGGTTTGCCGGCCCCTTGGAGCTTTGAGGCTCGCCGGCAACGTCAACGACCCTCCGACTTGGTGTGGAGCGGCGTGGACGATCTTGTGCCGGGGACGTGGAGACCCCATCCTTTGTGAAGAAGCTACTTAGTAGAAAACGGGATCAATGTGACCGTGGTTGAGTCCACGAAAGAGACTTGATTGCCGGAAAGCGATACTCTTAGTGAGTGCTTCAACAACGTGGATGTAGGTGTGTCTTTGTGGCTAACCGAACCACGGGATAAACACCCGCGTCGAGAGTTTGCTTCCTTCTATCTCGTTCTTTACGTTTCCTTATTTCATACTAGCAATTCTTGTGTGCCTTTACTTTCGTAGAGTAGTTTCTTGATAGAAAAAGCTATAGGTTGCTAAATTTTTTTTGGATAGGGGTTTCACACTAGATAAACTATAGTTGCACATATAGATAGCATGTTTTAGTTTAATATTGTGCAATTTAGTTAGAGCCATAGGTTAAGGTTTTAAGTTGCCTAATTCACCCCCTTCTTCTTTTAGGCTAGAGCACACGATCCGATCACTTTCACCATGTGTTACCCTGCCTCTGCTTGGCAATGATATCACTGTAATCTGATGGATGTTAATTCATTAGTCAATGTTAAAGCGGTTCTCTCATGAATGAGTAGCACTGAAACCTGCTAAAACTTGTGCCATTCCTTTGAGATATGCTGTACCTGCTCTTCCTGTATTTTTGTCAGCATTACTTATAAGTGCTGGACGTTTTGCAGCAGCTCGTACGTATACCACGAGCAAAAGCATAAACAATTTTTCGCACCAAGATTACCCTGACGGTCCCGCCCTGGCCATGACCTAGCGATATGATCACGAAGTTTACCTAACCAAATCTCCCAGAGGCCTGCGCACACGGATCACCTGCTATCACTGCTGCAGAAACAATTTTTCTCTTGTGGTCAAAATCGTTCCACAGAGGTGGGCATATGGGCCACCTGTAAATCAAGGAAAAGCTTATGGCCGGATCCAACAGTAGGTCTGGAGGGGCTCCAGCCTTTCCTATCGCCACTGGATTCATGGATCCCCTTCTATAATTTTTTGACATGAATATTGTGAGGAGAAGCAAAAGTTGTTTAGAGATAGAAGTCACTCCTAACAATTATCTTGGATCCGCCACTGGATTCACGCGTCAGGATGAAATTGACGTCAGAGGATCTCATCTAGTCATCTTGTAAATCAAGTGTTTCATGCGTGATCAGGTATCCGCTTTTGTAAAAGGCATCTACAGAGGCGGGTGACGTTGTGCCCGTCTCTAAAAATAGTGTTTACAAAGGCGGCAGAACAGCACACACCTCTATATCATGCAAACAGAGGCAGGCGAAATTCTGTTTACAATGGCAGATGCCATGTTGCCCATCTGTACCAATGCGCCCCCCCCCCCCCTCTCACCGTTGAAAATCATTTTCATAGGTGGCAGTGTTTATTTAGCCGTCTCTGAAAATGATTTTTTGCTATAATTTTAGTTCAAAATTTTAAATATCCCACAAATTATCAATAATGTACATTTACAAAACAATAAATTATTTTTTGCAAGGTGTAATTATTAATATAAAAATAAATAGGAAATAATTTTCCAATAAAATATACACAAATAATAAAAGACACATATAATTATGTTTATTGTGCATTCATTTACAAATACAAACTACACATAGAATTTATATATTTATTAATACAAATTGATGTTTCAAATGTTTTCCTCTGAATGCCTAATTGAATAGCGATTCTCACTCCGGATCATCTGTCAAAGCATCTTCATCGTTGAAATACCTTTCAATCCTATGACAAACTTGTTGGTGGATGAGGCGGCACAGGTTGTGGATGACATTGTAGATTTGTTTCTCAGTAAGAACGCCACTATGGCTTTTGATTTTTTTTAATATACAACACAAAAAGGTGCATATGCATTTGTGAGAATTTTTATAGAGTCATGCATGTTAAAAAAAACCATTGAACAATTAATTAATTAATTAATTATGTACCCTAGAGCCTATATATCTCCTGTTGATCCTTATGAATTCGCATATGTAGTATACACATATATAGGGCAGTTCTAGCTGGTTATTTGTGGCACTTCAGAGAGTATAGGAACAATTGACTCCAAAAAAAAAGAAAGTATAGGAAGAATTATTAGAATATATTTCACAAAAAGTTTATTTCAATGCGAGATTCGAGTTGCATCTTCATCCTTCCGAGGTGACTTCATTTTCATATTTTATACTTTTTGGCCATCTCTTTCACAAATGATGCGTACACTCTGCTCTATTAATGAAAAATACAGTGTTAAACATGGAAGTTGATTATATATATACAAGATGAATGAAATATATTTGCCCATTTCACAGCTTTATATAATTTCTTTCATTCCGTGTGAAGTTTTCTTGTCTTTGTTACCAGAGTCGAGGACTACCACTTTGCCACCCCTCGCGAATAGTACAGAGCAAATAAAGTGGCCCCTGCATTGGTACATGATGTCTTTGATGATTATAGGAACTGAAGTGTGTTTTCAAATGTTGCAAACAAGGAATCGAGCAAACTCACTCATAGTGGTATCTGACGTAGATGCATTCGTGATTGTACAGCTGGACCATCACATCTTTTTGTGTACGTTGTTGTCTGTTGATTGTTTTTAGACAACTGCTTGTTTGCATCCACATCTAGCTATGCTTGAGTCTTTCCTATTACTTGACGCTTTTGGGTTGCTGATGGGCCTTCTCTGAGTGGCCTGGCAAATCAATACTTGGGTTGGTGTATATCTTACTTTCTGCTTATAAACTTTTGCCACCTCGATTTGCATTCTGCAACTGCACGTGACATAATATGACATATGTATATCATTGATGAGAATTACATTACTTAATAAGCGGGACTTATAGGTACAAAATGGCGACAAGATGAGCATCCATTTTGCAGAGGCGATACATGTTCCACGTGTCCTAGAAATCAACCACATGCACAACCCATTCATCCAGGCTTTAGGACTGATATATGCGTAGACCATGTTTAAACCTTTCCCAGGCAGAGGCCTTCATCTACCATTGGTTCCACCACCTCATTTCCATGGCAGGTTAGCTAACTCTTTTTTTTAATGAGAAATGGATTCCCATCGAAAGAGATCGGGTGCTCTAGGCTAAGAGGAAGAGGGAGTGAATTAGGCACTCTAAAAACCTTAACCTATGGCTCCAACTAGTTTCCACAAAACTTAAACTAAAACAAACTATCTAGATGTGCAACTACGGTTCACCTTAGTATGAAACCCTCATCCCAAAAGAGTTTTGCAACCTATAGCCAATCCTAGCAAGATACTACACTAAGAAAGTAAAGGCACACAAGTTGCAATATGAAATGCGGAAGCTAAAGGAGAGGGATGAGAGAAAGCAAACTCTCGACACGAGGATATATCCCGTGGTTCGGTTTGCCATAAAGGCACCCCTACGTCCACGTTGTTGAAGCACTCACGAAGAGTATTGCTTCCCGGCAATCAAGTCTCTTCCGTGAACACAATCACGGTCACCTTGATCCCGATCTTCACTAAGGGAGATTGCCCACGAAGGAGGGGTCTCCGTCCCCCGCACAATGTCGTCGACGCCGCTTCACACCAAGCCGGAGGGTCGTTGACTTGCCGGCGAGCCACCAATTGCTCCAAGGGGCTGGCGCACCGTAATAATAGTGTGGTTCACTCTAGAACCAGGCACAAGGATCTCAACCTTGCTTGTTCACTCACTCAAGAGCTAATTTAGCACTCACACTTTACAAAGCTAGTGATAAAACCTAAGGATATGATCAATGAGCTCTTGTATGGCTTGGAGGTGTTCTTGGGTGTGTATGAGATATCTTGGGACTCCAGTAAACTCCAAATGGCCGGGGGAGCTCATATATATAGGCCTCCAAGTCAAACTAGCCGTTAGCAGCTTTCTGCGTAGGCATCGGAACATCCGGTGCATAGTACATCGGTTCTTCCGGTCACTCTGCAATCTGAACTAGCCGTTGGCTTCTCTGACACAGCCGCAACACCTTCAGGGACCATCGGTTGATCCGATGCTTAGGCGTCAGTTCTTCCGGTGACACTTGATCCGCAGATAGCCGTTGCTCTTGCTGACGTCATTGCATCGACGCCTTGCTTCGACGCACCACCGGTTCATCCGGTGCTGAAGGTTTGACTGCTGCACGCTTGACAACGTCTCTGGAACATGGTATGTTGAATGCACCGACGCTTCTCTTGATGCCGTCGGTTCAACCGGTGCTTCATTCTTTCTTCACTTGATCTCCAGAGGCGCTCAGTCTTGCACCAAAGCTAGGCCGTCGGATCTTCCGACAACCATCGGATGCACCGATGCGTAGGCATCGGTTCTTCCGGTGCTACTGATTTCAGTAGAACTCGTCCAATTCAGCGTTTTTTGAGTTCTTTCTTCGTGTTTTGCTTTGCATGACCTTTTTACTTCATCCCTGGGGTCTAGAAATGTTCACTTAACAAAATCATTAGTCCCATTGATTGTGTTGTCATACGATCATCAAAATCACTCGAAATGGCATAAATGGTGCCCTGTTCGTTACACCCATGTTCATATTGGTCAGGAACATGTCACGCCTCATGCGGGTCAAGATCAGAAGATGGTTCTTTGCTCAGTGTCTTGCTTGCCTTTGCCTGTGCTCTTTTGTAAGAGCCACTGATTGCACCTTCTTCCCACGGGATACCATCCATCCTACTAGGGATGAAAACAGTCAGGAAAATCTCTAAACCATTCTCTTTTTCTGTATTTTTTGGCCGGAAACGGGATTGGAAACAGGAAAGCCGAGCAGGAAAACGAAACCGGTATTACAAAATATCAGAAACGAAATATTTTGATCGGAAATATATCGATTATGATCGGAAATTGGTAATTTATAACGGGAACATAGGCAGTCCTTGGCCCAGCTTCCATGGCTGCACGCCTGCACCAGCATTCCTTTGATTGGAGTAGCGCTAGCAGTAGCGGCACCGGAGCAAGCCGCTTGGTCGTACAGCGTACAGCGTACTAGCTTGGACCATGGATGTACAAGGAGAAGCAGTCAGCAGCTAGCACCGCTTGGGCGGCACAGCACACGGCAGTACGGCACGCTGCAGAAGGCAGCAGCACGCCAGCACCGTAGGCCCGCAGCAGTGCAGCAGTGCAGCAGGCAGCAGGCAGCAGGCAGCAGGCAACATCGTGCTCGGTTCGACGTCTGACAGAGCGGAGGTGGGCCATGGGCCGCTGGACACGCGGGGTGGGAGGGTGGCCGAGCGGGTAATGGGCCGTGGGTTGAATACTAAGGTCTTGTTTAGTTCCCACCCCATAAACCCCCATAAACCCCGTAAACGTAAAAAAAATGTCACATCGAATGTTTCGACATATGTATAGAGTACTAAATAAAATTTATTTATAAAACTTTTTACACAGATGGGCTGTAAATCGCAAGACGAATCTAATGAGCCTACTTAATTCATGATTTGCAACAGTGATGCTACAATAATCATCCGCTAATTATTAATTGATTATGGATTAATTAGCATCATTAGATTCGTCTCGCGATTTACAACCCATCTGTGCAAAAAGTTTTGTAAATAGACTTCATTTAGTACTTCAAATTAGCAAGATTCCATCGCAAATTTTTTTTGCAAAACATCTAAACACGGCTTAAGTTTGGTCTGTGTATATTCGGGAAATACCGCGGGAATTTTTCTGTGTATATACGGGATCCGCAAATACGATCGGGAATACCCTCTCCCTGATTTCGATCCTGTTCCTGTTCCTATTTTTTTCCTGTTTTCTGTTCCTGTTTTCCTGCAAAAACATAATACGATCGGTATATTCGGTATACGGTGTCGGTCGGTACGGAATTTTCCTGTTTCCGCTTTCATCCCTACATCCTACCACCTCCAATGGGCTGTGGTTGACCTTTTTCAAACCGAGCAACTTTCTTAGACACTACCAGAGGTGGATATGCTGCTGCAGCGGTCAACATTGAGCTTGTTGGATGTGACAGTGGACTTTCTTCTGCTCCTGATGCTGTTGTGGAGGCGGATCTGCTTGTGCCTGCTGTTGTTGTGGAAGTAGAGGTGGAGGTGGAGATGGAGGAGTCATCATGATGGGAACAATTTCCTTATGGGGTTAGGGTTGAGAAGTCATCATGATGGGAACAACTTCCTTATGGGGTTAGGGTTGAGAAGTCATCATGATGGGAACAACTTCCTTATGGGGTTAGGGTCGAAACCATGTGGTCTACTCCACCCCTGGATTAGAAATCTACCCGCTACTGCACAACTGGACCCACTGGTTGAAAAAATGTACCAAACATTAATATGAAGAAAAAACTCGTAGTTTAAAAACCAAACATCCAAATAAAATTTTGATTGCACCATTGTGATCCTCACGAAGAGACCTTTTAAACAAACCACATTTGGATATATTTGGATAACATTTTGTGCAAAACATTTTTATTATGGAGCTGGAACAAATGTTCCAAGTTCAGAAAAGATTATTCTATTATTTGAAACATTCTAAAAAAATTCATCCTAACACGATCAAATGTGGACTTATTTCAAAGATCTTACCACAAGCAATATATATAACTAAAGGTGCAATCAAAATTTCATTTGGATACCTAATCTAAAAATTATAAAAAATTCTAATCATTTCTAATGGGTCTTATTAGGTCGAAATTACAGGAGGGAGGGGGTGTGTGTGGTGAAGTCATCCACACCGATTAATCTGTACGATCACCCTGTAAACTTGCTCCATGGTTTGGATTTTGTTTTTGGTGGAGAGAATTCCCTATTCGGCCCTAAAACAATTGACCCTTCCTTTTTTTTGGCCCTCAAAAATCAAGGTGAAAATTTTATGTTGTAACTTCAACAATAAGTTTAAAGAATTATCATTGGAATAATTTGTGCTTTAAGTTGGACAGAAGGGGCCAAATAATTTATGCTTTAAGGTAAAATAGTCCGTGTGTTCAGCTGGATGTAAGGGCTAAATAAGGCATAAAAAATTAAAAAGAGGGCCAAATAAGGAAGATTGGTTTTTAGAACCAAATAAGCAAGTGTCATTTATTTTAGGACCAAATAGGGATTTTTCTCTTTTTGGCGGCCTTTGGTTGGGTGGGACTGGACCAACACTTCTGTTCTAGGGGATGTTTGGTTGGCGGTAGGGATGCAAGCGGGGCGGGTTCTGCCGCAAGCCCGCTGGGCTGACCCGCGCCGCATACCCGCGTAACGCCGCTAATGGGCCCGCAGAGCTGAAGCGGCGCTTCGCGGCCTGGCCGCGATGCCCAGCGGCGCCGCGTAGCTCGCAAAACCAAAGGCTCGCATCCGGCATCTCCCCTCGATCCACTCCGCCGGCCGGCGGCTCCGAAGCCGCCGGCGCCACTCCGCTCCTCCTCCGAAGCCGCCGGCACCACTTCGTCTTCGTCTCCGCTCCGTCTCCGCCGACGCCGGCACCACCCCCCACCAACCCACCGGAGCGTCCACTCCAGCGGCGACTCGAGCACCGGATCCGTCTCGATTTGTTGGTAAGGAATACTTACTCCCTCGCCTCGGTCATTTTTTCTTCGGGAGATAGTGCGGGCACTCTCAGGGAGCATGACGATTCTTGATTTGTTATGTTCCATTTTCTTCTTCCTCAGCGGCTCTGCGCGCGCAAGATCTATTGGTATCTGTGTAGGAGGCGTATCCATGGTGTCTCCGTCCGCTCGTGTGCCATCGAAAAGAATGGTTCCAGGCCTCCTTGCTGCTTCCCCTGGCCCTACTACTCCTACCTTCGTTGCAGCACCCATCCCTTCCCAGGTCCCTGAACCCCATCGTCAAGAACAGGGAGGAATCTAGACAACAGGGAAAAAACGAAAGGTCAGCTCTGAATTTGGCAAGAGGGCAAAGGTGCTCCGACCTGCACATCAGGGCTCCTCCCCTGCTGCCACCATTCCCACAGCTGGACATCAGGCACAGCAACTTCCTAGATCTTCTTAATCTCATATTCCTAACTATACTGACTTGTCCATGCATGTTCCTAAACAAATGTGCTTGATCACTGGCCGGAGATAACTAGCTCGCCCAACAATAATTCTCTTACACAGAGCTTTTGGGAAATAAGGCTTGCATTCTTGAACTGAGGTGATCTTTCTGTCTTAATTGCTTTTCAGCAGACTACAAACTGTAATCTTTCCACTTAAAAGGTGTGCACCCTGAGAAATAAATCCAAGCAATGCACCATCCGTACTGAAAACTTTGTTAATTAACCATCTTGACTACATCTTTGTGACCAAGGCCCTGTTTAGTTGCATCCAAAATTCCAAAACTTTACAAGATTCTCCGTCACATCGAATTTTTTAACGCATGCATGAAGTATTAAATCTACACGAAATAAAAAACTAATTGCATAGTTTGCTTGTAAATCACGAGACGAATCTAATGAGCCTAATTAATCTATAACAGAACAATAATTACCAAATACAAACGAAAGTACTACAGTGTTTTACACCCTAAAATTTTTGCAACTAAACACGGCGCAAGTTTCTCATTGCAGTAAAAGATTTTATGCTAGTTAATTAGAGCTACTGAAGGTTTGAGCATGTATCAACTACCAGTTGGGTATGGAAAACCTTTTTACATCATGCAGTGAATGGCTAGTAACTGCCTATGCCTTCAAATAAATTGGATGTAGTGGATAGTTTTGATAGCAGTTAACTTGCATGCAGTTTACTTTTTCTTTAGTGAACAAGGAGTTGCCTAAACTTGTATTCCAACTGGGCTCATTTTCGCTTCCAGTTTGCTGATCATTGATTTGCAGTAGTAGGGAGTCCTTTGGACCGCATTTCTTCAGATCACAAGAACAGGAGCCTTGAAAGAGCAGCCTAGTTGAAGATGGTATTTCAAAATGGTATTTCATACTTTAGTGTCATCAGATTTGCACAATACAAAACTAGGCAAATCTTTAACTGCATATTTTGGTGCCCTAGATCTTTTACTTGCATTAATTTCTAACTATTTGATCCCATTATTAAGTACAACCACCTTTTCCTTCAATTCACTAATGATGTGTTCTTTTTTGAGAATGCAGGTAGATGTTAGACTGCAATCGAAGAAGCTGCAGCAGCAGGATTGCTAAGCCACGTAGAAGAAAAAATGAGGAGAAAAAGTGATTCCAAGTACAGTGCTAATAGATTAGTGTGGTTCTGTAATGTAATCCATTTTAGTCTTTCCGAGCACTTGCCGATGTCATCATCGGATGCTGAAGTATAGTTGTAACACATATTTGGATTTCGATTTATGGTGTTGCAAAATCTGGAACATATAGTTGTTATAGACTTGTTACACATTAGTTGCAAAATCTGGAAACGTCAGCTCTGCTAGCTTGCTAGTGCGGACGGTCAGCTCTGCTAGCTTTGCTAGTGCGGACAGTGTTCTCGAGGTGACGCGGCCTACGCGGGCTGCCGCAAAGCCCGCAAAAACTTGTGGCGCTATGCGGGCCGCCGCAGCTGCCCGCGTGAGAGTTTGCGGCGCATGCGGACGTGGGGCGGGCAGCCGCCACCCGCCCCGCTTGCATCCATAGTTGGCGGCCACCTCACGCCATGCAAGTGTGGTGCAGGCGTGCAGCCACCCAAGCTGTGGCGAGCCACCATTCACAAAAGCCCGGTGGCTGCCTCAAGTTAACTGCAATCCAAACAACAGCCAATATTCAATGGCAGCCACTGCTGTGGCGTGGCAAGTGATGGCGCTGAACAAAACAGCCCATGATTTAGGGTGGGTTGGCATGACATGGGCTTTAACGATGTGGTTTCAGATGGATTCCACCCATAACCCATGGGCCAACACCGATTGCTAGAAAATAGGCAGAAGCCCACTCGACTGCACTCCGTTCCGCGGTCCAGAATTCAACACACACCACATCACCGGGAGCAAAGTCTTTTCTCTTGATCCTCTCCTGTACTGTTTTGCTGAAGACCAAAACTGGCATCTGTTTCTCTCGTCTGGACTCTAAGCCATGTTCTTGTGGTTTTTGCTGAACATCAAAACTGACATCTATTTCTCTCGTCTGAACTCTCGCATTGTCTTTATTTAAAGCCATGTTCTTGTAGTGTAAGTGCATAGAATTATTCAGACATTCTTACTGAGCTGAAATGGTAAAAACAACTTCCTTCTCCTTTTTTTTTTTGCGACGAAAGACTGAAACTTATATTGAAAACAGGAGCACAGTACAAGCCTTTCTTGCAGAAAGGACCCTGAGGAACACCGAAATTACAGCAAGGTCCTTAAACCTACTGTTTATCGTCGTCTTCCCTCGGAGTCGTTGCCTCCGAAGCTCCGCCTTGCGCCAAGCATGGCGTCTGGACTTCGAACCGCCGTTCTTCCACTTTGCAACCCGAAGTGTCGTGGTGTGGCAAACCACAGCCGGGTGGCGGAATGCACCCACCTAAGCCCAGAGGGTGAGTACTCGGGGGTTAGCTAGGACTAGTTCGATCTCGCTCAAGAACACGATGAACACAGCAGGTTTAGAGTGGTTCGGGCCGCCGGAGCGTAATATCCTACGTCCACTGTGTGTTGTATTGCCTTACCTCGAGAGAGTCTGCGAGAGCTTGTGCTCAGTCCAGCGTGCGTCTGTGTGTGTCTGAATGTGTACAGCGTGCGCCTCCCTTTTATATCTCAAGGGAGGCGCGTACATGGCTGTTGGGTCCCCGACAGGTGGGCCCAAACAATGTAGTATAAAATAACGCACTGTTCATACATTATGGCGTTGCAGGCGAAGGAAATCTCATTCCTGGATTCCCTTGCCTGCTCCTGGAATCCCCCGTTCAGCATGTCCAGGTGCTGTCTTGTCGAAACGGCGCCAGGCGTAGCTTGCGGCATCGCTTGCAGAGTAGCTGAACGGGCCGTGTAGCTTGCAGCGTAGGCGGCATGATGGAAAAGTGCCGTGCCGTCGTATCCAATTAATATGGCAGACGGGCTCTGCGCGGGTGCGGCGCAGGCGGCTGCACTGTGTACCTTGGTAATACGCTGTCTTCAGTGAGGCCTGACAAAGACTGCCCCGCGTGCCGCGGCGGCAGAGCATGCCTCAACCACCCGCATTGAATGCGGTGGGTGGGCGAGTCTTCCAGTGGAGGACTTGCGCCCGCGCCCGCGCCTGCGGGACACGTGGCGGCTCCGGACCCCCCCGATGGTATGTTGGTTCTACCATGTGGGAGGTCCGGATGGACGCGGGAGGTCCCGGACCCCTACGGGGGGTCCGAGCCTTCGGCTGTTGGTTCGGAGCTCCTCTTCCTCAGGGACACGTGGCGTCACCGGACCCGTCCCAGAGCGGGGAGCGGGTCCGGGCCGTTGGCCCGGTGAGGTAAGAGCCTGACCCGTGGGGCCCGGCTGCTCCACCCTTTAGGGAGTAATTACGGATAACTACGCGAGTCCTGTCTTGCTGCAGTAAGAGTGGGTATCCCTGCTACAGGGTACCGACACGAAGAGCGGACTTCCAACCTTGGTAAGCTGCATGAGATCCTCGATACTTGGGCACAGCCGTCGGCGTCTTCGAATCGGCCCCAACTCCACCGGCGACCACGAACCCCGAAAACCAGAGCACCACCTCAACTCCAGCAAAGCGACCAAGACCAGCAACTCCAAAGAAGAAGACGCAGCACACGAGATCCATCCGAGAACCCGGGGGACCCCAACCAACCTCACAGGCCAAACCGAAGAACCAGAGCTCACCCGAATCGACTCGGAGGACCAAAATCCGCTCCGCCCCGTCGCCGGCGGCAACAGCAAGCGGAAGGAAAGCCAGCCGCAAAAGGAAGAAGACCATGTCCTCCCTTCGATGCCGAACGGAATCGATGGCTTCTCCTTCCCGGCAAACCGAAACTCCACCGCCGGGACCCGACGGCAAGTACCTTATTCTCCGCCGGAGCCGACGACAAGGAACCTAACTACGCCTAGACTAACCTATTTAGACTAGTATGGACACCGGCGGTCGATTCCACCCCCCTCCCCTTCCTCTCCCGGCGCCGACGAGGACGGCGGTCATTTCCTTCTGCTTGCGATGTCGGATCAGCAACCTTTTTTTACAACCTTTTTAGTTACTTCTTGTTGTTGTCAGGACGCCTTCTGAATTCTAAACTTGTATCTCTGCACTCGTAACAACTTATATAGATGCATCAGCACTTCGGCAGTACGCCAGTACGTGACAATGCAGAGGACAAGGCAATGGCTATCGAATTGTTTTATTTATTGAGCTTTGCGCTGACCTACTTTATATTCATCGGGGCTCGATCGGGCATATATAATTCAAAAACTCGTAGTAGTGCTAGGAAACGCGAGAGGCTTAATTATTGCTAAATTAAGCGCTTGCTTTTATGTAATAGCGTGTAAAATATAAATGTGTAAAGGGTCCAAGGATGGAACGAAGACAGCAGCACCAAACAAACGCTCCTACTAGCTCGTAGTTACTTGGTTCAAGTGCTCATGACAAATACAAGTGGTTAGGTTAATCTTTGTTTTATTTGTTTTTATTTCATGACCAATGTTGTCCTTCCAAACAAACAAAAAAACGACTATTTAGGCCAGGGGCGGAGCCGGGCTGAAGGATTAGGGGGGCTGAGCCAACGTGACATTGTGTTTAGGGGGGCTAAACACTGTTATTTGAATGCTAGACAAGATGATGAAGCATGGAGGCTCCATGGGCAGTCGGCCAGTAGGGGGGCTGGAGCCCCCCCAGCCCCCCCCCCCACCCGTTGGCTCCGCCACTGATTTAGGGCATGCCAATGATTTGGTGTTGTTTAATTTGCTCAAAGCATGCTCAGAATATTTTTCTTTGGGCCCCGGCCCAACTCCCCTCAAAGACCAAATTCCACCCCGGCTGCCGCTGCCTCCTCCTTTGTATCGCCCCCGCTGCCACTCGCAACCGCCATCCCTTCTTCCGCGCTGCCATCATGCCTCCGCTGCCACCCTGGGCTACGGCTGCACCTCCGCCACTGCCCGTGACCTTCCCCGTGCTAACCATTATGCTCCATACCCCTGCCATCTCTGCCGCCCATCGGATGGTACCCCGTCACTCCACTCTTGCTGTCTTGCCCGTCTCCACCGCCAGCCTCCCTTCTTCCTCTTTCTTCTTCTAGGGCAGGAGGTCATCGTCGGCTTGTCGCCGCTCGGTCCCGCTCGCTCGCTCCGCCGCTCACTCGCTGTCGCCCCCTGCTGGAGGTTGGGAGATGTGCCTAATGTGCAGGACCCACATGACTGAGAGAGAGAGAGAGAGAGAGAGGGGGGGGCATGTGGGTTTTGGCTACCCAACGACTCGGGGTCGCGTGCGCGATTCCAAGTATTTTCCGCTTGGCATGGTGGTAGAGAACATATATAGGCAGAGATCGATGTACATATAAATGCAGACATGTCTTTTATTCATGGCACCGGACCATCCCTACATATTAGTAACATGGATTCATGGTAGATTGCTTGCCTGGTTAAAACGATCTGTGGAAATGCGATGGTCGAGTTCTACATGTATCGAAGAATTTCGATTTCTTTTTTAAAAAGAAAAAAAATCTGAACCTGCGAAACCTTTCTATTCTAAGACGGCTAAGTCGAGGGCAGACACAACAGGTCAGAATGGAAAATGTGAAAGTTTGATCTTGATCATTTATCCATCATTTCTAGTTTATTAGTTTTTTTTATAACCCAAATCGCAAGCATACTTCAGCTCTTCACTAAAATATACACCAACAAATTTTCCTATTGGGAAAAGTGGTATCAGGCTGCCTGTCTCCTTGTAGTTGGATCTCCAACTTTTTGGATTTTTTTCATTTTAAAGAGTGGCATCCTATGTCCACTATCTCGATCGAGGTATGGAGGTCAGAACATCAGCTCGTGCCGTAAGGTGTTGGGTTAAGTCTCGCAACGAGCTTGGGCGAGGCCTTGCTTTCTATGAACACCTCACCACTGAATGAGAAACTTTTGTTATTACGAAAAAGGGAGGGGGAAAGTCAGTGCCCGTCCAATTTCATTATTGCCTGGGAAGAGAGGATCGGAACTCACACTCGTTTCAAACCTTATGAGAGAGGGGCCACTAAGGCTGGATGTTGGCTGATTCCGATACTGTACCACTACCAGAATTCTTATAAGCAAATGTCAACTGAAGTCGCGCGTAGCGCCAACTAACTGATAGCTGATAGAGCGCGGAGCCCCGAGTCTAAGCGAGCAGAGCCTCCCAGAAAGACGAGAGTCACTACATCGTAATTGTATTAATCTCCAGACTCCAATCCAAATTTCCACAAAACTAAAACAAACAACATCCGCACTCACTTTATTTAGAAGATGACCTAGAACAACAAAATTACGGCTAAAAAACGGTTCCATTGCTATTGATATATTGAATTATTGATTTATCGATCTACAACTAGCTTCACTTTATACATGATGTCACAAAGAAAAACCCCCACACATCCAATCAATTAGTTAAACATAGTAACTAATCGTACTTAATCCATTTTATATTATAGGTCATTTTTGTTTTTTTAGATACATCATATTGGCTACGTATAATCATAGCTAATTTGTTTTATATTGTAGGTCATTTTGGTTTTTCTAAATACATCGTATTCACTAAGTACCTACACATAGTATATATCTAAGTGCATAGCAAAATACATGTATCTAGAAAAGCTTAAAGCGACCTATAATTTGGAGGGGGGAGTAATTAATTACTAGGTGATTCCCAGCGCGTTGCTGCGGGACTTGAAATATAGAAGGTAGATTATTTTAGCTAAATAAAAATTAACGACAAAATAGCACTCGTAAAGTATGAGACAATTTTTCTTTTTTATTTCTTTATATTTTTTCTTTTTCTCTCTTATTTTATTTTTTCCTGTTTATTTTCTCTATTTTTTCCTTTTCCCCTTTCTTTTCTTGTTCTTGTTCTTTTTTCTCTTTAATTCTTATCCTTGTATTCTTATTATTATATTATTCTTTACCCACCCCTTTCCTTCCCATCAGAAACCATAAAAAAAGAAATTGAAAACCAAACACCTTGAAGATGAGCGTAAACACCACCAAATACCTTTCATCTCCTTTTTCCTAGATGCTGCTCTGGTTGGGGAGCGGACGGCGGGCATGGAGGTTGCAGCCCTGTAGCACGGCAGCGGCGTTACCGAAGAGGGCATGCCAGAGGTGGACTGGAGTTATTTAAACTCTATTGCAGGGACGATCTTTGGGTTTCTTCGTATTGCAGTCACGGCCTTTGGTTTTCTTCAGCTCCTTTCAAGTGTGTTTGTTGTGGTGGAATTATTTGCGATAGAATTGATGGCTTACAAAAGTGACTTGCGGTTGTGCATAGAAAATCGGTAGAATGCATAAATAGAATGTTTTAGTGGATGATGATGTAGATAGCTTGCATGTTAAGATAAATAGAATTAATGACTCTTAATGAGGACTAACTTTATAGGTATTATAGATTCATACTCCCATCACCAAACCTCCATTAACTTGTCTTTACGTGTCTAAGACGTCATTAGGCTGCGAGTAATGTGTCGCCTGAAAAAGAAAGACAAGGTTGTGGTTAACATACGACAACAAGTCAACAACTACCATACACATATCTGCTCGAGTATACTGTAACTAATTACATGATGTATTTTTTTATTCAGAATACATATAAAAGTTGTCTATTATTGCACTAAGATAGAAGTTGCTAGGAAGTTAGTAATTTTGTGTTATTTAAACCTTGGCTGCTAAAACTGGATCCCAAAGAATACTCACAAGTGGGGCAGCTATATATGCGACCTAGGCCGGCGGCGGCAAACGGTTAAAATAAGGTGACATGGTAATAATGCCGTGTTGGATTTAAAAGGAATGAGATGAAGAGTTGTGCCAAAATCTTTCCTACTGGAGGGCTTGAGATATCATGATCATGAAATATCTACATCTGGATAATAATGATTAAGCCTGGATATGGGAATTTCCTGGAGCGGGGGCAGAGGGAGACGTGTTCATTTTGTTTAGAATTGGGATATATTAAACATATTCTAGCTTCAGTATCGATTGATACATATAGCTGTTCAAAAATACAATCCACACAACAAGCGTCCGAGCGAAATAAAACAGAGTAGCATAAAAAAGACTAAAAAATACTTAGACATAAGCAATCTTCTACCTACGAAAACTGTACTATTCCACGGGTAGAGACCCGATCCACGTCGCCCGTTAACCCGATAACCGTCGGATTCCCACAGTACACAATATTAGCCGTCGGATCGGGTCTCACCCGCAAACTCGGACCATGCAATGGATCGGGCCTCCTACCTGGTAAATGGCCCGGGCGCGTAGATCGGCCCGTTAAGCCAAACCTGGGCGCCCGTGCAGGTTCTCGGGCGTGCACGCCGCCGCCGGCGCGTCGTTGCTACACCTCATGTCTTGCCTCCACCGGCGTTCAGAGGGCCACACCTGGTCCCAGTCTGGGTAGATGTGCCACTGCCAAGCCGAGATCCGGAGGATGGGTAGGCCAACGCACCAAAAACGCCGAGATAAATGAGGCGAGTTCAGGAAGCTCGCCGAAGCCACCGTCTTCTTCCACCGCGACCCCCAAGCTTAGCTTCAAGCTTCGCCGCTGCCGCTGCCGCAGCAACCTCCCTTACCCCACGCCATGCGTAGGAAAGCAGGGGAGAAGGTAGAACTGTAGTCGCAGATCCGAGGACAGGAACTCCCTGCTGCGCAAGATAAGGGAGGCAGGACAGCCGACCTCACCTCCGTGTGGAGAGCCGCAAGCGCCAAAGCAGCGAAGGAGGAGCAGCAGCAAGCAGCGACCCCATGGTCTTGAAGGAGTGAATGGGGAGAGAGAATCAGGGCGTGTTTGGTAGGGTTCCGGTTTCTTCAAAAACAGCTCCAGCTTCGGTTTTTCTGGTGGAGTGGCTTCTCTGGTGGAGCTGGAGCTGTTTTGCAAAATATTTGACAAAACCGTTCTATTCTGTTTTTCATGAATGCATTGGCATGATCAAATGTCCAATATGCCCTCAGGTACTTGAGCTGCTTAAACTGATGAGTTGTGGTGCAATACATACAAGGAAACATGACGGATTTAAGTGAATTCATGTGGAAATAAAATAGATAAATAAATAGGTAAATATTGGTTAGGTAAATAAATAGGTATGCACGGCGGTGAAGTTGCGGACGGGTATGCACGCCTCCGACAGCAGCACGTAACCGCTCGTTGCCGTGGTCCAGGAGCGCGCTCGCCAGCAGCCGCCTCTCCGCCTCCACCAGCGTCCAGGCCCCTCCCCATTGGAGGATGCTCAGCGCGCGCCGCGCCTTGGCCTCCAGTCGCAGCTCGGTCTGGATCCGCCCCCGCCCTGTACAGGGACCCTGCACCTCCGCCGTCGCCTGGATCCACCTCCGCCGGAGTGGATCCATCGATTCCGGTGGCCGGGGAGCCCTCCCTGAGCACCGCCGCCGGCGGCCGCCGGAGAGGATTCATGGCCTCTCTGTATCGCTGGGAGCAGGGGAAGGTCAGCGCTCTTTTTTTTTCTCCCGCCGGGGCTTGGAGGGTTGGGGGAGTGGCAAAATTGTGGTTATTTCGGCAAAGTTTAGGGGCAATCGTGGAAGTAAGGGCGATGGTCTGCTGCCGGAGCCGTGCGGAGCCTCGTTTTGCCGGCTTCACGCCACCTGTGGAAGCCGCCGGCGGCTCCAGCAGGGGCTTCACATGTGGAGCTGGTTCCCAAACTATCGTTTGGCAGGGCTCCGGCTGGAGACGCTCGTGGAGCCGCTCATGGAGCCCTGCCAAACAGGGTCTCGGATAACGCTGCCCTTGGGGCACAGGGGAGATGAAACTAAGAGACCAAAAAAATGAATGGACCACAATGCTCACACATTCCCAGACAAGAGCGAGAAAAGGAGCGTCCAGCATAGAGAAAAAATAAGAACAAAAGTAAAAAATAAAGATATCTAATTAAAGCAGAGTGATACTGTGCATCCAACCTAAAGCACTATGTACACCAGTGCTATATCCATTCCTTTTGTTAAATAAGAGTTTAAAATGGGGGCAATATCCTAATTTAAGTCATATACCCCGTATCTAAGATATACAGTCGTCTGGATTGATTAAAATACAAATAGTTTCTCAAGTAGTTACGGTGAATATTTTTTTAAAAAAAGGACACACAACAATATATATACTGCACGTAATCCGAAAGCTAAGTAAATATAAAATCAATTTGTCATGGGCAATGAAACTTCTAGAGCAGGCTGGTCTGCTCGGCCCGTTACACCAGGGGAGGCGTCCGGTGAAAAGGATGTTCCACACCGTTCCAAACAGGTCACCAAATCTCTGGGAAACAACAAATATACACACACGCTGCATTCTTATTAATTGTCTTCAACCACTACTCCATTCTACTACTATTCCTTCTCTCCGCTTTGTGCACTAACCCAAAATCTGAAACTCAACGCCACTAAAGAAGACCAAAGCAACAAATCAACAGGTAAGCTGATCTGTTCCCTTAATCGATCACTGCAACAACTTCGACATTTGACATTCAACCCTCCGAATCCTACCTGCTGCCTATAGTCACTCGAACTCCCTGACAGGAGATAACATGTTGTTAATGCCAAATAATCTTGAGATATAGTACTAAAGCAACATTAATTTACCTATGCTAGGCATATGGTCATAAATCTTGCGTATAAGCATACGATTTATTGTAAACAGGATGCATCCTAACCTTTATGACATCACGAGTCAGGTCTTTTGCACTTTGAACACGTAACGTAATATTATCCTAAAATGCTCAAAATATTATCCTAAAGATTTTAGACATGAAACAACATTTACAGATGATGGGTTTACTCTATATCGCAGACGCGACAGTAAGATTTATATAAGAAGAGGAAACAACAATTTAGATAACAGATGAGTAGTTCCGTATATGAAAATAAATTTGCAGTGCTTGGGATCAGACTGAGAACCATAACAACATTGATGATGAGAAAGACGATAAGGAGGAAACAAAGAAGCTAAAGCTTCAAGAATAAGACAAGGTACCAAAACAACCCCTTTCTGTAATTTTAAATGTGTTTTCTCTCTCTCTGTGTGTGTTTGTGCGCGCGCAAAACTTTTAACTAATGCTACATACACTTTTTCCTTCCACAAACCACCTATAATAATTTGTGCTTGTTTGTGTTTTTTCTTTGAAGCGCAAGAGGTTCAGGGGGAAGCATTTTGGTCAGCAAAGACACTTGTAAGATACCTATAACTTATGACATAATATCCATTTCCTACTCATTATTCAATTACTCTCTAAAAATTAAATTATATATACACAACTTTTATTTAGTGCTTTATACACTAATTACTTTAATGACCCATTAAAATTAATTTCCTTTTTTCGTACTCACAGGTTCTGGGAGCAATATTTTGGAGTGCAAAGCCACGTGGGAGCTAGCTATAATTTAGACTACCAATGTTATAAGTACAAGCACCATTTTAGTAGCCTCATAGTTATAGGCTCTCAATATGGTGATCTTTTGCATAGGAGGATCTCAACTGAAAACCTCACTGTACTCTCTACTAATGGCTGTTGCTGTCATCTACTATTGTCTCCTGCGACCTGTTATCAGTGTAGCGACTGTGTAGTTTATAATTCTCAGTATTTCGTGTTTGCCATAATATTTAAATTAGTACTTCGTGCTTATTTAACAGTTTTATTTCTTTAAGTGGTTACAAAATGCATCTCCAGTTAAACATTCATTGCCGACATCATCAAAGCTTCACACTTATATGAATGAAAAACTTAGATTCCTAATTTCATTGACATATAACTGAAGTCTCAACTGCTAAAATTAAAGGGTCCTCTACTGGCCAGCGCGGCAATGCCGCGGCGCCTTTCTAGTCTGATTAATGAAAGGCCATCCATTCAAAGCAAAGATTTCCATGGCAGAACACTCAAGTGCGCGACACCCCTCTAACACCAGCAGTATTTCCTCTTCTTTTTGCAGCAATGCTCAAAATCGGATCCAATATGTTCCTCTGGACAGCACCTGCGGGGAGACATGTTCATATGTTTGGGAAAACCCTCGTTGGGCAAAATATATTATTGGCTAAATCATATTTGTTGTGGTTTCACTATAATGTAGCATTGCTGTCTATGTAGACACGCTCTCTAAAACTTCACTATGGCAACTCTTGTTTTATATATACCAGCTCTTAGTTTATTTTCTGAAACTGTGGTATGTAGTGAATGCACGTTCTTATGATCCCATGAAGAGGATAGTCAATTCAAGTATATATAAGAGGAGTTCAAGTAGCTGATAATTTTGCCAGAAAACATTGTCTCCCTAAATTAAAGATAAATTTCGGTTGATCTGTTGTTACAACTATGTAAAATCAAAATATCTCAAAATCTCAAATTTACTTCATATTCTAAAACCCAGATCTGTACAAATGGGGTATTCGCATGGACTAGGGTTTCGGGAAGTGAAAACTTTATGACCTATGTCGGTCTATATATGTGTCACATGAGTCACTTGAATACAACCATGGTGGCCACCAAGTTGACAAAAATTGCGTAGGTGTAATCTAGTGAGTCCATATGTCATATGTGGTGAGTGGTTTTTATAATAAAAAAAATTATATGGGCGAGGAGCCCAGGATTTGTAACAAACATCATACAAGTAAATCTCAAAACATTGTATAAGTGACTAGCTTATAGGGTGATCTTGTTGTTTATTTACTTATTTTTGCAATTTTACCTTTCCGGAACTTTGAATTCAACATCGGCAACAAATCAGCTAAACGTTTTCACTAGCGTCATGATGTTCTATACTACCACTACTGTCGTCACCGGCGTCGTCACCTTCTATACTCCTGCCACTACTACAAGTCGCCAGCAGATATCGCCCGCGCCGGCAGTCACCTGGGCGGCGGCAGGCTCGACGCCGACGCGCCAACCACTTAACCACCATGTTCCTCCGCAGGCGTTCGCCGCCGGCCGCGGGCGTTCCAGGAAGCCCGTCCGCGGCTCTCGCGCAGCAGGGCAGCCTCCTTATATATATCTCTGTATCCTCGTCTCTCGCGCAGCAGCAGCAGATCGACCGAGCCATCAGCCATGGCAGAGGGGCAGGAGGTGCCGAACAAGCAGGTGGTGCTGAAGCGCTACGTGACGGGGTTTCCCACGGAGGACGACATGGAGGTGGTAGCCGGCATCGCGCGGCTCGCCGTGCCGCCGGGAACGCCGGGCCTCGTGCTCAAGAACCTCTACCTCTCCTGCGACCCCTACATGCGCGGCCGCATGACCAAGCACGACCCGCCCAGCTACGTCGCGGACTTCGTCCCCGGCGAGGTAAATTAATAATCATCGTTTAGTACTCCGTACTAATTACTTGGTACTAATTACAAGTGCTACTGACAGCCGGCTCTGCTGTACTCTGCTCTGCTCTCCTTTTTATCTTCCATTTCTTTCTCAAACTGGGGACCTTTCTGCTGTCCTTGTCACAGGTTCTGGAGAACTTTGGTGTAAGCAAGGTGATAGCATCTGGGCACCCGGACTTCGAGGTTGGCGATCTTGTGTGGGGAGTGACTGGGTGGGAGGAGTACAGTTTCGCCCCAAAGCCAGAGTCGTTCTTCAAGATCAATCATCCTGATTTGCCTCTGTCGTACTACACCGGTATTCTTGGTAAGTCAATTGTCAGAACTCGGAATAGCAGCACTTAGTGTTCTCTTGCAACCAATATGTTACTGCATATATAGTTAACTTCCTCACAGGTGAAACATGGTACCATTTGTCCAGCACAGTCTCTGAGTTGTGAGGTGATTGTTAATTGGTCTTACTGAGAGCAAATGTTACCTTGTTCCTCCGAAAAGAAACCTACCTCAAATCTTTCACTTAGCACTGCACATAACTTTTCACTGAAGTTGCTACGATTCCAACTTTCCAGGTATGACTGGCCTTACTGCATGGGCTGCATTCTTCGATGTGGGCAAGCCTAAGAAAGGCGACTATGTCTTCGTCTCGGCCGCATCGGGCGCGGTTGGGCAGCTTGCTAAGCTCACAGGCTGCTATGTGGTAGGCAGTGTTGGTTCTGACGAGAAGGTTTGTGACAATTCGTTTTCCTTTCTCTTCAGTTCATATATATATTGTCTTCCTCGCTCTACTTCATATACTTTTTTCTGAAGTTTATCGCCTTCTTAGTACCATTTCTTCTTTTTTTTGCGGTCGCTTCATTTGTTCGAATTAGTGTCCATTGGTAGATAATTGCAATCCAATGCAATAGTAACCTCCGTAATCCAAAAATGTTATCTGAAAAGTCATGGTTTTTCAGGTTAATCTTCTGAAAACCAAGTTTGGGTTCGACGATGCTTTCAACTACAAAAAGGAGCCGGACCTTGATGCAGCCTTAAAGAGGTTTGAACTACTCTAGCATCGTCAGTATGAACATACCAAGAAAATTCAGTGATGAACTACTTTTCCACAAAATTTAAGTGCTCCAAAAAAAGTGCCAGTACGGAAGTTATTATTTGTGATCACATTTTTCTCACCTCAAGTCATATCATTGGCTAGATACTTCCCCGAGGGCATTGACATCTACTTCGAGAATGTGGGAGGTCAAATGCTCGATGCCGTGCTGCTCAATATGCGCAAGCACGGGCGGATCCCCGTGGTGGGGATGATCTCACAATACAACTTGAAGAAGCCAGAGGGTTTGAGCAATGCGATAATGATCCTCGCCAAACAATTGCTCGTGGAGGGGTTTTTGGTGTTTGACCACTTTGTCAAGTACCGCAAGTTTGAGGAAGAGATGGTTGGGTTTATAAAGGAGGGCAAGATCAGCTGCGTCGAGGACATTGCTGATGGTCTTGAGAAGGCGCCGGCAGCGCTCATCGGTCTCTTCTCTGGGAAGAACATTGGCAAGCAGCTAGTTGTCGTTGCCAGAGAGTGAGCCCAGGGATTGGGTTTTGTTCTGCAGAAATGAATCATGTGGAGGCTCTTGTATATTCACGAAAATAATTGCTCCAGCCACGTGTTGCGTTACTTGTTTTCTTGCGCCTTCGATGGTTGTACCTTCGGTGTGCATCCAATCTGGTTCTGATAAAATGCTTTGGATTATCATTGATTGTTTGGATCCTTAGCAGTTTACTACTACTTAGGGTCCTATGACTCCTACTAAACATAGCTATCATGCATGTAAAACAACTTAGCAGAGAAGCGCCGAGGTGGCGAGGTTGGACGGACTGGGCTCTCGGGACAGCCGCCCTCCCTATGGGTAACTTCCTCCCTGATACTAATACTTGTCGTCAGGGTGTTTCATCACGCAGCGAGAGGCTACGCGGCTGTCACCACCTGCCACCTACCGCCTGACCGGTGGATAGGGTGTCCCTCTCAGTCTTATGTTGACACTAAGACTACGTTAAGCCAGCACTCAAGAAGCTCCCTTGGCATCGGGGGAACCACTCCAGGTATTCCCGACAGTTGACAAAAGCAGAGGCAAACAGGAGTCACCGAGACACTAAAGTGCATGACGGGTTAAAAAAACTAGGATTAATTAGGTTGGTGCCATTATAATTTTCCCGTTTTTGAAGCGCGCCATTACTACTCGCAAAACTATGCTCGTGCCATTATAATTCTCCCCCAGTTTGAGCCACGCCACTGTGTACGCCCGACAGCGTATCAGGCCCATTTGCAGGCGTATCCGAGTGATGTGTATTTGCATATGGACTCAAATGCCCTCCCTGAAAGGATAAGGTCGCCCACGACCATTCAGACGTGTCCCCCCTTCCCCACCCCGTTCCCCAATTGCATCCGCATACCGCCGCAATCCCTAACCCTAGAACTCGAGCGGCGGCGACCGTGTTCAGCGGCAACGGTGAGGTGCAGCGGCGCCGAAGACTTGGTGGAGTGGGCAACCATGAATGCGCTGGTCTGGTAGTCTTGCAGCGGCCATGAAGACCGGCGACCTCCCACCTGTGACTTCGGCGCAGGCGCCGGCGCCTGAAGAAGACGACACTGGATCCAGGTATGCTCTATAATGTTAAATCGTGGTTGAAATTTGCGTGGGCTAACTTGGGTCGATTATGCATTGTTAAGGTTGAAATTAGTCTTTTTTTTCTGCTCTTCTCTGTTTAATCCAGATTTGATTGTTTTTCTTGTTATTTCTCTTGTGCTAGGGCCCCTTTCTTTTCGTTAGAGATCAAAGTTGAAGCCTTTGTTAAGAAAGACATTGATGGGAAAAAAAACGTACTGTAAGGGAATGACTATTAACTGGGCAGTGGAGGTAGGCACGCTTACGCTTGATTTACTGCTTTCTAGCCTATCTAGTGTGGTCAGTTGGAGCTCTAACCAGAAGCCCACAATTTGGTTCTTTGACAAGACTATGGGTGAGGATGTAATGCTTATAGAAGAAGTGCAATTACAAAACTTGATTGAAATGTATAAGTCTGAGATGCATTGCCAAGTCCTCTTAGTTGTGGTTGATAAGACTTTGTGGGAAGAACATCAGTTTGATGCGTTAGAACCCCTGTGTGTCATTCCACCTGACACAGAACCAATGCACCCTGAACCACAGTTTGAGCCAACAATGCAGCCTGATCATCCAATGCAGCCTGATCCAATGCAGCCTGAACCAATGCAGCCTGAACCAGAACAGCCATCTATGCCTGACATCTTTGATAATGAAGAAGAGTATGTTGGTGTCCATGATGAGCATGTTTACATTTCAATTCCACCTGCACAGCCATCTATGAATGCACAAACAGATTCATCTATGCCTACTAATGATGCCAATGAAAATGTTGCTGCTGCTGAAGGAGCTATACCTCCTGATGCAGAGGTTACTGATGCAGATCCGAATGAGATAAGGGTACTTCATGATCCTAAGAACCCAAGAATTGAGAAGGGTGCTTTGTTTCCTGACATAACAGCATTCAGGAAAGCAGTGAGGCACTATACAGTGAAGACATGTTTTGAATTTGCTCCTGCCATCGAGACAGACCCAACCAGGTTTATTGCAAGATGCAAACATCCTGGCTGTCCTTGGCGCATTCATGCTTCTAGGATTCATGATGAGAAAACTATACATGTACATTATTGTATTAATTCAGTTTGGATGTGCATACTAATCACTGTCCTTGTCAATGCTGATTATTTTGAAATCACAATTGTGCAGATTAAAGTCCTACCAGCAGCCCACAATTGTCCAACCACGAAGCTTGTTGAAGGGAAAATGGCTTCTCAAAGCTGGGTGGCAGATAGACTGACTGACTGGTTGAAAAACAATCCAAGCAAGGGGCCCAAGGCAGCAAAGGAGAAAGTGGAGGGAGACTACGGAATAAAACTCAAGTACAGCAAGGCATACTCAGGCATGCAGCTGGCACTGCAACAAATTTATGGTAAATATGATGAGTCATTCAAATTGCTCTTTAATTGGAAAGCTCAGATGGACATAACTTGCCCTGGTAGCATTGTAGAGATAGAAGTGCAGAAAGTTGGCAAGAAAAGAAGGTTTAAGAGGATATTTGTAGCTCTTAAACCATGTGTTGATGGGTTTCTAGCTAGTTGTAGGCCATTCATTGGTGTAGTGCCTCTACTCTAACTGGTAAATACACAGGACAGTTGGCATCTGCCACAGGAGTTGATGGACATAACTGGTTGTATTACATTGCATATGGAATTTTTGACTGTGAAAATGAGGACAACTGGACATGGTTCATGCAGCAGTTGAGAAGGGCTGTTGGGAGCCCTAAAGGACTAGTGATTTGCACAGATGCATGTAAGGGGCTGGAGAGTGCAGTTGGTGCTGTGTTTCCTGAGGCTGAGAACAGAGAGTGCATGAGACATCTATATGCCAACTTCATGAAGCAGTACAGTGGAGATATTTTCACAACTCATCTATATCCAGCTGCTAGGAGCTACACTGAAGGTCTGTTCAAGTGGCATATGCAGAAGATACATGACTTTGCTCCAGCTGCAATTCAATACTTGCATGATCACCACAATTGGATCTGGTATAGGTGTGGGTTTTCAGAGGACAGTAAATGTGACTATCTGACAAACAACGTATCAGAGAGCTTCAACAGTCAAGTAAAACACATGAAAGGGTTGCTGATACATGAGTTGGTTGATGGGCTCAGGGAGATGGTCATGGAGAAGATGTATCTTAGGAGAAAGGTTGGGAGGGAATTCACTGGAGACATTTTGCCAAGTGTCATCAAGGAGCTCAACCTTACTAGCAACAACTTGAAAGTAGTCAAAATTGCAGTGAGTGATGATGATTTTGCAGAGGTGACCCTACTTGATGATTGGAACAATGCAAGGAAGCACACTGTGGACCTTGTGAACCATAAATGCAGTTGTAGGGCATGGCAAGTTAGTGGAAAACCATGTAGACATGCACTTGCTTGGATCTTGTCCAATAGAGGCTTGCCAATCAAGGATTTTGTGCATCCATACTACTCTGTTGAGATGTTTAGAGCAGCATATGCAGACAGAGTTCCACCCATGCCTGATAGGGCTGACTGGCCTGAGGTGGAACTAGGGTTTACATTGTTTCCACCACTGCAAAGGAGGGCAGCAGGTAGGCCAAGAGTTGTCAGGATTAGAGGGACCATGGAACAAAGGGCAAACAGGAAGAAGGTGAAATGCAGAAGGTGCAAAGGCTTTGGACACTTTCAGAAGACCTGCAAGCTGGCTGAACCAACAGAAGATGACAATGGTGTTGATGAAGCAGCCACACTTGAATCACTTAAAATGTGAATCAAAAGTTCCCCAACTCTTTAACTACAAATTTGACTGACTTACCTAACATCTGCTACTGTTGTAGGGTTAGAGAAGAAGGTGAAGGAAGTAGCCATCCACCAAAGCAGAAAAAAAAGAAGACAAGTGGGAGCAAGCAGCCGGCAAAGAAGAAGAAAAAGACTCCTATCAAGAAGAAGCTAAAGAAAGCTGCCTCTGCACCTGAAGCAAGAGTGGTCCGAAGCCTGAAGAGTTGGCTTGGTGTCGAATAGATGACTCAGAAGCTTGTCATCTCTTTTGATGAACTGTTGTTGCTAGGCAACTGATGAAGGGTGCCTTTTGTGAACTGTTAAAGTAGCACCTGAATTGAACCTGTTATGGTCTAGAGTCATGATGTGTACTGTTATGTTATGATGCATGGACAAATCGAACCTGTTACAGTCGTGATGTGTACTGTTATGATGCATGAATGATTTCAGTTAGATATGTTATGTTATGTTGCATGGACAATGATGTTTGCTCATCTGAATTGCAATGCTGGATTGAGTCAACATATGAACAAGGGTACAACATATCATCCATTAAGATAACAGAGACATTCACCATTCATTCATGAACTAGTTCCAGTGCATAACAACCACATTCAGCCGAGGGTTCACATAACAACTGCCAAATTATTGACTATTACAGTGCCAACTAAAGTAAATAAACAGCTAAACTAACTAATCTGACAAGTAAACACTGGTGGGGACTTGTTTCCCTTCATCTCTTCCTTGATCTCTTCCTTGATCTCTCTTTTGGCTTCGTTGATCTCTTCCTTGATCTCTTCCTTGCCTTCCATCATCTTAACCATCATTTGAGCAAGCTGGGACTTCATCTCACACATCTGCAGCTTCGACTCACAGATTTCGAGCTTCAGGTCGCCATTCACCTGACCTGGTACTGATTTCACTCCTTCTGTACAAACCGAATTCAGCAATTCAGGGTGATTCGAGCGTAGGTACTCCACATAGGAAACCTCAAACCAGTAGTATGGACACTTGCTGTTGTCATTCTGCAAGAACAAATGTCTTGCTCAAACCAACAAACAGACAATACAAAGGAAACCAGAGCCAAGAAACCAACGTACCGGATAGTGGTTAGGGCACTTGTAGTACACATCATTGTTCTTGCTTATGCATCTTATCACCAGGAGGTTGCACTTGGGGCAGTTCACCCTAGGGAGGTCTCCAACCAGGGCCCTGCTGGACGATGCGCCGCTGTCCATTGCCCCAGATGCTCAAGGCGCAGCTGATGGAGAGCGGAGAAGCTGATGGAGAGCGGAGAAGCCGATGGAGAGCGTCGTCGCCGGCGACGACCAAGAACGGCAGAAGACGGGGACGACTGCGGGTGTTCTAGGGTTAGGGATTGGGGATCGGCAGAACAGAGGCGGCGGTCCGCGGTCGAATGGACAGAGGAGGGTCGAATGGACAGAGGAGGGCATTTGAGTCCATATGCAAATACACATCACTCGGATACGCCTGCAAATGGGCCCGATACGCTGTCGGGCGTACACAGTGGCGTGGCTCAAACTGGGGGAGAATTATAATGGCGCGAGCATAGTTTTGCGAGTAGTAATGGCGCGCTTCAAAAACGGGAAAATTATAATGGCACCAACCTAATTAATCCAAAAAACTAATGTCTACCGCTAAACTGGGACTTAGGCTCTGAAGGAGCCTAAGATCTACTGCTTCACAACTAGAATAAAGTTAAACTATAGGAATGTAGCAGATATGATAGATACTTTGAAATAGTAGATAGGCAAGATAAACAAGTTCTACAAAGTAAAGGAAAAGATACAAAATAGGAATGCCGCAGATATGATAGATAACATTGAAATAGTAGCCAGGCAAGATAAATAAGTTCTACAAAATAAAGGAAAAGATACAAGAACTTTTTATAGAAATTCTGAAGAATGCTTCCAGAACCCTAGAAAAGATTCCCGACTCTAACTCCCAACGCTACACTAATCCTAACACTATAGCACTTGAGACTCCGAGATCGTGCTTGAGTTGCTGCTGCTGAAGCTGATGATTGGTAAGTGACCCTAGGGCATCTTTTATAGGCCGAGGTAGGCCACATCACCAACGAATCGTTGTCCAGTGCTGTGGGGCGCTGAGCGGCACGTGCACACGCGGGCCAACCCCTGATCCGAGGCAGTTCGGCGCAGGGGGTACATGGACGTCCTGATTCCCTTATGCAAGGTGGTTGGAACCAGACAGGTGCTGTGACGGTTACGTACGTTAGCGCGCCGTGCAGTGGGCAAGGCACTAGCTGGCCCTTGATCTGGGTCAATTGGCCATTCGACAGCCTCTAGACGACCTAGGTGACCTCCTGGAGGCGGTTTCCGGTTGAGGGCCATGGATCACCACTAACAAGTGGGCCATGGGATCTGTTAGCACTGTTCATTCACGGTTTCGTTAGATTTTGTCCGGTTTGTCAAACCAACCCGCTGGTGGGCCATCTTCGCTGGGTTGGTCTGGTTTATATGGTTTTGTGGCTGCGTATTCATGGTTTGTTTTCGACTAGTTACACGGTTTAGTCGGATTGTAACCTGATGAGTATATACTGCATGGAAAGCTTGGACTTCTTCGATCAGGGAGCCCATGGTGCATCCTGTCCTGCCGGCCCTGCCTTGACGGATGCTAAAAGGCCATCCGCAACAAAGCTGCTTGGCAGCGAATTACTCTGCAGTTCCCGGAGATACATGACAATCTCGCTCGTTTGAGGCGTTGACTTCCTCTTGTCGACAGGAGACACAAGGCGGTGTGTAGCCGTCGTCCTCGATTGTTCAGTGCGGCCACCGCATCATCTCGGTTTTGCGCAGTGATGCGATGTGATGAATACTTTCTACGAAAAAATTGGTGCGCAGCGTGGTGGGATCTCGAGCGGGCACCTTCCAGCGGTGTTGACAGCGGTCAACTAGGTGGTCCGGCAAATCAACCTAAGCTGGAAGCTGCTGGCCCCTGTCCATTCCGGCCTCGTTATTAGCTTCGCGCCGGCAGAGGCATCCGCGGTGGCACTGGCGTTGTGAAATATCGCCGCCATGGGGGTGCAGTACTGGCTCTTCGTCTCCGTGTACAGCGTCGTGCCTGGCCTCGCCGCGGAGGATGGCTGGGTGAGAGCTGTAGGCCTGCCGCCATCGCCGGACTCGGTTGCAACCACCGCACCGCACGTGACAGGGAAGACGGCAGCCTACACCGTTGCTTGCACAAGTTGCCCCTACTGGACAATAGGTTGAGATGGTTTGCTGGTTTGTAACCTATGCTAAACCAACCCGGATGCCCGTGCATACCAGTTGAAACCAGAAAGATGCTAACCCGCTCAAATTGCTTCTGCTGGTTCAGTCTGGTTTGGTTTGCTGGGTCGAATAGTTTAGGACCAAACTGTCAGATTGCTATTCCGGCAAGTCCACTAGGGGGGTACCCGACAGTAGAGTTTTAGGATGGGGATCTCAGGACCAAGAGCTCGATGGTAACACGAAGACGTAGGGACTTAGACAGATTCAGGCCGCAATGAGCGTAATACCCTACGTCTTGTGTTCAGTTTGGTATTGGGGTTTTCAGATGATATAGCAATGAGCATAATACCCTACGTCCTATGGGTCTACCCACGCCCCCTTTATATAGACCAGGAGTCGTGGGGTACAAGTATAGCAGGATTTGCTCGGGTTGTCACAAGGAAGAAGGTCGGGTAAGATCCCTAGGTATCCGGGCGTCTAGTTGGAGCCTTCATCCTGATCCGCAGAAGATCATCCCTTCATGCAGCCAAATCCCGGCATGCCGAGTAGTTGTAGCCGAGTCACCGAACAGGGTAGCCACCCGGATGCGGGGACCCTACTCGGCAGAAAGGTAGGTAGATCTACCTATGTCACCCCCGAGCACTGGAGGGCCGAGTCGAACCTTGACGTCTTGGATGAGGTCTTTCGGTGCTCTTGAGAACTTCTTGAACCATGTAAAAACAATCCTGAATAGGATGCGGTCCTGGGCACACCCATTGGGTGTAGCCCCCGAGCCTCGGAAGGTTTCGGAGAAGCATTTCGAGGGTCAAAGATTTGATCCCTTGCTTTTCGTAGTCCGAGTGCCTGAACACCCAGCAGACTATCAGAGTACCCAGCTATCCTTTATGATGTAGCCAGCCAAGTCATGAAGCTTTATCTGCATCCAAATGTGTTATGCCGATTTCCAGAAAAGGCTAGATCCTGGGCACCCAGAGGTTCCCAGAACTTACCTCGACACCCAATTCCCGACCAGGGCCATTGGCGGAGTCACGGAGACGTGCCGAGTAGTTTTGGCAGGGTCATGGAGACATGCCGAGTCGTCACGGTATCCAGACCCTAAGGTACTGGTAGGGTCACGGAGACACGCCGGGTGGTAGTGGCGCCCAGCCCCCGAGCGGGGTCGCTAGCGGAGTCACGGAGACGCGCCGAGTGGTCACAGCGCCCAGACCACGAGGTACTGGCGGGGTTATAGAGACACGCCGGGTGGTAGTGGCGCCCAGCCCCCGAGCGGGGTCGCTGGCGGAGTCACGGAGACGTGCCGAGTGGTCACGGCGCCCAGACCCTGAGGTACTGGTGGGGTCACGGAGACGCGCCAGGTGGTAGTGGCACTCAGCCCGAAGCGGGGTCGCTAGCGGAGTCACGGAGACGTGCCAAGTGGTCACGGCGTCCAGACCTTGAGGTGCTGGCGGGGTCACGGAGACACGCCGGGTGGTAGTGGCGCCCAGTCCCCGAGCAGGGTCGCGGGCGGAGTTACGGAGACGCACCGAGTGGTCACGGCACCCAGACCCTAAGGTACTGGCGGGTCATGGAGACACACCAGGTGGTAGTGGTGCCCAGCCCCCGAGCGGGGTCGCTGATGGAGTCACGGAGACGCTCCAAGTGGTCACGACGCTTAGACCCTAAGGTACTAGCGGGGTCACGGAGACACGCCAGGTGGTAGTGGCGCCCAGCCCCCAAGTGGGTCGCTGGCGGAGTCATGGAGACGCACCGAGTGATCACGGCGCCCAGACCCTGAGGTACTGGCGGGGTCACGGAGACACGCTAGGTGGTTTTGGCAAACTCCTCAGGAATATTCGAAACATATTCCCAGTTTGGTAAAAAAATCAAAATGTTATCTTCTGACTCATTCTGACGCAACGGAGGGGGAGCGGGGCTGTCAGAGCCAACGGTAAAAAACGAAGTTACCGTTTTGCACGCTCCTTTCACCGCACGATCCCGTGGCCGATTCGAAAATGGCCGTTGATTTCGGATCCGCCTGTTGGAGGCTCTGGGGTATTTAAGCGACCAACCTGACCTGGAGCGCCCACCCTGTTCGCGAGCACTTCAGAGCCTTCCACCGCCTTGCTGAAGCACCCCGCTTCCAGAGCTTCCCGGACCATCCTCTTCTCGCATCCTCCGCCCATTCCTCCTCCCGTCCCATCCTCTTCTCGCATCCTCCGCCCATTCCTCCTCCCGTCCTAGACTCGCCGCCATCGCCATGGCCGTCACCCCCGCTGCTTCTTCCTCCTGCACCTCAGGGAGTGCCGGGGAGGTTCCGCCGCCATCGAAGTCGTGGCAGCGGTGCACGCTGCAGGAGGCGGACATCCAGGACATGGTGGAGCGCGGCGTCCTACCGGAGAAGCAAATCTCCGGGTGGAAATGCTGCTATAGCAAGGAGTTCCCGATGGAGGACCGGACCGAGATCGTCGTGTTTCGGTCCTTCTACGAGAAGGGATTCGCACTGCCTGCGGGGGCCTTCTTCTGCGGGCTTCTTCATTTCTACGGGCTGGAGGTAACGCATCTCAAGCTCAATTCGATCGCGCAAGTCGCGATCTTTATTCTACACAGCAAGGCAAACTCAGATCATCAGTGTTCTTCAAAAAAAAAAAAGATTGAAACGACGTCTGACGGTGTCTAGTCTCCTGCTCTATTGTGCCAAGATGTGAATGTTTTTTTAAGAAAAAAATCACTTCCTAATGAAAACATTAGGCCACATCTCTGACAGTAAAAAATAAAGATCACTGACCAGTCGCTGGGCAAGTGCCAATGACGATTGCAGAAGCTACTGAAAACAATTGCCACGTCACCGAGAGGCAGCCTTTTTTGGGATGAAAGAGACACAGCCAATCGAATCACTCGTTACACAACACACGTTCCTGATCGTGCTCAGCTACAAGACCAAGACATCACCACCCTACTACTCGCGGCACCCAGCACGGCGACGTACGGTTGTCAGGTCAGGTGGCTAGCGTGGTCGGGAAGCAGCTGTCGTGCACGCAGCTGAGCACGTCCCGGTAGTCCCTGTCGACGGTGAAGGAGTCGTACACCCTGCCGTCGCTGCTCCTCTTGTACTCGAACAGCAGCGACGAGTGGTTGAACGCCGTGAGCTTCACGAACCCGAAGTCCCGGTCGCGGAAGATGCTCCACCTGGGGATCGCCGTCGTGTAGTCCGACAGGTGGCTGCCGCCGCCGCCGGCCACCACGAAGATGGTCCCGTTCATCGTCCCCGAGTAGTGGCTCTTCTCGCTGGTCATGCACCGGCTCTGGTAGACGGGGCAGGTCCTCTCGTAGTTGTGGACGTGGCCGAAGAAGGCGATGTCGACGCGGTACTTCTGCCAGAGCTTCTGCAGGCTCTCGCGGCCCTCGGGCTCCTCGAAGGAGCCCTCCATGGCGTACCAGTCGTTGGAGGAGTAGCCCAGCACGCGGTGCGCCGCGAAGACGAGCCACGGCTGGTGCTTCCGGTCCACCGTCGAGAGGCACCGCTCGATGAACGCGTGCTGCGGCGTGCCCTCCCGCCAGTCGTGCTCCGAGTCGGCGACGCAGAACCGGAACATGCCGTAGTCCACCTTGTACCAGAACCTGGCCCGGTTCTCCGCCGGGTAGTAGTAGTAGGTCTCGGCCGGCACGCCGCACTCGCCGCCGGAGTCCTTGACGTCGAAGAAGCCTCCGGTGTTGGGCCAGTCCCTCTCATGGTTGCCGCTGCACACACAGATTTGAGATGCAGAGTTTTTCAGAAAAAAAAGGTGTGTGAGTCTGACATGCAGGATGCAGCCATCAGCAGATCGGTCTGTACCTTGCGATCATGTAGGGCCTCTTGGCGGTGATGGGCGCGACCTGCGCAGTGAACTGGTCCCACTGGGAGATGTAGCCGTTGGCGTAGGGCAGGTCGCCGATGTGGAAGACGATGTCGTAGTTGTCCAGATCCTTGACCAGCGTGTCCGTCGTGTTCAGCGACCCCGGCTGGTAGTTCGCGAACTCGTTCGACCCGTCCCTCTCCGCCTGCCATTAGCAGTTCGCTCTGGTGTTACAATGCAAGTGGATCAGAGCTGAACAACCCATGCATCATCGTCAGAGATTTGGTCACCTTTCCCATGTCGCCGAAGACGATGACGCGCTGCAGCGAGTTCTGCCCCGGCGACGGCGGAGCACGGAACGTGTAGGGCTTCCCCCACACCACGGACCCGTCCTGCAGCTCGTGCCCAATCTTGTAGTAGTACCTGAAATTGCGACACGTTGGCAACAACTTGTCTGTCTCTGAACCGTAAATCTGACAACAACTATATAACTGCTCATCCTACAAACACGACTGAATGAAGAGGACATGTCTCGTGCCAAGAGCAGTGTGCTCACTCCTTGTTCGGCCAGAGATTCCTCATGAACGCGGTGTGGATGAAGCCGGGCTCCCTCCACCCGACGGTGCGCGCCGGCTCGCCGCACATGCTGCCGCGGCTGAAGGTGAGCGTCCCGGCGGGCGACCGCGCGGCGGGCTGGCCGCCGCCGACCGCGCCCCACTCCACGAACGGGTACGCCTCGCTGATGTCGTAGCCGCTGGTCCATGTCACAGCCATCTCGTCGTGGGTCTTGCCCTGCGCGAGGCGCGGGAACACGGGCGCCTTGGGGTTCTTGAACGAGATCGGCTCCGACACCGCGATCAGCTTCGGCTGCATGGATCTCGATGCAATGAGACGGCGTATTGAACTGCGTGTACCGACCAATTTAACTTGAAACTTAAACAGGTGGACAATTTACTTACATACTCTTTCTATTCCAAATTATTAGTCATTTTGAATTTTCTAGATGCATAGATTTTGTTATGTATACACACACACTAGATGCATAACAAAATTTATATATCTAAAAAAAAGCTAAAATGACTAATAATTTAGGACTGATGGAGTATATCATAAAAAACAACTAGTAACAATTAAAAAAGTATTGATTTTTTTTAGAAATGACATGATGGCCAAGGATGTAGGGATTCGAGGTCACATACGTTCTCGAGACCGCCGGTGAAGAGGGCGAAGGAAAAGTTGTAGCGTTGGTTGATGAGCTGGAACCGGACGCTGCCCTTGCCCCAATAGATGTAGTTCGCCGAGTAATTGGCATACTGATACTGCAACCATGCAGCAACAAGTTTCAGTAAGCAAAAAAAGTACAGATTAAATTCAGATGCTGTAAATTCATTTCCCAATGGCTACTTATTAAGCGAGTGCAAAAACACGAAGATTAGAGTTTGATGAGTGCAAAGTAACCTTGATATATATCCTCTTAAAAAAAGAAAAAGCAAAGTAACCTTGATAGGAGCCGTGCAGAGGAGCGGTGGGTCTCTCGCAGGGTTAGGGCACGTGCCCGAGCTGCCACACCATGAATCCATGACGACCATGCATGAGGTGTCAGCCATTGAAGATCTCGGCTAGCTGCCAATAACTGAATTCGTGCTACGTCGTTTGAAATGCCTATGGGACGAAGAGCAATTTTGATCGATCAAGCTTACATGAAATCAGCTGGAGAGAAAACGGCGATCCAGTCATCGACGGACGGGCTTGTCCAGCCGTACTTCACCGTCACCCATTCGGTGTCTCCTCCCTGTCAGAGTGTCAGAAACTCAAGTTTGGTTTTGTCAAATGATTCTTTTTTTTTGCGAAACACTATTAAATGATTCTTTTGTTATTGGATTGTAGCTCATATATATGAGGGATGATCATGTTTTTAGCTCATTTTATATTGCCGAGTTTGCCTCGATACATCAGCATATCTCTTTTACAAAGTTTGTATAAAGCAGAACAGTTCAGTCCAAAAATCAAAATATGTTGATGTTTCTTTTGGTGTAATCTAACTATCCGGTTTTGAGTCCTCGTTTCGGTACAGGAGTTCAAAAAAAAAAATCTAAACACAAGTAGTCCATTTTTAGTAGCCAAATTGTTCAAAGTGAATGTTACTGTAGCTAACAAGCAATAAGTTGCTCTGATTTTTTTTCCCCAAAGAAAAAACACACATGTCGACATGATCGTGAAGGTTCGTCGTCGTGCATTAAAACAGGGATGGTTATTGGCTTGTCGACCGAAACCTACCACAGACAACGAACGATGGGATGAACATGTCGACATGATGGCACGATCGGCAAGAGGTCGACGCCAATACGCCATGAACGTGGACGAGAAGTTGTATACGTCCTCTAATCTCTAGACGAAGCAAACAAATATCTACCACAGCCAGATCTCGCGCTCGCTGTCCTTGTCGTAGCACAGGAACTGACGAACTGTGGAAGAGACAGATTTTTAAAGGGAAAAACAATATTTTCCCTAAAAAAGAAAAAATATCGATTGTTCCTGACATACTCCTCTCGTCCCAAAATACAAGTCATTCTAAAAATTTTAGGACAAATTTACTAGAAGGTAAAATGACCATGTTTACACCTATTTGTTACCCATATTTAGTAGTAATTGATTCTTACATGTACATGCACTTTCTAAATAGGGTAAAGTGACTTGTTTTTCGGGACAAATTTTGAATCCCAGAATGACTTGTTTTTTTGGGACGGAGGGAGTATTGGTTATTTGGCAATTGTTTAGTTCGCGAACATTTTTAGGTTTAGGTAATGTAGCACTTTCATTATTTTTTGGTAATTAATGTCTAATCATGGATTAATTAGGCTTAAAAATTATCTCGTCATTTACAGTTAAACTGTATAATTAGTTATTTTTTAACTGCATTTAATATTCCATGTATATGTCCAAAGATTCGATGTGATAGATATTGTAGGAAAATTTGTGGGAACTAAACATGACCTAATACTGTCTGAATTGAACACTGATCCTACTAATGAATTTAAGCGCCAAACCTGACACGGTTTATTTCGACCTCTGCAAGCTGGATGACGGAAACGTTTGCACAACAAATGAAGTTAGCGACAGGTAGGTGGATGAATGAAGAAGAAACACAGAGAGCCTACTAGCGAGCGCCGGCGGTGGCGATCGAGCTGAGCGTGCGCGTACCTGCCCGCCGAGCAGCGATGGCGTCGCCCGCACGTACGCCGACGGCTGCATCTCGACGGTGGTCATGTGGACGGCGATCTTGGACAGCGGCTGGAACCCTTCCGCCGGCGACGACGCGCTCATCACCGCCGCCGCCGCCGCGGCAGCCAGCACCACCGCCAGAGCCGCCGCGGCGTCTCTCCTCCCCATGGGAAGCAGCTAGCTAGCTCGGCACTAGGTGTTGCTGCTTTGCTGGTCGCCGCTGCTAAACTGAAGGGCGCAGTGGCCTGCTGGCCTTCTTATATACAAGAGGCGATTGCTAACAGTGGCCGGCTGGGGACAGGGGAGAGAGATAGAAAGCCAGAGAGGGCTCCACGGAGGAGTTGCCACGTGATTGTGGAGAAATTTTAGTATTTAGATTTCAATTCGCACGTTTTCAATATTTGACACCTAATTTGTAAATCTTTCAAAATTTAACACGGGAGCAGGCTGCGAATTCTTCATTTTAAATATTTCTACTTCTTTTCTTCTTTCATTTTCCTCTTCCCAATCACCTGAGCGGACAGTTTTGCCCCTGGTTTATCCCCCTCTTCCTAGCTTCAAACCGATCCTTCAAATATCAAATTCGCGCCCGCATGTTCCTTCAAACAAATCGAATACAGACGGATATTATTAACATCATATTTGTTTTATATTTTTGTTCAAATACAGATCGGATACGGATAGTGTTGTTTTTTGCCAGATAAGATTGTAACGAATATCAACATCATAAAAATGTAACTTTAGTATCCAGATACGATCACGGTTACAGATATTGAATATCTGTGATCAGGTAACGACGAATAAAAACTCTCCCAAACCAGATTAAATTCAGATACGGTCGGAAAATATCCGTACCATTTACATCTCTAGCGCTGCATCTCTAGAGCGGACCATCTGATTTCCAGGGTCTTTGGGATGATCCAGCCTTCCTGCGGCCCACTAACTACGTGGGCCTCTACCAGTTATCTGTCTCCTGTAATTGGGCTAATTTCCTCATACCTCATGTGCTGCTTTTTCGGCCCACCACAACTGAACCGGACCTCTCTTCCTCTTCCACCACCGCTGGGTCTAGCGGCGGCGGCGGAACCGAATCCCGGTCGGTCGGTGCAGTGATGGATCGCGGGCACCGCGCGCCAGCGGCGGCGGCGGCGCTGTGGGGGCACAAGCACCTCCCGCTGCTGGCGCGCGCGGGGTCCAAGGAGTCGCTGGAGTACATCCTGCAGGCGCTCTGGCGCACCCGCCGCACCGGCCTCGACGCCGCCGATCGCGCCGTGGCCCGCGACGCCCTCCAGCTCGCCTGCGACGCCGAGCTCGACCCCGTCAGCACCCCCTCACCCCACCTACCTTTTCTTCCCCCCGCCTCCTTTCCGCGCGCGTTGCTGTGATGCCGTCGCGGGTGTTGCGAGTTCAGAATGTTCAGCCCCCAACTCAACTCTGTTCTTCTTCGGCCTCCGCTGCAGCTGCTGGTGTGCCTGAGGATACTGATCAGGCGGTGCGTCAGCGAGGACGTCTCCAAGGACGACATCCCCAAGCTCTTCCCCGACGAGGTGCCGCCCGAGTTGCAGAAGCTGCTCACGTTACTGCTGCAGAAGTTCCAGCCAGAGTGGCAGGAGGATGCTTCAAAGGATCAGGTGAGGAGCTGACACGGTGATCTGATGTTTAGATGATACCTGCTCACCGTTATCTCGATCACTTTTTGCTCATTCTAACGCGTGGGGCTGTTCTGCAGGCATCTGCCCCGCATAATGGAGACACAACAGAGCAGCCAGATGTTCCTGATGCAGAATGTCAGTTGAACCAGAATGGAGACACATCAGAGCATCCAGATGTTCCTGATGCAGCGGTAGGTGGAGCAATTGCTGTGTTATGATTTTTTCATGGATGTTCTTCACTTGAGAAATATTTCTTAACTTGAAGCCGGATGATCACTATCCTCTCTAGTGTTTACCTGAACCAACTGATATATAGTGCTCTAGGATGTAAGGATCTGATCAGGCTAAACTATTGTTGTCACTGCAGTATCAAAATGGTACTGCATCTTTTCAGGATCCTATAAAATCAGGAGAGAAAGTAGTGAAGAAGTTTCCATTGGCTAAGGATTCTTTGGATAAAATGCTCAATGACTTGTTCTCAACCAAGGATCAAATGCCAGTTGCTGTAAGCATACTTGGATTGCCGGTCTGATTATGCAATATTCTTTGTTTGTAGTAGTTGTAGTATTAATAGTCTGATTCTAACTTCCAGATGTTTTCCCTCATTGCTTTTGTAGGGCAGTAGCAATGGTCATCAAGAGGTAGAAGGAAGCACTTCTAAAATGTGATGGGATTTGCCAACATCATTAGTCTAGTGCTTGTTAGTAATTTGGCATAAGCATAACAATGCTTGGTTGTGTTAGTTTGCTCTAGATCGTTGCGGCAACTGCATTCCGTATCTGCCAAGGGGCAAATGTAAATCGAAAGGATGTTCCTGAGTCCTGACTTCTTGTAAATTGATACATGTTTTAAGTCCATTGCTGGTATCGGTGCCGTGGGCTATGGCATACGGAAACTGATTCTTCCATTTACATTGCTGAGAAGGGAACATATGTCTTCACGTGTGTCCAGCTTATAATATGTTGTTCATATCTTAGGTATCTCTAACTCCTATGTATTAATGTATTGTTTCAAGCAGCAGCATTCTTTGGATCGTTTTAATGTTCAAGCTGCGATGAAGTGTGCCTCTTTCTCCCCTCGGTTGCCATTTTGCCTACAGAAATGATCTTTTATCTCCTATTCCAAACATATCACTTTGTATTTGAAATAGTACGCTCGCATGGCTATTGTTAATTGAAGTATTAGGCCGTGCTGACGTCCTAATGGACCTATATTTCAGTTTGGAGGGAGTATCCTCCAACAGAAATTCTCGAATGCAGAATACAATGACATTTTCTTGATATCACATACCAAACATCTGCATTTATCCGTATTTGGGCGGGGGGTCAGCTGCTGCTGCCGGTACATGATTCATACTGTCACAGTCAAACTCCAATTCCATACGACACAGCCCCATCACGTATGTTACAGTCCGATGCGAGAAACACTGAAAGCTGAAATGACACTTGTTATTATTTTGGTACAATGGTAACACTTCGTAAGGATCACCACCATAATTGCTCCACGATTTCAGACATGCTTATTTCACAGCTTAGATCTTCCAATGCATGACGAACTCTGTATTTTGATCCGATGCCAAGATGTGTTGAGGATTCCTCTCAGGTTCCATATGTCTTCCACTTTTTCAGGTTGGACATTCGCAGCTGAGTCCACCTGCAATCCAGAAGATGCATTTTCACAATCTGTTTTATGCAAAGCAACAAAAGTTGCTGAAACATGGGGTTGCAATGGGTTTCACTTACCGCCTTTGCTACTATCTCAGCATTTGCTGGTATGTCTAATGTAGCCTCGAAGAGAACCCAAGCCCACTTATCACTCTGAGGTCCATCAGATACATATGGCACGTTGTCTTTCTGATATCTGCGAGCCTCAACCCAGGTTTTACCCCCATCAACAGATATATCCACTCTCTCAATACCACGGCCACCACCTGAAAGTGCATATCCAGCAATCCTGGCCTGCAGTTAGCAATCATAGCTGCGTGTGAATAAGATTTTATTCTAGCCCATGGTATGCACACATGATGAAGTCTCGGAGTACATTATTATGAAATAACACTAACCTTTCCTTCCTTAATAACATCCACATCTTCAAGTGTACAGATAGCAGACTGCTTGATCAAAAGTAAGTGAAGATAAGTTATCAAGAAGCCAAGCAGAACAGATAGCCTAGAAGAAATGATAATGTAGCATACCTGTACAGGAAAATCCATCTGTGGCCTTCTAGTTGACCAGTTAATATTGTCCCAGTCCACGGTTGGTGGAAACATTTTGTAATCTTTTTGCGTAAAAAAACCCTGGTTGAGAATAGCTGTCAGTTTCAAACATAGAAATATAAAGCTGAAAAGGCATTGCACTCGTATTTTCAGAAGACCTGACATTCTTCCTCGATTATATTGATACTGTCCAGCCATTTTACAGATCGTGCACCAATAACACCAGGAACAACAACACGGAGTGGGTATCCATGGTCACGATTGAGGACCTATACATGGTAATTTATAACAAGTGTGAAGTCTGGATTCTGGAACACATCTAGATTAAATGACAAGGCAAACAAGAAGTAAAAGTGCAACAACGACATTATGAAAAATCCACTTTTCGGAACAAACTTAAACATCTGACCGAAGACTATGCAAAATAAAATTTCAGCAATGAAAGAAAGGTCAACGTTTGGACACCTCTCCATTCATTTCATATGCAAGTAATACATCAGCATCAGGATCTGTTGCCTGCTTTAATGGAATAGATGCAGTATAAGGACCACCTTTTTCCTCCTGAAACACAAACAACATGAGATCAATGAGGTGACCCTAAAAGCTGCTGCCAGTCAATAAAGACCAATATACTCACTTTACACTTGTCAACACTAACAAACTCAACATGCTTCCCTCCTAAAGATGTAACCGAACTGAGTTTGGGTATTCCAACTAACTCAAGGACATCAGATAGTTTTGCTCCTCCCCAAGTTGCTGGAACAATATAAAAGATCAGAACACAGTAGTAAAGCATTTTACTTTGGGTGCCAGTATGCACTGAGATGAGCGCACTGAATGCATTTCTATATATTTGAAACAAAATGCATCCCTTAAGTTCTGAATATTCTAAAAACAGCACAGCTCTTACCATTTCCAAGAGCAGATATGTCCCAACCAACACCTCTCACTTTCCGTACCTTACTCATTGCAGTTCTCCTGTTTCCAGCACACTGTAAATATCATATCGGAATCTCATTGTCAAAAATTTGTGATGCTAATATATTTGACATCAAAGAAAGATTAAGGAGAGCAAGGCATGTAAGGTATCAATAGACAACCTGTAAAGTTGCAGTGACATTGTACTTTGGAAGAGCCCTGAATGAGAAGTTTATGTCAATTTTTTAAGCACGATATAGTATCACATTCACATGATAATATACCAAAAGACCTTACCAAATGTCAGCCATGGACAGCTGAATAGGCTTGTTGACAAGACCAGAAATGTAAACACTGTATCTGTCGATCCATTCATATTGTAACGTCAGGGTCTGCAACTGATTATAACAAATGGAAACTCACAGTTCCTATTAAGAAACCTTGAGAGGTCCTCGACTTTTGGAATGGGTCCATGATTCCTCTTGTAGAAGAAATCCACCGGGGTAATGTAAGATGTGACTAGTGCCGACCGGTGAGGCTCAGCATTAAACGGCTCCTGCACAGCAACATAATGCTACCACATTAGTCCATTTCTGTATCTCACTGAATTACTGAGGAATACTTCCTGCTAACGTACAAACTTATAGCCCTTGATAATCTACACAATTATTCAGGAGCAGCTGTTGCCAATGGACACCCTGCATCAGGATGGCAGCGGACAGAGAACTACATCCAACTGCCGTGGACTGCAGAATACACGATCCGTTCGCCTTGTTCCTCAAACTGAACGGGGATCTATTTGCACACTGACACAGGCTGCAAAACTTCCTGCTCGCCACACTTCACCAATCGCAGCCACACACACTAACAGACGTGCACGCATGCCGCAAACGGTACGGGGGAGTGCCCGAGTGGGGCGCTCCGCGCTCCTGCACACAGCATCAACGGCGGCGCTCTGATTATGCACCGGCACCGTCGAAACCCTCGGAGGCGTCCGGCCGGCCGGAGAACGAATCCGCGCGCTTGGCGACACCACAAGGCGCCCAACCACTCGAATCTCCAAGGTGGGGAGGAAACACGGGCGCGGGGGAAGACAGGGAGCGGCGCTGACCTTGGAGTTGATCCTGAGGGCCGGGTGGCGCGGCGGCTCCTCCGCGTAGTCGGACGGCGCCGTGAGCCCCGGCATCTCGTCGCGCGTGGCCTCCGAGGTCCGAGCTCGCTCCCTGTCCCTGTTCGTTTGGGTTCGCTGATCCGCAAAATGACGGGGAAGACGAGACGAGACGATGACACCGAGACAGCCAACGCCGCGGCCTCGAAGTGGGCTCCCTCCTCGCTGTGTGTGGGTTGAGAGCCCGTTTAGTTACCGAAAATTTTAACCCAAAAATTTTTCCTCATTTTTAGACACATGTATGGAGTATTAAATATAATTTAAAAATAAAACTAATTGCACAGTTTAGATGTACACGACGAGATAAATATTTTGAGTCTAATTAGTGTATGATTAGCCATAAGTGCTACAGTAACCCATATATACTGATGATGCGGTCAAATGTCTCAAAAGATTCGTCTCGCGGTTTCCAAACAAGTTCTGAAATTAATTATTTAATTAGTACCCAAAAATCTCTTCCGACATCTAATCAAATATTTAATATTTAATGTGATCTTTCTACCAAAAATTTTAATCGAAACACCCCTGAGTCGGCAAGCGCGAGGCCGGCGGCCACTTTCCCGACCTAACATTTCAGTGGAATGACATGTGGGCCCACGCCGCCACTTGAATTTGATGGTTGTATTCTGGAGGTTTCTGTGGGCAAGGAAAGGAGGAGGCCTTGCTACATTAACATGGGCTTGAAGCCTAACTTAATAGTGGGCCTTGCATTACTAGCGGACCTTGATTTCTGACCCAAAACAGCAGATGAAATGGGTGGAACGGGCCGGTTGCCTTGTTCAGGTTAGGTTGTTGGTGAATGGTTGTTTTACTGTCGACTTGTTCAATTTTTTTTTTTTGCGAATGTTGTTCAACGTCGGAGCATCTTCAAGATGAGCTAAATCCATTCAAATCTGTATAAATAAAAAAACTAGAAAAAAAAAGATAATCCAACAGCCTCTCCTTTCTCTCTATTCTATCTGGCTCGATATCCCTTCCCATCCGCTAGGCATGTTTGCCGGAGCGATTCCACTCACCATCTCACTCAGTCACTCTCGCCCGCTGTCGCTGCCCCTCATGTTCGCCCGCCCCACCCCTCTGCTCCTCCCCTCCCTCGTCCGTGATGGGCTTGGCGACGCCTCCTCCCTGTCGGTGCGGCTTAGTGTCGCCGCCCCTCCCTGCCCTCGCCCTCTACGCCCACCTCACCTTTATCTTCGACCAGCTCGACGCCATCAACCGAACCCGCTCCTCCGACCTCTCAGCCCGTGACACCGCCCTCCACCGCATCCAGTCCAGGCGCCGCCCCACACCTCTCCTGAGGCGCCACCACTGGAGGGAGAGGCAGGACTGTTGCCAGAAGCTGGGACCAGAACCCGACGAACCGAAGAAGGAAGCAGAGGCGGCGGTGGCAGCGGGCAATGAGGTGGGGAGGAGGTGCTGCGGAGGGAGATGGAGCTGGTGCACCCCTAGCCCGAGTGGATCGAACTGATGGAGCGACTGGTTCAGCAAAGGTACTTCGACCTTGGGCGGGTCGGTGGTGCCGACGAGGCCTCAATGGCCGCCTTGGTGTCCATGGACCTCTCAGAGGTCAGCGAGGAGGCCGGGTTCGACATCCTCAAGTACGTTTGTTCCTCCTGGCTGGAGTGGTGCTACTAGCGCGTGGCGAGTTCTAGGAGGTGCTGCGACTGGTGGCCTGACGGCTCGGGTCGCCGACGGTGGCCGGCTTCGACGAGCGGCGCTCCGGAGGAGGAGGATTAATTAGCTTTTTAGTTTTTACCTAATCTTTTACCTAATTATTTAGCTAGGATTTTTAGCTCATCTCTTGAAGATGCTCTCAGGTTGCAAATTTTAGGTCTTGGATACAAAATCACAAGACAGATGCTTTCCAATCGCAATCCATCCACCATTCATGAAGTTCTAGTTTGCCATGCGACTCTGCATGATTGCTTGCCTTGCCATATTATGTCTTTGTGACGGAACCGCCAAATTAAAACTCTAATTAAGCGTAATGGCCGTCACTTGAACACATCGGGTTCATTAGCTTAACGGCTTAATTTGGCGATCCTTTCGCAACCCACGTCCCGATCGAAACATCACCGATAGTCCCACGCGAAGGTGGGCGCAGATGGTACAAGCACGTCACATATTTGAATATGCAACAAATATACATAGAACTTGACCTTAAGTTTTACAAACCGAGTTTGAATAAATACATAATTCACAAACTTTACAATACTGAAATCCTGGTTCGTCTAGAGGAACGGGGCCTACAGCTACCAAAAGTGAGTTCGTCTAGAGGAACGGGGCCTACAGCTACCAAAAGTGAGCCCTAGAGAGATCCCTAACTAGACGTCCGGCTCCACGACCACCCATCCCTCTGCATCCCGGCGGATGAACTTGGCGCAGCAGGGACAGAAGTCTACGTCTGCGTGCCCTGAAATAATGTTGGCAACAAACCCTGAGTATTCTAATACTCAGCAAGGCTTACCCGACCAGTGGGTATAACTTAGCCCACATAGCTAGACATGCAAGGCTTTTGGCTGGTGGTTATTTTGCAGAAAAAGCAACTAAAGTAATTCCTTACTTTCATTATTTTAGCTTCAGATTCTATAAAAATTAACTCTCATCTCATATTCGCAAAGACCTACTATAGCAATCATGGTGATGCAAGCAAAATAATTTGGTGAGCTCAATATTTTATATAACATACCTAACTCATATTCTACATTTTTGCTACGGTGTGACAAAGAGACCAAGGCCCTCATAACCGCGAGACACGGCGAATCGATCCGATTTAGCCTTGCAAGGTGGACCTAACCAACACGGCACGTATTTGCCCCGTCGGACTATACATACCAACCATTCCCCTCCCCGCCTCGAACTACAGGAACCAGCCCAACGACATATGGTCAGCCGAGCTCAACGTGAGACCACCAAAAGTAAACACATGCATCCCAATTCTCCGCGACTACTCGACTCGCCCCAGGAGTTGGGTGCGGGTTCCTGTACTTTCGAAGCAAGGCAGTACTCGGCTTACCGGTTTCGACTACCTCCTACTCCCGGCATGCGGTTAGTACAGTTCAATCCCCGATCAGCACTGCCACATCCACCGGTCCTTAATCGACACAGACGGGGCTAAGACACCCAGGAACCCTGTCCTGCTGCCATACCTATCCATCATCCCCGCCCGGTCTCACATTTCCATGTTCATTTCGAAACCAATCTCACATACTGAATTATATAAAGATAATAACGTATCTCGCGAGTAACCGGAAATTACTCGACTCCTAACATCCTACATCTCGCGAGTGCAGGAGACCACTCGTCTTCTACCGGTAACATTAAGCTTAGCACAACTATCGTCCTATACATGCTAGTATAACTCCGGGAATCCTATGAATCATGCAACTAGGGTTCCAAACAATTCCTGAACTTAATGCACAAGTAGTAGAAACATACATAGGTGTCTTAATTTAAAATACTAGGATGTGCACCGGGGCTTGCCTTGCGCCTGCTGCTCAACACTGGGGCCAGATGGGCCTTGGGCCGGGTGCTCACACCTCTCCTCTTGGGCTTGCGTCGTTTGCTCTTGTGGTGCCGCGATCGCCTCAAAGACGGCTCCCTCATATGCGGATGCTACACGTATGCATATGAATTAAACGAGTGCAGCCCAAGAATGTAACTAGTTTACTTTAACTGAATTACCCTGCGGACTGTCCGCGCCCGAGTGGCGGACTGTCCGCCGCACTATCCTACCAACCCAGCAGAGGCAACAACGTCTCTGGAACTTTTTCCCATTTTACCTGCGGACTGTCCGGCCACCCCTGGCGGACCGTCCGCAGTTCAAGTACTCAACCCACCAGAGACGAAAACGTCTCTGGACAATTTCCTAGACTCTACTGCGGACTGTCCGCGCCCAAGTGGCGGACCGTCCGCAGTTCACCCCTGCGAACCCCCAGAGACGACATCGTCTCTGGAACAAATTCAAGCCTCAACGGCGGACCGTCCGCTCCCCTATAGCGGACTGTCCGCAGTCAACCTTGCAAAAACGACCAGAGGCAACATCGTCTCTGGACAAAAACTAACCTGACCGGCGGACCGTCTGCGCCTCCCAGGCGGACCGTCCGCGATAACTAATTTCTGACCTTCGCCCTAGGCGGCAGCAAGGGCGGCGGCGACGGCGGAGGCCGTGCTCCGGCGCCGGCGACACGTCATGGAAGGGGAAAAAGGCTGTGAAGCATAAGGGACTCACCACGACTCCATTCCCACGGTCGGTTCGAGTGGAGGACGACCGGAGAGGCGGATCGGCGGTGGAGCAAGCTTCAAGCACCCCCAATGGTGTCCGGCGGTGGTGGAAAGATTCCGGCCGGGGATAAGCCGGTTTAGGGGTTTGGGAAGGTGGAGGAGGTGACGAGGAAGGTTCCTGCGCGAGGAATCGAGGTCTGGTGGACGGAGGAGGGAGATCGAAGCAAGGGGCGACGATGGCGCGGGAGCTCGAGCTCCGCTCGGCTCTGCAAGAGAAGAGGAAGAAGAGAGGATTGACGAGTGGGTCCCAAGCCCATCCAGATAAATATCTGGGCGACGCCTCGCGGACTGTCCGCCGTCACCTCGCAGACTGTCCGCGTGGTGGTTGTTACAATCCTACCCCCTAAAAGAAATCTCGCCCCGAGATTTAAGGAATAGCTAAAGGGAGAGTTATAAATTGGTGTGTACCTTGATAGACTTGTAGCAATTCCGGACATTTAGCCTGAACAAATTCCTCCGTCTCCCAAGTAGCTTCCCGCTCGGAGTGGTTGCTCCATTGCACTTTATAGAAAATACTGGTTTGATTCCGAGTGACCCTGGTTTTGTGATCAACGATTTTGATTGGGTATTCGGGATAGACAAGATCGGGTTCCACTTGTAGTTTCTCAATGTCAAGCACCTTCTCTGGAACACGGAGGCATTTCCTGAGCTGAGATACGTGGAATATATTATGAACCGCGGATAAGTGGGCAGGAAGCTCCAAACGGTATGCCACTGGCCCACATTGCTCAACAATAAGAAAAGGCCCAACATAACGAGGTGCGAGCTTTCCTTTCACCCCGAACCGTTGAACCCCTTTCATTGGAGATACCCGCAGATAGACATGATCCCCCACTAGAAACAGGGTGGATTGACGCTTCTTGTCCGCATAACTCTTTTGTCGGGATTGGGCAATCTTCAAATTTTCCTGAATGACCCGAACCTGCTCTTCTGCTTCATTCACCATATCGGGCCCAAAGAAAGTTCTCTCCCCCACTTCTGACCAATTCAAAGGCGTTCTACATTTCCGTCCATATAAGGCCGCAAATGGAGCCATCTTGATGCTTTCTTGATAACTGTTGTTATAAGCAAACTCGGCCAATGGCAAGCACTCATCCCATTTCTGACTGTAGGTGAGCACGCAAGCTCTAAGCATGTCCTCTAATATTTGGTTTATTCTCTCTGTCTGACCGTCAGTCTGGGGATGATAAGCCGAGCTGCGGAGGAGCCGAGTGCCGAGGGCGGCATGAAAGTGCTCCCAAAACCGGGCAATGAACTGAGCACCCCGGTCTGAAATGATTGTTTTTGGAATTCCATGAAGACTCACAATGCGATCTATATATAGCTGAGCGTATTGCTTCGCCGCATGTGTGGTCTTTACCGGTAGAAAATGGGCCGACTTGGTGAGACGATCTACAATAACCCATATCGAGTCATACCCCTTGGAAGTTTTGGGTAGACCGACGATGAAATCCATACTAATGTCTTCCCACTTCCAGGATGGAATACTCAATGGCTGCAAGGGGCCGGCTGATCTCAAGTGGCTAGCCTTAACCCTCCGACAGGTGTCACATTCTGACACATAACTTGCGATTTCCCGCTTCATCCTTGTCCACCAAAACCGCTGTTTCAGATCCTGATACATCTTGTTGCTGCCAGGATGGATAGAATACCTAGAGAGGTGAGCCTCATCAAGAATTTGTTTCCGGAGTTCTAAATCCTTAGGTACCACCAGCCGGTTCTTAAACCATAACACACCCTCGCCATCTAACTGAAAACATGCCACACGAGGGTCACCTTCCATGAGCCTCTGCCTAATCCTTTCCATGCCAATATTATCTCTTTGAGCGGCAATAATTTGATCCCGCAGTGTTGGAGTGAGGGTAATATGAGTAAGTGTACCCTCAGCTACTATAGCCAAATTCAACTTCTCCATCTCTTGGCATAGAGTTGCATGCATAGGGGTTACTGAGATACAGTTGCAACTTGCCTTTCTGCTCAATGCATCTACTACCACATTAGCTTTGCCCGGGTGATAGTGGATTTCCAGATCAAAATCCTTAATCAATTCCAACCACCGTCTCTGGCGCAAGTTTAGCTCATTCTGAGTAAAAATATACTTTAGACTCTTGTGGTCGGAGTATATATGCACAGGATTACCCAGAAGATAATGACGCCAAATCTTCAGCGCATGCACCACTGCTGCCAATTCCAAATCATGAGTGGCATAATTCTCTTCGTGTCGCCTAAGTGCTCTGGAAGCATAAGCTATCACCCGCTGATCTTGCATAAGGACGCAGCCAAGGCCCGTACCTAATGCATCACATACAAACATCAAGGCCAGAATCATACCTGGCTAAGTCAAAGGCGGAAATGAGAATGCGGCCAAAACTCATACCTGATGCATCACAATAAACATCAAATGGTCGAGTGATATATGGCTGAGCCAGGACAGGAGCAGACGTCAGAAGTCTTCTCAAGGTCTGGAAAGCCTGCTCACAATTGTTGCCCCAACTAAATCTCACTCCTTTCTTGAGTAATTCGGTCATGGGCCTAGCAATTTTTGAGAACTCCGGTACAAACCGGCGATAATATCCTGCTAGCCCAAGAAAACTTCGAATCTCAGGAACAGAGGTAGGAGCCTGCCAATCCAGGACATCCTGAATCTTGCTAGGATCAACAGAAATCCCTTTGTCCGAGATGATGTGGCCCAAGAACTGGACTTCCTTGAGCCAAAAATCGCATTTGCTAAATTTGGCATACAGCTTGTGCTCCCGCAGGCGCTGAAGCACAATGCGGAGATGCTCTGCATGCTCTTCTTCATTCTTGGAAAATATAAGAATGTCGTCGATGAAAACAACGACAAACTTATCTAGCTCGGGCATGAATACCGAGTTCATGAGGTACATGAAATGAGCAGGGGCATTGGTTAGCCCGAAAGACATGACCAGATATTCAAAAAGTCCGTATCTGGTGGAAAAAGCTGTCTTGGGAATATCCTCAGCTCTAATCTTTATCTGATAATAGCCAGAGCGGAGATCAATCTTGGAAAATACTTTGGCCCCGAATAGCTGATCAAACAGAATATCAATCCGGGGAAGGGGATATTTATTCTTGATTGTGACAGCATTTAGAAGTCTGTAGTCCACACACAACCTGAGGCTTTCATCCTTCTTTTTCACAAAGAGTGCAGGACAGCCCCAGGGTGACTTGCTAGGACGGATGTAGCCCTTATCAAGCAATTCCTGCAATTGCTTCTTTAGCTCTACTAGCTCATTGGGTGGCATCCGGTAAGGTCTCCTAGATATCGGTGCCGTACCCGGTTGCAACTCAATGGCAAATTCCACATCACGGTCCGGTGGCATTCCAGGCAAATCATCCGGAAAGACATCCGGATATTCACACACCACTGGTATGTCCTCTAGCTTCTTGCCCTCAGCGTGGTGCACTGCATGAGTCAAAGACGCTGGATCCCTCAAATTCAAAGTCATACTACCATGAATAGAGGAGTTGATGTGCACGGATTGTGAGGTCGTGTCCAGAGTAACTCCCTGACCCTCCATCCAGTTCATACCCAATATAATATCTATCCTTTGGGTTGGTAACATTATCAGGGCCATAGGGAAAATTTTTCCTTGCAACTGTAGGGGTACTTGCTTAACAAACTGATTGGTGATTAACTTTCCCCCAGGCGAATGAATGTGGTATGGCTTGGGCATGCTTTCAATTTTTAATCCCAGTCTAACAATACACCCCTTGCTAATAAAGGTATGAGACGCCCCTGAATCAAATAATACTGTAACGGGTTGTTCATTTACTGAGAACGTACCCGACATCACTGGAGCTCCCTCAGGAATACCCTCGAGGGTGGTGTAGTGCACCTGCCCCGGCTTGAAGTGGGCCACTTGCTGCTTCTGACCCTGCTAGCTCGACTGCTGGCCTTGCTTGGGTGGCATTGGGCAATTCCGTGCAAAGTGACCCGGCTGCCCGCAGTTGTAGCACGGAAACAGATTGGGGCGCACCCCCGGCTGCTGCACCCAGACCTTCTGCTCATTCAGCTGAGGAGCAGGAGGCCTGACCGTCCCCTGTGGCTGAGTGTACTGAGGGGGCCTGTATCCCCACTTCTGCTGTGGCTGGTGCTGAAAGGGGGCTCGCTGTGGGCCCGACTGCACCAAGCGAAACCTCTGAGGGGCACTGCTAGAGGATCCCGCTGCCGGCGCCTTTCTCTTCTTTTCTGCCTTGTGAGCTAGGTGGGCGTCCTCCTGTATGATAGCCCTGTTGACTAGCTCACTGAAACTGTCGAACCTGACCATCGCCAAGCGATCCTGGAGCTTGGTACTGAGCCCCTGCCTGAAACAGGCCTGCTTCTTCTCGTCAGTGTCCACATGGTACCCAGCATACTGTGAGAGAGTGTTGAATGCTTGGGAGTACTGTAGTACACTGTTATTGCCCTGCTTCAGGGCCAAGAACTCGGTGAGCTTCCTGCGAATAACCCCTGCAGGAATATGATGCGCTCTGAAGGCTTCCTTGAACTGTTCCCAAGTGAAACGAGTGTCCGCGGGGAACATTGTCACATGATTATCCCACCATGTGCGTGCTGGGCCCCTAAGCTGCTGAGCGGCAAATCCTGCCTTGTCCCCATCATTGTACTAGTGCAGGGTGAATTTGGACTCGATAGTCCGAAGCCAGCTGTCTGCCTCCAGCGGTTCATCCGCTTTATGGAAGAGCGGTGGTTGAGTAGCCAAAAACTCTGGATATCCAGGAGCAGGCGGCTGGTGGTGATGTCCAGGCTGCGGCGCTCTGCCCTGCGCCACGAGCTCACGGAGGAGTGCCGTCTGCTCATCGCGCCCAGTGAGCATGGCCGCAATGGCCTGGGCCAACTCAGGAGGGTTCGGTGGTTCTCCCATTCTGCATTCAACCATGACGAGGTTAGTTCCATCATCCATGGTAAATCAAGACAAAACCGATAGCAACTAATCCTTGCAAGTCATGGCACAATGCAGAATGTAGGGCTTCAAAACAATTCTGAAGGATACTAGCAGGCGGGGCCAGGCGATCGATCGGCGCCACCAATTGGTCTGACCGAGCTGCCCTGGTCCAGCCGAAATTAGTACGGCGGACCGTCCGCAGTACATGGGCGGACCGTCCGCTTCCCAAAATCCTAGTTGACCGGACTGTCCGCGGAGAGTCTGCGGACCGTCCGCCGTGCGCACTGTCAACCAGATTCAGTTCCACCCGGCTCTGGTAAATTTTTCTCAAGGTCCGGCGGACCGTCCGCGGGTCCTAACCGGACTGTCCGCTGAACATGCCTCGCGACAGTGCCTCCGGTCCGGCCGACGATACTCTCGCAACCTTTCACGCCCCCCTACCAACCCTCTCGATCCGCACGTCATCTACAAAGGTCCTTAGGATCGTAGACTCACACCCCCACCAATTCCCACGGAAAAACCCCAAAAACCTTACAAAAATGAGATGCATGCTCGCCCTACGCACAAAACCCATTTTTATATTTTTAGAAAAACTCGAAATTTAGTCACGCCTGTACCACCCTCGGTGAGTTTCGGCTCTGATACCAGCTGTGACGGAACCGCCAAATTAAAACTCTAATTAAGCGTAATGGCCGTCACTTGAACACATCGGGCTCATTAGCTTAACGGCTTAATTTGGCGATCCTTTCGCAACCCACGTCCCGATCGAAACATCACCGATAGTCCCACGCGAAGGTGGGCGCAGATGGTACAAGCACGTCACATATTTGAATATGCAACAAATATACATAGAACTTGACCTTAAGTTTTACAAACCGAGTTTGAATAAATACATAATTCACAAACTTTACAATACTGAAATCCTGGTTCGTCTAGAGGAACGGGGCCTACAGCTACCAAAAGTGAGTTCGTCTAGAGGAACGGGGCCTACAGCTACCAAAAGTGAGTCCTAGAGAGATCCCTAACTAGACGTCCGGCTCCACGACCACCCATCCCTCTGCATCCCGGCGGATGAACTTGGCGCAGCAGGGACAGAAGTCTACGTCTGCGTGCCCTGAAATAATGTTGGCAACAAACCCTGAGTATTCTAATACTCAGCAAGGCTTACCCGACCAGTGGGTATAACTTAGCCCACATAGCTAGACATGCAAGGCTTTTGGCTGGTGGTTATTTTGCAGAAAAAGCAACTAAAGTAATTCCTTACTTTCATTATTTTAGCTTCAGATTCTATAAAAATTAACTCTCATCTCATATTCGCAAAGACCTACTATAGCAATCATGGTGATGCAAGCAAAATAATTTGGTGAGCTCAATATTTTATATAACATACCTAACTCATATTCTATATTTTTGCTACGGTGTGACAAAGAGACCAAGGCCCTCATAACCGCGAGACACGGCGAATCGATCCGATTTAGCCTTGCAAGGTGGACCTAACCAACACGGCACGTATTTGCCCCGTCGGACTATACATACCAACCATTCCCCTCCCCGCCTCGAACTACAGGAACCAGCCCAACGACATATGGTCAGCCGAGCTCAACGTGAGACCACCAAAAGTAAACACATGCATCCCAATTCTCCGCGACTACTCGACTCGCCCCAGGAGTTGGGTGCGGGTTCCTGTACTTTCGAAGCAAGGCAGTACTCGGCTTACCGGTTTCGACTACCTCCTACTCCCGGCATGCGGTTAGTACAGTTCAATCCCCGATCAGCACTGCCACATCCACCGGTCCTTAATCGACACAGACGGGGCTAAGACACCCAGGAACCCTGTCCTGCTGCCATACCTATCCATCATCCCCGCCCGGTCTCACATTTCCATGTTCATTTCGAAACCAATCTCACATACTGAATTATATAAAGATAATAACGTATCTCGCGAGTAACCGGAAATTACTCGACTCCTAACATCCTACATCTCGCGAGTGCAGGAGACCACTCGTCTTCTACCGGTAACATTAAGCTTAGCACAACTATCGTCATATACATGCTAGTATAACTCCGGGAATCCTATGAATCATGCAACTAGGGTTCCAAACAATTCCTGAACTTAATGCACAAGTAGTAGAAACATACATAGGTGTCTTAATTTAAAATACTAGGATGTGCACCGGGGCTTGCCTTGCGCCTGCTGCTCAACACTGGGGCCAGACGGGCCTTGGGCCGGGTGCTCACACCTCTCCTCTTGGGCTTGCGTCGTTTGCTCTTGTGGTGCCGCGATCGCCTCAAAGACGGCTCCCTCAGATGCGGATGCTACACGTATGCATATGAATTAAACGAGTGCAGCCCAAGAATGTAACTAGTTTACTTTAACTGAATTACCCTGCGGACTGTCCGCGCCCGAGTGGCGGACTGTCCGCCGCACTATACTACCAACCCAGCAGAGGCAACAACGTCTCTGGAACTTTTTCCCATTTTACCTGCGGACTGTCCGGCCACCCCTGGCGGACCGTCCGCAGTTCAAGTACTCAACCCACCAGAGACGAAAACGTCTCTGGACAATTTCCTAGACTCTACTGCGGACTGTCCGCGCCCAAGTGGCGGACCGTCCGCAGTTCACCCCTGCGAACCCCCAGAGACGACATCGTCTCTGGAACAAATTCAAGCCTCAACGGCGGACCGTCCGCTCCCCTATAGCGGACTGTCCGCAGTCAACCTTGCAAAAACGACCAGAGGCAACATCGTCTCTGGACAAAAACTAACCTGACCGGCGGACCGTCCGCGCCTCCCAGGCGGACCGTCCGCGATAACTAATTTCTGACCTTCGCCCTAGGCGGCAGCAAGGGCGGCGGCGACGGCGGAGGCCGTGCTCCGGCGCCGGCGACACGTCATGGAAGGGGAAAAAGGCTGTGAAGCATAAGGGACTCACCACGACTCCATTCCCACGGTCGGTTCGAGTGGAGGACGACCGGAGAGGCGGATCGGCGGTGGAGCAAGCTTCAAGCACCCCCAATGGTGTCCGGCGGTGGTGGAAAGATTCCGGCCGGGGATAAGCCGGTTCAGGGGTTTGGGAAGGTGGAGGAGGTGACGAGGAAGGTTCCTGCGCGAGGAATCGAGGTCTGGTGGACGGAGGAGGGAGATCGAAGCAAGGGGCGACGATGGCGCGGGAGCTCGAGCTCCGCTCGGCTCTGCAAGAGAAGAGGAAGAAGAGAGGATTGACGAGTGGGTCCCAAGCCCATCCAGATAAATATCTGGGCGACGCCTCGCGGACTGTCCGCCGTCACCTCGCGGACTGTCCGCGTGGTGGTTGTTACAGTCTTCATCTCCGAAAGCCAAGAATTTGTTCTACAACAATTGCCGTTTGTCTGAAACCTAAACGTGTGCTCAAACTAACGCCCAGGCTGCCCGGCATCATCGGCAAAGGTCAGTGAAATTGGCGCGCTTTGATTGGCAAACCTGACAGAGACTCGATCCGGAATAAAGCAAGATATATACACTCCTGAATTTGCTGTATATGTACATCTGAAAAGCTGCAGCTTGACTGAAACGAAGATCAATTTGAAACCCAAGGAACCTAGAAAGGTTGGAGGAATCAACAGCTACAGGATCAGATTATCAGGAGAAGCGGGATCAAATGCATGAGCGCTGATGGTCCTCTGCTCCGGCGATCACCACCTGACGAACTTGGGCACGCCTTCGAAGAAGTCCAGCATGTAGTTCTCGAGGTCCTCGAGGCTGCACTTGACGTGCCTCGCCGGGTGCCGGCTCCCCTGCCCGAGGAACGCCCGGTACGCCGGGATCAGCCGCTCCGACACGGCGATGCGCAGCTCCTCGCGGAGCTGGGGGTCCGTCACCTTCCACGCCGTCTGGGCCCGGTACAGCTCCTGGAACGCCGCGTTGAAGCCCCTCGCCGACGCGCCCTGCGCCTGCGCCGCCCTGTGCCCTGCCGGCGGCCTCGACGCCGCGCCGTCGTCCCGCCTCAGGTGGGTGGACAGCACAGCCATCCATGACGCCCGGAGGTACGCGGCCTCGTACTGCCGGATCTGGCCGCGGTGCCGGCGGAGCCAGTCGTCGCCCAGGAGCTCCCGGAGCGGCGGCGACTCCCTCACCTTCTGCACCACGTAGTAGAGGTTGTTCATCAGGAAGATGTTCTGCAGCCCGGCGTCGTCGTACAGCCGGGACTTCTCGTTCATCTTGCGGAGGAGGAGCGTGAGCAGCTCGCGGATGCAGCGCGCGGACGGCGTCGAGGCGGCGCCGCCGTCGGTGGAGGCCTCGTCAGCGTCGTCGAGGCCGGCGTCGCCGAGGACCACGTCCAGGGTGCCGTGGCTGTCGGCGAGGAGGCCGCTGTAGTTGAGAACGTAGCGGGTCATGGGGTGGATCTCGCCGCCGTGGACGGCCTTCCGCGACGCCTCGCCGTGGATGGCGTGGCCGAACTCCTCGATCGTGTAGCGCAAGGTGGAGCCCAGCTGCTCGACGGTGCTCGATACCTCGCCCGAGAAGAATTCGCGCGCGCCATCGCCGGAGAAGAGGGCTTCGAGCTCCGGCTGGACGTCGGTGAGCGCCTCGTACATGCCGACCGTGCGGTAGAGCTTCTCGGTGGCGCGCGCCGACACGGCGACCGCGTCCGCGAATCCCAGCAGCTGCAGGACGCAGCCCCTGGCGACGTCGGCGAAGCACTCGTGGCCCAGCTCCTCATCCGATTCGAAGACCTCGTCGCACAGCAGGCGCTCGCCGGCGAGGAAGGTCCTGACCACGGCCCTGACGGCGTGGCTCCACCGCCGCATCTTCTGGTCGAGCACGTTCCACTCCATCCTGATCACCTCCTCGATGGCGACGGCCTCGACGCCGAGGAGCGCCACGGACTCCGCGAGCGCGTCGCGGCGGACGGAGACGTAGACCTGCGCGAGTTCCGGGCCGTACCCGGCGCGGAGCATGCGGTCCGCGACGTCGCGGACGGAGGCCGTGGCGTCCGGGGAGAGCGTGCCGTGGCGTGGCGACGCGCTGGGCGTCGCCTCGTCGACGTCGTCCGAGGAGAGCGAGACTGGCCGCGGAGAGGAAGAAAGCAGGGAGCGCACCTCCTCTTCCAGGCGCGGCATGGCGGCGTGCACGGCGGCGGCGGCGCGGGCCGAGTGGCCCGCCGCGGTGATGGCGTCGTCCACGGCGTACAGGTAGTCCATCAAACCGATCATTTCGGAGGAAGAAGACGAGGAGTTGCAGCGGCGGATGACCTCCTCCGCGGCGGCGATCTCTTCCTCCTCGCCGCCACGGCCGGGCGCGTCGTCGGGGCCGCTGTCGGACGCCTCGTCGCCCGTCTCCGGAGAGGAGAGGGTTTGCAGGCGAGGGTCGAAGGTCGACAAGAAGTGCATCATGTCGTCGGCGGCGTTCTTGGACACGGCCAGGCTCTTCACGATGTGCTTCGCGGCCGCCACGACCCTCTCCTGCCCGGCGTCCGGCGACGACGCGCTCTGCCTCTCCATGGAAGCAGCCGCCGTGCGAACACACGCAGCAACCTTTGTTGGTCGTCGCCGCGACTTGGATCACTGGATCGATTCTAAAGGTGCAATTCTGGTAGGCAAAAGAGAAAGATCTCGATGGCAATTTATACTTGCCTTTGATAACCAGACAGAATAATTTCTTTCTTTTTTAACTTGGAGTATATACCAACAGGTATCCAACTTTTTGTATTCCAGATGATTTTAGACCATGTCAAGGGAATGCATGTGTCCTTTTCGTTGGAGAAGTCGTTAAAATGAAATGGATCGTCGTCCGGTGTGTGCTATTGGAGGACATTTGGTCCGTCGACGTGTAGATGCGGACGAGCAGGTTCAATTCGACAAGTAGTCTACAAGTCTTACAGAGTTACAGTAGCTTCGTATGCAACACCACTTGAGGAGATGGAGATGTGTGCAGCTGCTGAACAAGTTACGTAGGATGTGAAAGTTTCATGGCAACTTCACAGAGTTTGGTAGCTAGCTAGAATGCGACGACCAGAAAAAAAAACCGAGATCAAGAGGTCAATGAAACCTTTCAATTTTATAATGATGTTTGTTAACTTGACCATATTTTAGGAGCAATTTGCTCTAGTCGGCGCAATCATTTTTTGCCTTTTTTTAAAAGAAAAAGAACACTGCCACCGAACAGGCAAGATTTGAGTTGAGACGGAAGCAACGTCCTTCAAGCAATTTTCTTTTGGTTTTCTTGTTCCATTCTGCGCTTGCCAGTTTCTGATCAGACGGCTCAACACGTCCAATGTGACCCATGGCCACTGGTTACTGGCCACTTGTAGAGTTCTTTTACAAAGTCAATTGGTCTGGTCAGGGTTTACTCAGTCTTTGGGACGGGCAGTTTGCGTCGTGGGTCCAATGGACCAAAGACAAATTATGCACGGGGGCCATCAAGTGCCAATGACCTATTGGCCTACAATGGAGATCAAGAAGAAAGATCGTTGGTCCAAAACAAAAGGAAAATGTAAAGGAGATAGAAAATCCTCTAGTGTAGCACATGCCTTGAGGTCAGACTAGTCTAAAAGCATCTCCAAGAGTTTTTCTAAATTTTAGTCTCTAAATTATCATTTGGAGAGCCTTATGCATAAAGATCGTTTTCTATATGTTTTTACTCTCCAACAGCTTTTCTATATCTTATGTATACTCTACAAAGTCATTTTCGTTATCTATCTTTGACTAGCTAGAAACGTGAAATGGAGAATGATTACATTTGAATAACCACTTAGAGAATCTGTTGGAGGGCAGTTTTTTTTATCAAAATATCTATTTCTAACAATGAGGAGAGATATATAAAGTCTCTTGGAGTTGCTCTAAGAGCATTTCTAAAAGAGTAGGAAAACAGCTCGGCATCGCTATCTATCTCGCTATACCAGAAAAAATCGCCATCCAACATTGCCTTCTAGAAAGCGCTGGTCAGCCGGCTCGGGATATGGCTCCCGTCCCTCGCATCTATGCCAAGCTACCCCTGCTCGCTATCCCCTCCCGCGCGCTCCCTCCCTCCCGCCATGGATGCGAACGTCACCATGGCTGCATGGAGGCCAAGCTCCACCCCCATCTTCAATACTCTGTCCACGAGCCAAATTAATCCAATTCCTCATGGGAACAACAGCTCCATGACCTCCTCCCTCGATCCCTTAACCCAGCCAACCAAATCCCCCGCCGAAGATACATCGTGCAATCATGCCATGGTTGCCTAGAATAGCTGACCTTGACCTCTCCGGTGAGCCCCCTTCCAATCTCCGAATCAGATCCCACGAACTACCAAAATGGAATCCTCTCGTCGAGTGGATCATGGTGCTCTCGTTAAGTCTCCGCGTTCGCAGCTCGTTTGACGAGGAACGCGAAGTTGCCGCCGCGGGAGCTAGTGGCCACGTCGGCGAATGTCGCTGCCGTGTTCTTCCTCATCTTCGGCGAGCTCCAGTCACCGTCTACCTGTGCCAAGTGTGTCACCGTGTGTGCCTCGAATTTCTGAACACCGTGTTATGCTTCTTGGTCGCCGATGATTCTCGTAGTGTGGGAACGCCGCCATTCTAAGCCTTTTGACCCTGGCGCTTGGAGATAGAGGAGGAAGAGGTGTTGCTACTTGCGGTTGGATTTAGATAAGCTGTTGGATTTCATCACCTTTTTGCTAGCTATTTCGTTTTACATAATAGCAAAATTAAGATTTTAGCTATTTATTTTTAGAGAAGCCGTTGGAGATGTTCTAATGGTTAGATTTCTTACACTCCTAAAAACACATTCGATTGGAACACCCTGATTTTTTCAGAGGCAGGTCAAAAGATAATCCGCTCCTATAAAAGGAGCGGGGAGTACTGTAGCATCCGATTTGCACATGGGATTTTTTTAGGAATGGGTGATGCCATCACTCATCCCTGAAAATGAGGCCGTTTACTGTGGGTATTACATGTGCGAGCACATGAAGATACTTGGAAGATACACAACTGATCTTTATCGTGTAAGGAGATATTTTTTATTAGGGATAGATGCGTATGTGCCTTTTGTTTTTGCATGTATCTAGCACTTGGCTTAATTTTTTTTAATTGCAGATTCGGCCTCCAATCCACAATCGACAAACTTCATGAGAAAGTTCTAAATGTAGACGCCGGTTTATGCCGTTTCATTATGCATAAGTGATCCACACACATGCGAGAATTTTGTCACCCTAAATATGAACTAGCAACAGAAGAAAAATATATTGATATTCGTGAGTGAAAGAATCCGTAGCACCGTGTCTCCTCCAATAGCGTTCGGGGCTACATAAAATATGTATTCAGTGTGCACTTTTATCTAGAAATATATGTTGTGTTTTAATATGATTTAATTTTGTATGCTTGATTTATTATATTTATGAAACATATTGTATGTCAATCACTATAACATTTGATCGCGCACTAATTTGATATGTCGAAGTTAGCGGGAATCTAAATTTAAAAATAACAGGAAACAAACTAAAATAATTTAAATTCAAAGTGAGCTGGATGTTTCCAGAGTTGAGTTAGGGCATAACCCGCCCTTTGAAAATGTGTTTTCAAGGGTGGGTCATGTTTCTAGCTACAAGAAGCTCTCTATAAATATGTTTTTACCCACCTTAAAAAATCTATTTTTTAATAGTGTTTCGGTTGTTTAAAAATGTTTCACGAATGACGAATGGCCCTCTCTCCGCATCCAAACTGAAGCTCGCAACCTATTCCTTGAAGAATTAAACAAATTTATTTCTGGTGCTTTCGTGGTCACAAGTGTCGTTGTAACTTTTTCGTGGTCACAAGTCTCGTAATAACTTTGCAAGGAGTAGTCCCCTTTCTCATGAAACTCCTTAAAAAATGCATGTCATTTACAAGGTGTAAAATTACTACAAGTGTTTTGCAAGAAGAAAAAGAATTAAAAAGTGTCCTTGCAACATATCTTTCTTTTTGGTAGAAAATTGAGCATTCATGTCAGCATCACCCAAATATTCGGGTAAGATTCATTATTCCCCATCAACAGCTGAATGCTACATTGTCCTTTTCATTAATATACCTTGATCTTCAAGTCCAGATTCGCATAAAAGCTTTTGATTCTGACAGGTAGTGATAAAGATCAAACATGTCTCCTTCCTTTCATAGTTTAGTACACTCGTTCATTTTAATCTAGACTTCTGTCTATTTTGCACCAATCAGCTATACCTGTTACATATGGTGAAACACATTTTTTAGACGATAGAATAAAATACTAAACTTGGATCATGACGATTTAATTTTCTGGATATTTTGCACCAATCATCGGACAAACACGTACGCTCTCGCTGAGTGGGTTGATTGGCATTTCCTGTAAAATTTAATTACTCGTCAAAATCAATCATGGCGATTTTCCCACTAAACTTGTTTTCAAATTTAAAAATTTAGAATGACGTCTCTCCTTCGCCGGATCATTATCGTTATGCATGAATGCATCAAAACGAATATGATCTTAAGTGATCTCCACTACGCGATCAACCATTTAGATATCCGCAAAGGAAATGTTTTTTTTAAAAGCTTCAAAGGAATTATTATTTCATTGAACCCTCTCGTATTGAGCAAATGAGTCAAGTTTGGAGTCACGAAATTAGTTCTTTTTCCCACGCGAGAGATGACGACTTGGGACGGGCTCACGGGCCCCAAGGACCAGGTATTCTGGGCCAGCTCTGCCCCCCTACATGGGCTTCCGAAGTACTTGGGCCGTCCGCACTTCTCCCATCTCTAAATCGACTAGGGTTTCCCCACCTCTTTGCTTGGCCGCCGCCGCCTCGTTGCTTCGTCACTCAGTGCGGAGAGTGTTCGTGCGAAGGCTACCCCTCCCTCCCCTCCACCTCCGCACTCCGACCGCCGACGCCATGGTCAGGCCCCCCTCTCTCCGCTGCCATCTCCTCAACCATGTGCTGCCATGCTTTGTGCCGTTGATCCGACTGACATCTTTGCTGTTGCGTCGCAGGTGAAGTACTCGCAGGAGCCGGGCAACCCGACCAAGTGTAAGATCTCGCCCTGCTTCGCTTCTGCAATGCTTCTGGTCTTGTGTTGGAGGCGCTCTCCTCTTCTTGTGGTGGTTCTGATGGGTTGTTTGTGTTATCTGTGCAGCGGCCAAGGCCATGGGCAGGGATCTCAGGGTCCACTTCAAGGTGCGTTTCCTTGCGAATTGACTGTTTCCTCATTACTTTGCTGTGGAGTTGATGTAATTATGGATTTATGGTGAACTAAGTCGGCTTATGGCATTATTGGAGCTTTGTGACCGCTTGGTAACAATCATGTATGGGGCATTCTGGATAAGTGTGGCATCATGCATGAATGGGTTACAATGTGGGAAACCTAAAGAGTAAAGGTTCTGCCATGTTCTTCAAATGAGCAGTTCCCACGTTACTTTAGGGACATCAACACATTGTTGATTGTTATTGATGAACTGTTGTGTTGTTTCCATCGCAAATGGTTCATTGACAATGTGACATATTGGACATGTTTTATTTTTGCTGGAGATTCACCTAAGTAGAGTTTCAGCACCTGAAGCTTCTAAACAGTACTTTGTAGGATAATAGGAGCCTCAAATATTGTCGTAACATGGCTTGCATCATGCTAACCACAGCTCAAACAAACTCTGTGATTGATTTTGCAATTTTTTGTCACCTTGTATTAAGTTTATTGAGGAACTTTTGATTGCTGATTTTATTGTGAGCATCATGGATCATCATAAGTTACTCATGTGGCTGGGGTGCAGCTAGCAGCTTTTCCCCCTTCTAAAGCACTGTCCGGCGCATAGTCACAAAGTTCCTGGGTCGACCGGGTCGAGGAACGGGGTCGAGGGTCGAGGGTCGTCATTTTATAAAATTGTGGTACGAAGGGGGTATACATCTATGAAACGATAAATTATTATGTGGGATGCGACCCTGATTCATCGGGGTCGATATCTTCGGGTCGATAAAGACAAAAACTATATATGTGCTACTAATGAAGAAACTAATCTGCACAAGCATATAAGAAACATATAAAAGAGTACATTTAGACCATGCTACACGTACTCAGCTCATTGTCTAACAAAAACCACACCAATCCACTGTCCTTAACCTTCTTATCCCAATTAAATCTGCTAGCAATGGGGCTGCGACCCCTTTCAAACCGGGACACGATCCAAACTTGAATGGGACACTGACCCTCTTCGACCCCGACCCTCGAATCGGAACGACGTTCCCGGGTCGAGGGACGAGGCATCGATCCCGAATCTTGTGACTATGGTCCGGCGTCTCCTTTTTAAGCTGATGCGTTCTCTACCAGTCTTGCACTCTTGCTACTTTTTATCTTTCTGGCTTGTATTTGAAACAGTGTATAGTTCTCCCACAAAAACTAGTGTTGCTATTCTCTATTTGGTCTTATCACTAATCAATCAAAGTCACAGTCATCATAAATATGTTTCGACAGAATATTTAGGTGAATTTCTGTACCTACTGTTAGAAGCTTAGGTGTTTAGGCTACCCTATCAACCTGGCATGGAAAGGGTCTGCAGGCTTGAAATATTTTATGGAGCTTTTCCACATTTGTCTTAGGCATACTGTAATACTGAGTTAACTGATTAGTTGATATCATATGACGCCTCTGACGTTCACAATATATTTGCAGTTTCTCTTAATAACCTGGTATTGATCTTTGCAGAACACAAGGGAGACAGCTTTTGCACTTTGCAAGCTTCCTTTGGCCAAGGCTAAGCGGTACCTTGAGGATGTTATGGCTCACAAGCAGGCAATTCCCTTCCGGAGATACTGCGGGGGCGTTGGTCGCACTGCTCAAGCAAAGTCTCGCCACTCAAATGGCCAGGGTCGCTGGCCTGTGAAATCAGCCAGGTTCATATTGGATTTGCTGAAGAATGCTGAGAGTAACGCTGATGTATAATGCTGCTGCCCTCTTTTTTTCCCTTTTTCTTAATGTGCATTACACTCCTACTGTTTGGGTTAGCTTAATTTTCTGTTACTTCCAGGTGAAAGGATTGGATGTCGACAACCTCTATGTTTCACACATCCAGGTGAACCAAGCTCAGAAGCAGAGGCGTCGCACGTACCGTGCTCATGGACGCATCAATCGTACGTATTAAAGGATATTTTGTTCTTGTGGCTTTTATGAATGTCAATGTCTTATCTAATTTTGCTTGGCTGCAGCTTACATGTCCTCACCTTGCCACATTGAGTTGATCCTGTCAGAGAAGGAAGAGCCTGTTAAGAAAGAGGTATTTCTTTAAGCCCTGTGGATTGGGTTTATCAAACATGATCTTGATATTTCAGAGCAGTTTGACTTCAAATTCTTATGATACATATTTTGAAGCATCCTATCATTTTAATTCGGTAAAACTACTGAGCTGGAAGAAATATCATTACGTGCCATACGAGTATTAATTCTTCTTACACCAAAGCAAATTATCATGATTAAGGAAATTGCATCCACCCTCTTACTTTGTGGTTTCCCTTTTCCTTCGAGGAAGTTAATATGGTAGAAATATTATATGTTTCTGGTGTTTCTATACAACCTTCTGTTAGAAGTGGTTTGTATTTAATTAGCTGTTTTCTTGATCATTGTGATACTTATTTTGTAGGCTGACAATATTGTTGCATCAAGGAAGCAGTGAAGTACGTTAGCTTGAGCAAGGCTATTTTAATTTGTCGAAGAATTATAGCTGTAGCTCTTATGTTCTTTTTCTGGCAGCCTTGCCTCTTGAGATATTCCTGGTTACAACGCTTGAATCAGGATTTGCTGAGCTTGATGCCGTGCTTCAGATTGTACGGGGGATTCTCAATATATTTTACAATAGTTTTAAGATATCTGAGCACATGTCTGCTTGGACTCATTTGATCAACTTGAATATGGTTATAGCGAGATTTATTTGGCCAGACTATGCATTGGAAGTTAATTACAAAATTTGCAGTGTTCTAAGATATATGGGTCAAGCAGACATGATTCTTGTGAGATTTTTCCCCAACCAAATTTTGCTTGAAGTGAATATGGTTAACTTGAGTGTTTTTCTACCTGAGCATCGCTTTCCAACCAAAAAGAAGAGAAACTTTGGTACATCCATGTGATTCTTCTACCTATTAGATAGAAAAATGAGGTTGCAGCATTATCACAAAGCAATCCAAGACGGCAGTCGCTCACAAAGAAATCAAAGAAGCACATGAGCATCGCTGCAGCTGCCGAACTTCACGTCCTCGCTTTTTCGTCCGTCTGTCAGCGGATGCACCTGCCGGGCTTGGTCCAGCCATACCCTCCCCGTCGCCGGAGCTCCCGCGGCGCCGCCGTGTAGTTCTGCCAGTCCCGGAGCACGCTCCGGAGGTCGTGCACCTTGTTTGGGAGGCCGGTGCAGCAGTTGGCGTGCATGGTGGACACCCGGCGCAGGTCGCCGCTCAGCTGGCAGAAGCCGCCGCAGTTGGCCGTGTCGAGGAACTGCATCCGCACGCCGACCTGCCCGGTCAGCGGCGCCTGCACCTGCGCCAGGATGTGCTGCTCGTTGGTCCCCGGCGGGAACTGGCGCCGCGCCGCCCGCCACCGCCGGTAGAACTCCACCGTCCGGTTCTTGGACCTGACGTACAGGAAGCCGCCGTTGGGCAGGTTGTGCAGGCCGTCCGGGTCGCCGTTGAAGTAGTCGCTGGCGATGGCGATGTCCGACGTGATCGCGATGTGCCGCATCGGGTTCCGGAACCACAGGATGTCAATGTCCTGAATCAAATCAAAACACCATGAAAAGCTTGCAGGTCCCCCAACTGATCGACTTTTTTTTTGAGGGAACCCAACTGATCGACTTGCATGCAAGGTCGGTGCGTGTGTATACCGTGAAGAGGAAGTTGAAGCCGAGCTCGAGGATGGTCAGCTGGAACCGGTTCCGGGCCCACATCATGTCGAGGTACTCCGCGGTCATGTAGTGCTTCTCGGCGCCGGTGTCGGCGGCGGCGCCGTCCGGCCGGAGGAGGTAGCAGTGGCGGTGCACCGACCGGCACGTCTGGAGAGCGCCGGGGTCGACGGCCACGATGAGGAGGTGGTCCAGCAGCCGCGCCGTGCCCTCGCCGAGCCGGAAGCTCTCGAGGAAGAGGTCCAGGAGGGAGCCCGGCGCCGCGTACGCCTGGTTGATGGACGTCACGATCACCGTGTTGTCCTCCATCGATGCGTTCTTCAGCAGCTCGGCCAGCTCTGCATACGGTTTCGCCTGCACATTTCGCGCATGATTAGACGCATTTGAATTTGATTCGAAATATGAACGAATTGAGTGGAAGTGGAGTTCAAAATTCTGTGCAGCATGCCTCGTGGCACTTGAAACAAAACCAATAAGCCTGCTGCGTGGACAACAGGGTTAGCATATTCTTTGCCTGTTCAGTAGCCAACTTTAGCTTTAAAGGCCTTTTGGTTTCTGAATATGACAAAGCTCTAGTTGGCATTTACCTATGCTTTTGGTTTCTGAATATGACAAAACTACATTTCCAGTAGCAAGTTCAGGTAATCAGAAACGTTGTAAAATATTCTTTGGTTCAGAACTTCGGACCGCACACCTTTCTGCAGATTCAGCTCTAAAAGAATTGCAGAAGAATGTACATGATCAATTTCCACTTGGTTCCTCTTGATGCTTATCCATTCATATACCATGCATGTGCTTCTTTCAAAAATCAAGTTCTCTGATGTATCCTTATTGAGCTTTTTAGGATTACTAGAAACTGAAAATTTGAAACTATAGCGGTACAGCCATGCTGTTTGTTATCTTCCACTCTGAAATCTAATGAAAGAGCAGTAACGTATGCATCCTACGCTGCAATTGCAAATCCAGTATTTGCAACTTCGTTTGACAGCAAGCACATGAACAAGGGAATCAATCATGCGTCAGAAGTAGTGACCAGATGCTAACCTCGTCCCGGGCGCCGTTCCCCCACACGGCCATCTCGGAGAACCGCCAGTTCACGTCCAGCGTCGCGCCGAGGAAGACGAACGCCGCCGTCAGCGCCGCGCCGAGGAAGAAGGCGAAGACCGGGAGGGGCCTGTTCATGTCCCCCCTCACCTTCCAGTCCATGTTCTTGGACCTCGAGGGAGAAGAAGGGGAGACGCAGGACGACGGGTCGTCAGAGAACATCGGCATGGTTTATATGGCAACAGGCAGACGGCATCTATTGCTTCCTTCTTATACTGTTTTCCTGCACTCCCTTTGGGGAAAATGAGATGGATAGTATCTACTCATGTGCTGTCCAATCCAAAGAGGCAATTAATCCTGGTTGCAGAAGGATCCTGAGCATTAACTTTCTTCCTTTTTCTTTTTTGGAATTTTGCTCTGAGTTGGAACTGATCATCAAATGCTGAAGATTTCTTCTGGAGGCTTTAGATAGGCCGCGCCAAATCAGAATCCAGGCTTCAGAACTTGTGATCCAGAAGCAAAATGGAGAAAGTGGTATGAGACTATGAGTGATGGAACGGGGAGGAATATGCTGGCCTGACGCCCAAGCAATAGGTTTTGCGCAATGCCGATTGGTGAACCAAAGCTTTGTGATGAGCTCAGATGCTCTCTACACCCTGCAAACGAACCTGCAGCATGGGTGTCTAGGATTTGTTTGGATTTATTAGTACCAGCGAAATGATTCCAACCTTGTCCATTATCAAAGAGCATCCTAAGGGGATAGACACTCCTATATTTCTCTAGAGGGCATTTATAACATCTGTAACTGCCGCACCAACAGGCCAAAGCCCCCCTGGAGATGAGCGGTTTCCATGGCGGCATTTTCCACTCAATTCTGTGCTGGCCGTATTTGCGGTCGCTTACCAATCCTTGACCGTATGCTGCAGCAACCTTACATGAAAGAAAGGCAGTTGAAAACGAAAAAAAGAAAAAGAAAAACTTGCATAAAAGAAAAGAAACTGAGCCGATGATCTTCGCCTCCCCAGCCATGTTTGCTGCCAGCACGAAGGCCTCGCCGTCCATACCGGCAGCGGTGGCAAGACTACGAGCGCCTATTCTCCCGCTCGCTCCAGCCCGGCGCCGGCGGCACCATCGCCGCCGCCGCGCGCGCACAGTTGTTGGCTCACTAACCTCGTTTCCCAGCGCTGAAGGCACGACCACCTCCGGCGCCAGGTTGGCAACACCGCTACAAGCTGCTGCTGGCCCGGGCGGCCGGGTCCGGTGCGATCAGTCGCGCGAAAGAACCAGATGATGACACGGCCTCGTACTTCATTCTGTTGCCTGTGGTTTGTGCAGTTGCGAAGCTGCACGAAAGAGAACGTCTCGCAAAAGGACCGCGACTGTGTTCAGTTTCCCCAACTTCCTCCAAAATTTCCAAAATTCCCATCACATCGAATTATTAAATGTAACAAAAGACGTATGCATGGAGTATGAAATGTAGGTAAACAAAATAATTAATTTCACAGTTTAGATGTACATTTCAATACGAATCTTTTGAGTCTAGTTACCCCATGGTAGGATAATATTTACCACAAACAAACGAAAAGTGCTACAAGATTTTACAGGATCTAAACACAGCCCACAAACTCAAAATACATCGGTCCAGACTTGCGCCATTGTAACAAGAGCATATTTTGGTCATGGTCGCACAATCCTAAACCCAATTTCGCATCAACTGTTCCTGAAGGAAACAACATTTCGTGCGAATAAAAGTACCAGAATGCAGGCAACACAATATTAGTTAAACAAAGATAAAGGTTAGTGTTGCTCGTCTAATCAGCAACACTAGTTGAACTGAAGGGAATTGGTAATGCAAACTACGCATCACCGCTTCACCAGTACATGATATAATCAGGAACAGAGAAAAAAAGTAAAGAAATGCATCACCACTCCAACACTGCGAATACTCTGCGATTACGATTGCCACTACCATCGAATTTCATTCGGAAACTCAGTTCAATCACAGCTGAGATCGCACGGCATCTGTTGGAAGCCGGGAAACAGGGTTTTAGTCATACATTTCGCGGGCCTGTAACTGCGGAACATGTCCTTTCAGCCAGGAGCTTCAAAATGCAAACCAGATTCTGTTTGTCACACACGGACACACCAAGAGAACCAACAGTATTACCGAGTCATGTGATAATGGACAAGACCACACGGTTTCAGCAACTCCGGGGAAACCTTTCCACGTTTGCTTCCAGTATACCATAACCAACCAAACACTAGTATATCTGTCACGGTGATGTTAGCTCTAGCTTGAGTATCTTTTCACAATGCCAACTACAGCAGTTCCAATCCTGGATTAGTCTGTGCCGAAGTAGCGGTCCCCATATTCTCCAAGTCCCGGGATGACCCGATATTCATCGTTCAACCCACCATCAATCTCTGAGGTTACAATCTTCAAACGAGGGAAGCGCTTGCAGACACAATTGACACCTTCAGGGGCCTGTTTGTGGAAGAGATAAATAAACTGACAAAAAAAAACAGGAAGATGCAGTAGTAACCAATCTATGATTCAGCAAGACAACTTTTACCGAGATGAGATTAAGAAAAATGATCCGGTCCTCAGGAACCCCTTTCCTTATAAGAAGCTCAATAGCTTGATTAGCTGAGTTACCTGCAGAAACAAGATAAGAAACTTCAGCCAGTAGCTAACTAACAAGAACATTTGGAATACAAACAAGCATGCAAAAGGAACTCATTGATAAAATGGAAAACTAATATACAACGCTAACCTGTACCAAGCACAGGATCCAGAAGCAGAACATGACGTTCAGCAATATCCATTGGAAGCTTATGGTATATGAGCTGGGTACAGAAAATAAATTCAGTATGTTCACAATACCACAAACTGAAATGTTTTCATTAATTTTTCAAGGAAACTAGTATGTGCTAAGAAATCTTACTTGTTGTCCATTGTCTCCAACCCGATGTATTAGAATTTTACCAATTTTTATCCCCTTACAGCAAGCACGCAGAGCATTTTCCATGCTTTCACCACTGCAGAGATATCAATTTGATGTGCACAAGAAAACGAAAGAAAGGTGTTAACATATTACAAGTGATTTCATTGCAAACATACGGCTAGAAAAAACCAAAATGGAAATAAGGTGAAAACACGATCATAAATATAACTACATATTGATCTGCAGTTTTTAGCTGTTAAGAGTCATTAGTAACATACTTAACATGGCAGAAGTTATAGCTTTGTAACCATGCCTTGAAAAATAAAATTTGCAAGAACATAGAAAATCTGGAGTTTGAAACTCTGGTACATCTCAAATAGTGTCTGTAGAAAAATCGAAGAGCTCACGAATGCAATTTCTTAAGTGTGTGCTGAACCAGATATATTATACTGGGAAAATACAGATGATGAAACCATAACACATAAAAACTTATTGCCTATCAAACTACCAAACTTTCTCAGAAAAAAAAACTATTCTGGGCTTTACCTTCTAACAATAGACACTCCACAGAGCTTCTTGCAGAAGTCAACTCCCATGTAAACAGATCCTGGACACAGGACAAACAGCATTATACAGTAGATTGTAAAAGTTCAATTTTTTAATTATATCCTAAAAATATGGAACAGTAGAGCAGTTCTGGAAGAAATGGACAGTAGATAGAAGAAAATCTTTTAGGCAGCCTAGAGCTTCCAGAAGGTTTCTTTCACATGCATTCTGGGAAAAGCCAAACAAATTTCATGATGCACAACAGGTTAAGGAATACAATCTCTAGTTGTCTTTGAAACCTTAAGCTACTATATCTCCGTACAAACTCTGGTACTCGATGACAAGGAAAATAAGTTGTAATATTTTTTAGGGGCAAGTACAGCGCTCAACAATCACACTTAATATTTATAGGGCAAAACATAAGAAGTAAATTCACATAAATTCTACTTGAACGTTTATTGCAAAAACAATCGGAAACAGTCATCAACAAAACAGACATCGAATCTCAATTGTTCTGGGAAAGACCACAAATAAGTATAGATTCAATGAAAACCCAGGTTTGCTAAAACATGTTCCTTCCCTTCGCTGAAAACCATTCTAATATACCATAGCTTCCCATGTTATAATGTTAGAGCCAATTTGAAGAAAGAACATACATATTATGATAAATTATGCCAAATAATAATGTATAGGACATATTACAATAAAAAAGAAGAAGAAAGGTTTATGAAAACAGGAAGCTAACGATATACCTGTTGGTGTAACTATCTGCTTCTCTGTAAATGGCAAATGCCCAAGACCATGCTCAACTACCTAGAAGACATTTTACATACAAAAAAATGTGTTAGTATATATTAAATTACACAGAATAGCTCTCAAACTGGACATTGTATCAAAAAAATTAGTAGAGGTCATAAGAACTAAGAGCAGTACCAGACGGATCAGCCGATCTGAGTAGAAAACAAAGTCAGGTGTTGTGATGTTCCTGTCACGAATCAGCGTACACATTCCTCGTATCTGTTCAGATGAATCATCCAAAGCATCAAGAGTTTGCAAATCTAAGAACATTGTAAAGCTTAAGAGGAACATTGTTAAGTGTACCTGGAAAGTTGTGTGAACTACAAAGACATTTGGATAGATTTTGCACAAGTCATGCTGTCCAAGTTTTGTACGGATGTGTTGCACAATTAAATCAATTGCAACATGGTTATCTCCCCCTTTTGGTATGATCACATCAGCATATTTCTTGGAAGGCAGGACAAAATCATCGAAGGCAGGCTTGACAAACCTCCCATACTGATTATTTCAATGGAAACTCGTATTAGAATGCCATATTTTTACTCTTGCCGCAGGCATAAAAGCATGGAGGTATTTGTAACATATGCAAGTAGCATCCGTTAAAAAGAAAGTGCCACAATGATACAGTGTTTAAATACCTGTTCAAGCACCGAGATAACATCTCTACCTCTTTCATCTGTATCACGCCTTATACGTCGAGCAAGCCTAATATCAGCATCTACATGCATGCACAAAAGAACAGCAGATATGGATAAATGATCAAATACGAATATGGACAACCAATTAAAGCTGCAATACTATTTAAGCATATACTTGTCTTTAAACAGCCGCCATGGTATTGATAAGCGCATATCTAACAAAGAGAAGAGCCACTAAAGCACGAACCTGTATCAACAAAAATTTTCATGTCCATCAAATCACGAACCCTTTGGTCATGAAAAACTAAGATCCCCTCCAAAATGATGACATCTGATGCATTGACCTAACAAAAATAAATGATCAGTGATTTGAGTCATAAGAGGAGCGCAAGGCAAATTGAACCATAGTTACGCAGTGGGTAGGGGTGGGGATTGAGTGCTGAGGCCTGAGGTCTCAAGGCAGTCACTGCTATGAAAATCAAGGAAGCATGACACTGTTTATTATATGTGTTGTGCCATTGTATGTTACATATGACCCACCCAAGAAGGTTCATCATTTTCTGCATCCACTACTGCTGTATCATATGTAGCTTATTTGAAAGCAAAAACTTCAAGTCTGCAGTAAATACCTACTAATAAGTTCAATGGGTTGGTGCCAATGGCTAGACTATGAAATGACAAAAACAGAAAAGTACAATAGCATTCCGGCCAAAAATAAAAAGTAAGCTTCGGCAACAGAAATTAAATTCACTCACAATAAATAACATGCATGAACATGCCGCCAATTTTTATATCAATTTCATATTTTAGGGAAAAGCATTGTAAACAAGGTTATCCAAAATTAGATCATAAATGATACAAGGATTTGTTCACATCAGTAGTTAATTATGCAATCACTACCTTTCTAAAACTTTCAGAGCATCGCCGATGATTCTTAAAATCATATATAGGAATATTCACAGATTGCCCACTTTTTAGCTTTCCCATGCACTCCAGAAGTTGATCTGTATCAAATGCATCTGCAAAAGAAAAAAAAATCACAGCTGAAGCTAACTATAAATCTCTAAAAAACTAAAACAAGCATAATTTTTTACATGATTGCATATCAAGTACCAGGGTGATCAAAGTTGTAGTCTTGCACGTGCTCAGACTGTTCCTCAGTTAAACCGTGGTAGAATGAATCCTGCAAGAAATTACAGCCCAGGGTGAATTGTAATGGATGTCAGAATCCTCTGAAACAATGCTTCTATGATTGCGTACTATTTAGAGTATATATAATTGTGCCTACTATAACCATTAACCAACTTGGAGTTTGTTATCTCTTGATGAAACTAATGCCAGGTTTTCATCAAATGATAACTGTCAGCCTGCCTCAGTATGCTTTGAAAGTTGGAAGGACACAGATCAACATTCAAGAAATAGGACAAGATTATTGAATGCAGATTACACAGTGTGCACTGTTTCTCGAAGTGATATTTTTCTAGCTTGGTCAACATATAATCTAAACAACAATTCAATGCGTACTTGTGAATCATGTATTCATGTATAAATGGACTCATGCTACCTTACGAAAATAAGCAGCTGCTCACATTGAACTTTGTGTTACAAGCTGTAATAAAGCAACATGTCGCCTACTTGCCTTAAAGAAACTTAAAAGGTATCTCCAAATGAACACCAAAAATAACATCTCAAGAACATTGTGATGAAATATTGTATGCTATTTAGGAAACATTCAGTAGACTTCCACACTTAACAGAAATGCCATGTTAGTTCTACAGGCACACCAGTTTTTGACCAGCATCAGCTGATGTTCTGTGCAGTCACTTCCTAGTGAGTAGTGACAAAGTATCTCACCATTTCATGCTTGTGTTAGCATAACAGAAATATGGCCATTCCAAAACAACACTATCCAGAAGTTAAAAGCACCTTGTACCCTTTGACCTGGTTTACTACTGAATTCATTTCAACGACTATGAAGACGAAATGAGATGCTTTTACAGTCATACAAGCTTAGTCCAAGTTAATATGGAAATCTATAAGTCGAGTAAGACTAACGCAACAAATAATCTAGCCATAGTCTATCCAAATTCCCAAACCACGAGCATCCTAACATGCAAACGCTGCAGTTCTGTATGGAAGAGGCAATTTACAGCACTGACAGAGTAAACGATTTCAAAACGTCGCAGCCAAACTAATGGTCTCTGCGCAGTTACCTCCCTAGAAGAAATCAACTCTCTACCATTTCAAAACAAACATAATCCACAAGTTAAAAGGCCTAGTAAGATGCGTCTTGCTTTACCGTTAAATCTCATTCAGAACCTATGAGGATATGATGAGACGTTTTAGAAGTCATACAAGCCTACTCCAGCACTCCAGGTTTATATGAAAATCTATATGTCGATAAGAGTAAAGTAAGGAATAATCCAACCGTAATCTATCTAAATCCCCAAACGAATAGCATTCAAACGCACCAACAACTGCAATCCTATATGGAGGCAGAGCAATTTGCAGCATCGACAAAATAAATAATATCCAAATCTGCAACCAAACCTACGATTTGGTAACACACTTAAATGACTGGAGTTCGCAACACAAACGCATCGATAGCGCAGCCACAGTAAATACTAAATAGAACGAAAGCTGAACAAGCTCAGAACACAAAAAATACATATACTACTCCGAGTCCGAGGAGCAGGAGAAACCGCACCTGGTTGACCAGCACGACGCGGTGGTCGTGGAGCTGCTGGATGATCATGTCGCACACCGTCGTCTTCCCCGACGCCGTCCCTCCCGACACGCCTTCAAGACCACCAGCCAAAAACACCCCCCCACAAACCAAAATTCAAAACCACACCACGGCAAGCGGAAAATTCCAAGCACGAGAGAGAGATAAACCAATCGGCGGGGCGCGGCCGCCGCGAGACGATTCCGGGTACCTATCACGAAGGGCTGCTTGGTCCCGTCCGCCCTGGGGGACGCGAGCCCTTTGACGGCGTCGGCCGTGCCGTTGCCGTTGCCGTTGGCGGAGGTGGGGGACGGGAGCGAGGAGGACGAGAGGCGGCGCGAGTCGAGGCGGAGCCCGCTGAAGTGGGGCCCCACCGCGGAGTCCATCACGTCCTCCATCTCCCCTCCGGCGACCGCCGCCGTCGCCGGCGCGCTGAGCTGGCGATCGCTTCGGGGCTCGGAGGTTTTGACACGGGGAGGAGGTGGGGTTTGGGTGGGGGAGGGTAGCGGAGGCGGAGGCGTGGAGACGGTTTATGTAGACCGGCTCGGGCCAGCGGGGCGCCCTTTCCACGTGGCGCTGGAAGGACGGGTGCAGGGGCGGGGGCCAGTGGGGCGAGAGAGTGGGGCAGCGGAGTTCTCTCTGGAATTTTTTTTGGAGCATTTCGCTGTAGAGTAACGAATATGAAAGGTAGATTCTTCATTCTTGGGTTCCTGGCCTTGAAGCTGCTGGTCCAATTTGGTTTTCTTGGGATTTTATTAAATTTTTTTCTGCATGCCGCTAACTGCAAGTCTCGCTAGGTTTTTAAGATTCCTTTTTCTCTTGGCAATGCATATTTGTGGACCAACTGATCCATTCTTGCTGTCGCTGGCTACTTGAGTACATGGACATTGATGTGCTAGGGACAGTTTCAGATACTTCCATCTGCTCGACTGCTCCTGCAACCAATACCCACATGCTCCCCGTTTAGCCATCTCTCACTGACAAGTGGAGCATAGGGCGGTGCATGTGAGACGGTAGCAAAACTGAAATCCAACGGGGAAAGTGATTGCACGAGCTTTCCCCATCGCCTCCTTTGGAGAATGGACGCCGAAAATGATACTATTTATGTTGCTAAGAAAATGTTGCAGCAGGAGTATGAATTAGAAGATCAAATTAGACGGTAGTGGGAGTGGTATTTTAATTCCTCGAGGGTCACGCTCTAGGGTTTAGTAGCATGTTAATGGCACATTGAAGTTCCTTTGGGAGGAGGGGATCAGATCCCAATGAATAAATAATGACTTGAGCCTCTTGCCAGTTGGTACAGCAACGACATGCTATTTCCAAGTCTCTCTCGGCGTTGAGGTCTTGAGGATAAGATCAAGGAAATAAAAAATCAGTCAAACATCTTGCAATTGTACGCGCAGTGTGCTTTAAAAAAATACTCCTAATCAGATCACAGATCAGGCCAATGCACAACTGGACGCCAAGTGAATAATTAATAGTGCTTGAAGAGACTGGCACGTAAGTCCCATTACTTAATCGACTAAGCATGACCTCTGTGCCCCTCATCTCATGAGTCATGACGGCACACCCAGGGGACTAAGCAAGACCTCATCCAACAATCAAGCAATTAAAAATTCACATATTGGAGGAAAACTTATTAGAAAGGTGATTTGGGCTGAGACGGCCCATTTTAGAAAGGTCAAACTCAGTGACTGAGAGAGCCGAGCTTGACTTTTGGGTTGGGGGACTTCGCGGACCGACGAGCTTTACCTGGGCTGAAAATTGGTTTTTCACAAAGTGGGCCTAAACTTGGGGCAAAACGAAACAGGATCGCTTCAGTTGGGCTTTTCGCCCCATACGGCGGCGCCACGTGTCTCTCATCCAACTGTACAAAGCGTGGGCCGGGGAAATGGTCCCTCCTACTCCATTCTACACCTACATTCTCCGCTTCAACCGTTCAACGTCAGAGAACTCAAGAAGGAATTCAGGAAAGCCTATCTCGGCTGAAAAAAACAGCCTGCCGAATCACCAATTTCATGTCATGTCCCCAGAGATCAGAGCTCTTTAAAAGAGTAGCACTGTAGCAGCTGACAGTTGCTACGAGTACTCCATTGTCAAAACTCAAAAGGAGGAGGCCATGGAGCACATCGACGTTTGTCATCTGCAAGATGTCAAGAATCTTTGCCTTTTCCAGCTTTGCTTCAGAAGAGCAACCAGCAGTCCTACGTGATCGTTCGGGATAAGCACAAAACACGTCAAATGGAGCACCATTCTTTTCACTCCTCCTTTCGCATGCCACCTTGGGAACTAGAATTGATGGCCTCGAACGATTCAGTGTGGCAGGCTTCCAAGGGATCAGCCACGTTGCTTGCACTCAACAGCTTGACGCTGCTGCAAGATACGATACGAGTATGACCTCTCAGCTCTTCTCCTGCAGACGTGGAGACTGGCACTGCTGGGATCGAGACCGACCCATGTCCGTCCCTACGGCTGGTAAAGTGGTAATGGCTGCCATTCCATACTGACGACACTCGACAGCTTGCTTCTTCCAATGGAAGTCTGAACTCTGAAGAGAAGTTCAGTCAGCTTCAGAAAAACTGGCAGATTTTGGCCATTTGGGTCTTGTTTAGTTCATTTTGTATTTTATATTTTTGTATTTTTAAAAGAGAATCTTCAACATTTAAAATATTAAATATAGACTAATTACAAAACTAATTACAGATCTCGTCTGTAAACTACGAGACGAATCTAACGAGCATAATTAATCCATCATTAGAGTATGTTTATTGTAGCATTACTGTAGCAATTTAGTGTCTAATCACATCCTAATTAGGTTCATTAGATTCGTCTCGCGATTTACAATCCATTTGTGTAATGCGATTTATTTTTCGACTACATTTAGTATACCATGCAAGCGATTTACAAAAATTTTATATTTTACATTTTGAGATCTAAACAGGGCCTTGATCTTGATGGGGAAAGAAGAGCAAATTAAAGCGATGGCAGACATGTGAAGGACCACCTGTTGACGGAAGACCAGAAGTGGTGCTGCAGTGCAGCAGAAAGAATTCGCTAGCTATTTTTTTTCGCGAACGTGCTTGAGCACATATTTCATTAAGAGAAAAGCAATACGACCAATACAAATCTTAATAGGCAGAGGCTATTAAGGCGGCAATAGAGCCACCACCAAGTAGGTGGCAGACGACCCCAAAACAAATAAGAACAGCAAGAAAAACAGGGAAGACAATAGCAACCCCGCGAACCTAGACACGACCGCAACTGAAACCTGCAAAAGGATATTACAACGCTAAAGGTGCAAGGATCGGCAACACAATAAAGGTGGCAAAGCATCCACCCGACCCACCAAGACGGCAAAGCATCCGCCAAAACGATCACCAAGACGACAACGGCGGCAAAGTATCCGCCAGTGAACAGGGCAGCAAAGCATCCGCCAAGATGACGACCAATGCAACCCAGACGTTGTAGACGAGCGAAGGCAGGAGCAGGAGCAAGAACTCTCCGAAGAGAGCATACGACCACCACCAGAAGAGCTTCCAAAACAACGCCTCCAAGGAGGGAGCAACGCCGCAGGCGCCGTCGTCGTCCGACCATAAAGGTCAAGGCTTTCGCGCGAAAAGCACGCCGGTGAGGAGGGAAGAGGTGGGAAAGATGATGCCTTTCAAGAAGGTGAACGGCGCCCGCAGATGTCGTCGTCATAGGTCCACGAGAAGACCCAAGGCTTTCGCGTCCACCTCAGTCCCTCCCCAGAGCCGAGGACCGAAGAAACACCGCCACAACAAAGCAGAGCCCGCCAACTGGCCACCAGAAAAGAGCAGCAGACTGGATGGCGCGTGTGAGCGCGACGACCCGGCAGAGGAGCAGCCACGGGCTACGGCCACCCGAGCTGCCGGAGGCAAAGCACTCAGGAGCACGCAGCCAGAGGCCCCTACCACGCGCCCACCAGAGCACGGCGCGGCGACAGGGCGGTGGCCACCCAAGCGTTGGCCAAGGAGGCAGCGACCAGTAGAGCGACCGCCCATCCAAGCGCACGGAGTGGCGCAGCACCAGCACTTGACAAGGCGAGCCCCAGCAAGGGAGGCCCGGCCACCAGCAGTGGCGAGCCCCAGCAAGGGGAACCCAAGCCACATGTGGAGTCCAAGCGGGAGGAGGGCCGGACCCGGCCAAATCCACTTGGGGGAGCACAGATCCGGACCGGGCAAGCCCCGATCCGGTGAAGGGGGCGTCGGATCCGACCCCAGACGGCCGACGACCGGCGGCGGCGCAGGGAGAGCCCAGGTTTGCGAGGACGTAGAATACGGAGGGGTTAGGAGGAGGGATGGCGTCAACCGAGCCGGCTTCGGCACGACAGCCGGGCGCCGGCGCCGGCGCCGGCGGCCCCGACGGCGGCCTGCGGAAGGTGGTGGGCGGGGGCTGCGAGTCGCCCCTGAGTCGCCTACGAAGGATGACGCGGGGGTGGGTCTTGGTCTTCAAATTTACAAGCATGAATGATTAAACTTTAGTCGGCAGGCATGAATGATTAGTGTAATCCTTTCAATTATATGGTGGCTGTTCGATTTACAAGAAGATGATTTGGCTATTTTAAAATCCCGATCGCTACCATTTTTTGTTGGAGGCAGGATGTGTAGTGGCCTATCTATAAACGATTCGAGTGCACTCACCAATGGCAAAAATGGATCACACGTTCTACTCTACAATCGGAGGCACCGAACAAGTGCTAGCTGCAGCAACAACGACAGAAAAAAAAAACACCACCATATAGATGGGGCACCAGTTGCCAGCACAACAGGGCACTGAATTACTTGAGTGACTCCACCACTATCTACGCACCAAGCATGCTGCTGGAGATGTGAACGCTCGAGCTGACGCCCAGAGTCTCCTTTTGTTCAGAGGACTGGAAAGTTCAGTTCTTAGACGAATAGATGATTGCCGGCCCCCATGCCGCCGCCTCGCACGCGCCATGCCGCGCCTTGGGTTACCGAGAAGGCACGTCCGCTACTCGAAGCCTTGTTCCCGCAAGAAAAGACGCGAGCGGATGAGCCTCTGCCTCTCGGAGCCCAATGAAACCAAGAGATCAGGTCGACGGCGGCGAGGAGCATGGAGCCATGGAGGGCATGTGGGGCATGTCCGTTTCTCACTTGCGTCTTCGAGCTGGGGCCTTCCGCCATCACCGGCGGGCGTCTGAACGGGTTCTGAATGTTCAAGGAGACGTGTGCGAGACGGGGTACTGGATGCTGACGAGCAGAGCCCACACTGATGTGCGAAGTCCAAACGAAGTTGATCATGTCATCCCCGTGCGACGACATGTTGCTTGACCGAACTTGATTTTTTTTCTTTTTTTGCCCATCAGCTGGGAGCGGCAAAATATTTGCAGCAGGCGAACACTGTTATCTTGTTGAATTCTGAAGCAACTTCATAGTTTCTTGTTGCCGACAGTGCACGGTGCGATTTTCTTGTACCTCTAGCTCAGTTTCTAGGAAGTCAGGTGTGCTGTGTTTTTGCATGAAGAGATAAGCGTATTGCTCCACAATTACAAGCGCCACTAGTGAATGGATGTGTTCTTTTGGGCCAACATTTTGCGTCTTTTCGCTCCAACATTCTGGTTGTACCAACTCAAAAGGTTCGTTTGCTTTAATCATGAACTCCAAATGGTGGATTGGTGGTACATGCACGCCCTGTTGCCTCTCATCATACCGAAATATCTTACCATTACGAACTAGGAAAAAAGTATGACCAAGGATGGAAAATGTATATATAGAGTAATTGGTAGTAGCTAAAGCTTCACAACCAAACGACTACCAAGTATTTATATTGACCATTCTGTTAAAATGTAAAGAAATGAGGGAGGACAAAGATTAAAAAAAAGCTATAGGACTAAAATAAAACCATGAATTTATAACACTTGTATCGATTAAAACTTTAAAAGCACTAGTTTGCACACGTTGATGGAGTAGTTAACAAAATAAGATAATAACAATTTGTATGCAGTCATGGTAAATTATTTAAAATGCATTTATGTCACAAAAAAATGCAATGTACTGTAGCAGCATGGTTTAATCGAGTAATGAATACGGTACTCTAATTTTACTACCAGCATTTACTGCCGTCACTGTTAGACTAGATTTCAGAGGTTGACCTGACCGTGTGGCATGGTCGCATGCATGGATTGGAACCGCTCGCGTCATTGTCGCGGCAGGGTATCACTGCCAGGAAAATTCTTACTTAACTGTCTGTCCTGCTGCACGAACGGCTGCATGCTAGAAAAATTTTTGCCCAAGGAGAACAGAGCATTGAATAGCTATTGGAAGGTCTCAGAAAACTATGTATTAGTTATTTTTTTCAACAGCATTTAATGCTTCATATATGTGTCCAAAAATTCGATGGAATAGTTGCTGTGCAAACTTTTTCACAAACTAAACGCAGCCTTAACTGTCTGTCCTGCTGCATGAACGCCTGCATGCTTTTTGCCCAAGGAGAACAAAGCATTGAATAGCTATTGGAAGGTCTCAGAAAACAACCTTTCATTTCTGTTCTGAGTTTTACCTGGACATCAATATAATATTCTGTTTCTCTGTTGCAGCTACTCCTTTCATCTTTGCGGAGACCACTGCAGTTGCTACCTCTTTATCACTCAAAAATTCAAACAAGGTGAGAATTTACGAACCGAAATTTGTGTAGACGCATAGTGATGCCTAATAACGAAGTCGCCAATAAAAAAAGAATAAGTGAGGTGTTTGCTTGGTTTGAGAAATGGGGTAGTCCATCATCTCCTCACTTCTCACTTCTTTCTGTTTTAGTTTGTGAAAATAAAATGGAACAGTCAATCATATCACTACATCATCGCTCTCACAATCTAATATTTCCTTAGTGTAATGTAAACATGAGGGGTGGGGTACTGTCATCCCCTCAAAGTTTATGACCGAGACGAACTCATGATGAACAACCACCCCATCTCCTTGAACCAAACGCCCCAAAGTGGATGGATGCCTCGTGCTATCATTGGCGCTGCTACGCCGGAGCCTAAGGTGCCACGTTGTCGAAAGCGACGCACCAGGATTCTCACACGTTCACACGCATGACACTCTCGCTCTGCCTGCACCGGTGCACCCCATTTTGTAAGGGGGTAATGCTCCTGATCCACCCATCCATCCATCCATTGCCATCCCCGGCCGGCGGCCGCGCACTTTAAATACCCGCGCGCGCACGCGTCTGCTCGTCTCGATCGCACTACGACTACGATACGCGCACACCGCCGCTACCGCTAGTGGCGGCGCAGCAGCGAGCTACCGCGCGCACGGCCGCCGCGCCGGCACCGCCGGCCAGCATGATCGTCCCAGCCGGCCTCTCCTCCTCCGCGGCGGTCGCCGTCGCGCTCGTGGTGGTGTCGTCCTTGCACCTCGCCGTCGCCGCCGGCCAGCAGCCGTCCTTCCGCGGCCACGACATTGCCGGCAGCGGCGGCCCCTGCGCGCTGGCCGTGGCGCCGCTCGGCTACCCCTGCGAGGAGCACCAGGTTCTCTGCTCCTTCCATCCCGACCTTGGCATGCGTGATCGTGGCCGGATCCGTTTCGCGCACACCAGGAAGCGGATCCCCCCCGGCATCCATCCGGAGGCAGGAAGAACGAAAGGAAAGAAAAGCTTTTGCGCGTGCCCTGATTGGCTCTAATTCCCTGGAAACATGTGTACGCAGGTGACGACGGCGGACGGGTACATCTTGAGCCTGCAAAGGATCCCGAGGGGCCGCGGCCGCGGCGGCGGCGGCGGCGCGCGCGCGGGGCAGCCGGTGCTCCTGCAGCATGGGGTCCTTGCGGTACGCGCGCGTGCATGGCTCCTGCATTCTTTTTTTCCTTTCCTGTCAGTTTCATGTGCCCAGCACCCACCCTATCATATTCATAGCAAGCTACAAGCTGGGGTATCTTCCTCCTTTGGCTCAAGCTTTACAGCCAAACCAAGTATCTCTCTGCTGCAAAGTGTGTACGCGTGTGTCAGCGTGTATGGGCCCAAACATATCTTTCTCTTAACCGTGGATGATGGATCTGGCCTTGCGCATGCCTGTATCGGTCAGTGCACACGCACAGTTGGGTGAACATTTACGAACGTGACGATCCTGGCCGCTCCTTTTGTGTGCGTGCTGGTGTTTTAGCTGAGAAGTGGAGAACAACAAGTCGTGTGACGTGGTCACTCGTGGCCGGGTGCTGGCATGGCAGGACGGCATGTCGTGGCTGCTGGCGTCGCCGGAGGAGTCGCTGCCGTTCATCCTCGCCGACCGCGGCTTCGACGTCTGGGTCGCCAACAACCGGGGCACGCGCTGGAGCCGCCGCCACGTCTCGCTCGACCCGTCAAGCCGGGTAACAACGACGAGCTGCACGTGTACGCCGATCGAGTTGAGTACTTCGCTGCTTGCTGAAATGCTAATAGATGATTTCGATCCGTTCTGCTCCTCAGCTCTACTGGAACTGGTCCTGGGACGACATGGTGGTCAACGACCTGCCGGCCATGGTCGACTTCGTCTGCGGGCAGACCGGGCAGAAGCCCCACTACGTTGGGCACTCCATGGTACTACGGCCCAACCCAACGATTTTGCTAGCTGCAGTCGTGCAGAGCCGACGAAGTTCAGGCCGGCATCAACTCTCTCTCTGCCTTTCGGTTTCAGGGGACGCTGGTGGCACTCGCGGCCTTCTCGGAGGGCCGGGTGGTGGACCAGCTCAAGTCGGCGGCGCTGCTGACGCCGGTCGCCTACCTCGCCCACATCACCACGCCCGTCGGCATCCTGCTCGCCAGAGCGTTCGTCGGAGAGGTAACCGACGACATTGTGCTAACTGCTAACCACCATCGCATCATCATTCTGCTCCGAGACTAAACCCTCTTCAGCTGACTGACCAAATGATTCACCGTCTTCGAAGCACAGATCATCTCGGGCATCCTTGGCGTGGCTGAGTTCAACCCGCTAGCGTACGCACGGCGTCCTCGTTATTCCTCCAGAATTAGATTTCTCCGTGGCTGAGTTCAGATCGATTCATTGTGCGCTCATGATGGCCGTTTCTGCGTGCTCTGTTTGATGAGTGCAGGCCTCCGGTGACGAACCTGATCAGGGCGTTCTGCCGCGGGCCTGGGACGAACTGCTACGACCTCGTCGCCTCCATCACCGGCAAGAACTACTGCCTCAACAGCTCCGCCGTCGACGTCTTCCTCAAGTACGAGCCCCAGCCGACGTCGACCAAGACCATGGTCCACTTCGCCCAGAGTACGAGCCTGCTTCTCTAACCGCTGTCCGGCCAGTCAACGCTAGTTACTCAACGGAGTGGTGAAGTAAAACCGTTGCGTTTTCCCCCCCCCCCTCCTTTTCGGCACCGGCAGCCGTGCGCGACGGCGTGCTGACCAAGTACGACTACGTGCTGCCGGAGCTGAACATCGCCAGCTACGGGCAGGCGGAGCCGCCGGTGTACGAGATGTCCAGCATCCCGGCGAGCTTCCCGCTCTTCCTCAGCTACGGCGGCCGGGACTCGCTGGCCGACCCCGCCGACGTGCGCCTCCTCCTCGACGACCTCCGGGGCCACGACCGCGACAAGCTCACGGTGCAGTTCCTGGACCAGTTCGCGCACCTCGACTTCGTCATCGGCGTCTGCGCCAGGGAGTACGTCTACAAGGACATGATCGCCTTCTTCGATCGCTTCAACTAGCTCAGTGAGTGACTTCAATTCAGTCTCAAGAGGAAAGAAGGAAGAAAGGTCACTACTCACTACATACACTGAAGAACTAAAGATTGTTTCGTACACGTATATCAGAGGTTATAATATAGTATCCAGTAATTAAATAGATATTTAGTTGAGAGAGCAAGGAGGCTAGCTGGTAACTAGATGTGAAACGGGAAGGTTGTTGATCGCTGGAACAGTGGTCAGCAGACGGGTCACTCTGTATTGCAAAAGTTTGCTCTCCTTGTCTGTTTGCAACAATGAAACTATTAGAAAAAAAACATCTTATTACATGAGATTCAATCTACATCTAGGTGCAGGAAGAAATTTGAAAATTAGAACGTTTTTTTATCCAGTCCACATCTGCAATAATTTACTCTAGAAATTTCAGTTGTACGGTTGTACCTCTGCTACACGTATATAGACACTGGTACCTTTTTTTCTTTTATTTGCTTGGAAACGACTGGAGATGACTGATAGACTTGAGGAGGATAAGATCAAGCAGCTGACAGCATGGACACCGAGATTTTCATATCTTAAGAATTTGCAATACGTCTTAGAAAGAACGACCATACATGAGTTTCAAAATTGTTTATTTTTAGAGATTTACTTCTTTTAAGGTGATTTAGATCTTGTATTTACGTAAGTCACCAACGTGGAACGGTGGATTCCGTTCAGTTTATTTTTAGGGAAAATTCGATTCATGCCACCACAACTCCGTGAAATTGGGTTTCACGTTGAAAATCATGCCACTCAGTGGCATGGATTTCAACATGAAATCCAACTTCGTGAAATTGTAGTGGCATGGATCAAACTGACCCTTATTTTTATGTATCTTGTTTATATCTGTTCTATGGGCCTGGAAAATTAAAAGAAAACACAGGTCGCTATGGTGCTGCATGTATTCTGATTTGTTTAGCAGATAAATCAGCTGACTTTCTTGACAGTGACATGTCAGACAACCAGGGGCACTACCACTGATAACAAATAAGCTACTGTTGCTGGAATATATAGTCATGGTGACCTACAACTACTTAAGCTAAGAATAAGGTATCTTCATATATGGCCGCCAAAAACCTTTACTGCTGTAGGCATGTCAGAATTCAGAAACATCAAGAAACCTTCAGGTCCCCTGCTTGTGTTTCTGAATATTTCCATCTCGACAAACTTGGCATGACATCGCTCATGCCCACCAGAAGAGAATGCAGCGTACTCTTCTACTCAAGTATGGAACTACTGATCAACCAAAAGCAGCATTCTTCTCCTTGCCAGTGTTTCAAAATTCCTTCTTTAGCAAATCCTCCTTTAGACCTTTACAGGACAACGTATATACAAACTATGACACATTTGACAAAGTAAGCATCGGCTAACGTAAAAAATGTACAGTGCGCAAGGTAACCCGCTGATTTAAGCGAGAGTTTGCTGAGAAGATTGGCGCGACGTAGACGCCATGATCGAGGCTTACGCCTTGGGGCTTTAATAGGTAGGCAGGTAGCCACCTCAGGTCAGAGTTTAGGTAGCCGATTTGTTTTACCCGGGGCACGTGCCTGGGTTTACCGGTTCAGGCTTGCACGGCATCTGCGTGTACGCCACGTGTCCCTTGGAGCCGAGTCCATGGCCGTGAGAGGCCCGGCTTGCCGTGACACGTGCTCGCGCCGAAATGTTGAAGTGTCTCGGTTCCAGTTCGTTCCAGTTTCTCCTCCTCCGTCTCACCTGTTCGGCTCTTCCACCGCGAGTCAAAAAAAGAAAAAAAAAACACCCACCGGAGACACCAGGGTCCAGGGGGGCAGTGGTGGCGCGGGGCGCCGGCCGGCTCCGGTGGCCGCGTTCGGTGAGTGCGTGGGCGTGGCGACGCGGTGTACGGGGCAGCACGCATCGTTCGTTGCAGGTGGTTATGCGCCGGCACCGCCGCGCCAGTTGAAGCTGAACTGCCGGCGGGCGAAATTCTTATTGGGCGCCCGTGCGCAGCTTGCTTACCTCGCGCCGCATTTTTTTTGGAAGGATAATAATTGATATTATTATCATTGTTTATAGAAGGAAAAAAAAGACGTATATTATTTTTAGAAGAAAAATAAATGGCATTGTTGCTTGATGGTTTTTGAAGGATATTAATTGTCATAATTGTTTTATGGAAGAAAAAGAAAGATGTGTATTACTTTTGGAAATAAAATAAATAAAATCATTGCTTGATGGAAGAAAAATTAAATATATGACTATGGCATGTAAATCTTACCTAGTGTAATAAACATATTGAATCATGTAATTCTGGAGCCTCACAATTGTTGCAGTAGCACGTTAATTGATCTTATCTCATCTGTTACCAGCGAATCGAATGGCGTTCGCTAGCAGCTCTGAACAAAATGCAGACTCTCGCAGAACCAACTTTATTACCGTGTGCTGTTGCCAGTTTGCCACTCGAATATAGATCCATTTGATGCGGCTTCTACTGTTTCGTTGGGCTTGCCTTGAGATAACTAAACCACAATGTTAGTAGCCGAATTGATTGTTGTTGCAAGAACAAACATTTGATTTTGGATAAATATATAGTATTAGCTAACTTTTGTACAGCTGACTTTTCAGTAACATGTTCTCTGTATTAATTGACATTTCTTTATCAACTGAAATTTCAACAAAACGAACAGCGGTAACTTTTCAAATATATCTTTCAAATCATTATACGATACATCCTTCTGAAGAGTGGTGAGTATATCATCAGAAGAGATGGTTCTCTGATAAGGTGAAGCCCGTTTTTCTTTCTCCATGAAAAGACCACTTAGCCACTCACTCTCGCTGATGTCATGTTTCTCAATTAGCCTTTCCCATGCTGAGAAGAACTCCATCTCATCCTCATAGTCAAAGAGAAAATGGCTCAAAGCATTGCTGAAACTCTTTGAGCTTTCAAAAGCCTGCTTCAAGTGCCTCTTTGAACTGTTGTACGTTTGCCACACACTTGTGCAACGGTTGCTCCCAGGCCAGACCTCTGCTGCTGCTGCTGCGGCACACAGGACGCTCATCGATCAAAATAGTTTGTGGCCGCCTAACACACATATCATCAGCAGACACCTCAAATACCCATTTGAATGACTAATGTTTTCATCATAGAGTAGTGCTGCACCAAACACAAGTAACTGCTTGTAGTTGTCTACAGCAACAAACAATGCAAATGGCCGTCATAGATATTGAATCAATATGTTGTATCAAAGCAAACAACATCCCCAAAAATATAAGGCAACAATTTTGAAATGGTAGAATTCAACTAGTAGGATACAAGTCAACCTCAAGCCAGCCTGGCTAGAAATACTGCCCCTCCATGCATCGGTCTATTTGGCAACTGCAACAGATTTGAATGGTTCGACAGAACCAATTGGATGCAGGGGTAAACTTTTTGTCAGAGCATAGTCAGTAAAGAGAGGTGATGAACAAGTAGTGACAGGGCATGCTTACCTGACGCCACAAGTCATCAAATGGATGTTGCCCAACATGCAAATGCAAAGGATCAAAATAAACATTATGGGCCAAAGTGAACCTTTGCTAACTTGAGGGACCAAAATGGTCACTAGCCCTATTTATCTAATACCTGCCCATGACCTGAAAGCTCGGACATCTTCAATCCTTTTGTTCTGAGCTTCGGTTTTGTTATGCAATGAGTTCAAATTCCTATACAGGTTCCTGTGTAGCTTCAGAAAAACATGCCTGTATTTCCACTTGTCACAGTAAATATTATGTTTTGACATGTAACCAATGACCTCCATCACCCTAGAAAAATACCCACCTTTAAGGAAATCCAGAACCAAGCAATCAAGCAAGTCCCTATCCACATCTAGCTCTCCATATTCAAGTCTGCGCTTTATTTCTCCCCAGAGCATGGTAATCTCCCTATGCATGTCCATTGAAGAATAACCGCACAATATGTGGCAAAATGTATAAGAAGTGGGCCAGATATTTTGTTCTCTCATACGCTTATATATGCAGAGTGCATCTTCCATCATTTTTGCCTTGCAGAAGAAAAGAATGGAATTATTGAACTCCAATGTCAAGTGCTCTCCAGGGTTGTAATGTTTCATTTCTTCAGCCAAAGCAGCAAACAGAGATGAATGAGTGAGAGGTATTTCATCCTTCACTATTTTGGCAATATTCTTGATGGTAAATGGTGAATTAGTACGAATATCATCCATGACAGATGAAATCTTCTGTATCTGCTGGAGGAGCCCATTTAACTCTTCTGACTTATTCTCCTTCTCATATGCTCTCAAAAGAGAAATGTAACTAGCAATCCCGACTTGGATTCCAGCTGACTCTAAATCATCTAGGATATCATGAGCAGCATGCAACCATCCCATTTGAATGCATGCATTAACCACATCTCGAAGAGAAATTACATCTATATCTTCTTTATGTAACATAATAAAAAGGTTAGATAGTGTATGCATATTCCTTGATTTCACACAGCCTGCAATAAGTTTAGCAAGAGCCTTTTCAGTATGAAGAAGATTTCCGTCAGTAAGGACAACAAGCCCAAATTGGCTTTCTCTACCCAAAATGAAACCTCTGTCAACTTTTCCAGGATCAAACATTATTTTATATCCGGTTTTCAGATTTCCAGAACCAATTTGTATGGCACCTTGTTTCTGTAAGCCATTGCAAAAGAAAACACTAGGTTTTCGTTGCTGATGCAGGTTGATTAAAAATTTTGCAGCAGCATCCATGTCATTATATTTGAAATGCAGGCTCAATAGACTGTCATAAAAATGCTGATAGTGCTGAAGAAATGGCAAAGATGTTAAAGAGTCAATACTTCTTTTCATTTGTATCAACTCATCTCGTTGCCCAACCATCTCGAAGACATGGCTAGCGATCACCACTGTATTTACATCGGCCACAACTCCGACCAATGACATCAGTTCCATTATTTTCTGGGCTTTGATAATGCATTTAAAGTTCACACATGACTCTAAAACCATATTGAACAAGGTGGCACTGTTCTTTATTGGATCCAGTTTTTTCATTTCCCGTCTATCTGCAACTTGGTCCAAGAAACTCTCACAAGTCTCAATCAGAACATCACTGACAAGATAGGATCCAACCTGTGACTTCAACATATGCAGAAACACCATGCTCAGCAAATCAACATCAGGAAGCTTTCCACTCTCAAGTATGATCCTCAGGACTGTGGAGGCTGGAACAGGCATCTGATCTCTTGCAAGTGCCAACGCTAGCTTCATCAGGGAGTCACAGTTAAGAAGGTTGCTGTTAATTTGATGAACTGAGAGAACCATGTCAAATGCCCTCTGAAGCCACCTCCGACTAGACATGTAGGACAGCGACACGATCATGCTATTCAGTACCTGTGGTTCAGGAAGACCGTGCAGCTTCTTGTAGTTTCCAAATGATTGCAGTGCCTCTTCGACATTGCCATCCTTCATACCACTGTCTATCTTTCTCAACAGCGTTTCACGGGATGACGCCTCCCATGGTAGAACCTTACTGGTGCTAGTGGAAATATACCTCCTCCATGGCTCATAGCCATTGGCCTGAACAACACATGCATGCATCTTATTAGTCACAAAAGCAAGCAAACTATGCACAACAGCACAAGCATAGCTCAAATTGTTTACAGCAGTATGCTCTTACAGGTGAGGCAGCTTCGGCAGCGCAAGGGAAGGACGCGAGGCGTCGGTAGTGGTAGCATGCCTGAAACAAGCTCCTCATTGCGGGATCCCCCTCATTGCCAAATGCCAAGAGTGTCGTACTCTAGCTGAGTGTTAATGCCGGACATGAAGGTTCAGCTGAAAACAAGCCCAATTCTAGGGACAAAGAAGAATAACAATGGAAAAATTGGCTAGAGGACATCATTCAAACATGGCTTTTGCTCATAGCCACCAAAAAAATATCTCTTTGCTATAGGAAACACTCTTCAACCATACTAATTTTCCGTAGGACACTATAATCCATATAATAGTATTTTCAACTCAAAAGGGTCACAGAACACATAATCTGGACAAGTTTACCCATCCTCTACAAACACGACATACGTTGGCTAGGATAATTTGGTTCTTCTATTAATAGGGGGAAAAACTCTAAACCAAGCCAACAAACAATTTACTCTGCCTTCATCCATTCGCCATGTGCCAGATTTGATTCTAATTAATAAGTTCTAGCTGGCAGTGCCAACCATCCCACAAAGACATTCCCTGCTCTAAACGACTGAATTGTATAAAAAAGTAGCTTTCCTATCTAGCTTATCTCTTGGATCATATGATGCCCATGCCTGAACAAAAAAGCTTAATCTTTGTTTTGGCAAATATGCATACAAGTTCTCTACCACAGATTATTCATCCAGTGCATAGCATTAGAGGGAGGGAACTTACTCCGGTCGGGGGAAGGACGGTGGCAGCGGGGTGACTCCGGTTCGTGGGGGAGGGCAGGGCCGGCGGTTCTTCTCTGTCGCCGGCGCTGCTCCAGAGCTCCAATGGCGTCTCGGGCGTGGTTCCTGAGGAGTGGGAGAGGAGAGATACCCGCGTGAGGGCAGGCCCGTGGCCGGCCGCTCCTCTGCTCGCGGTGGCAGGACCACCGCGGCCACCTCCACGCGCGCAGCGGCGGATTCCAGCGCCGGCGGCCCCGGCGGACTCCTGCGGCGGCGGGCCGCTCCCGGAGTCCCGCGGCGGCGGCGGCTCCCCTCCCAGCGGCTGCGGCTGCGGCTGGGGGGGGGGGGGGGGGGGGGGGTGGGAGCGCTCTGGCCGGACGTCTTCAGCGGCCCAGTTGAAAACGGGAGGAGGCGCTCGCTACGGGAGGCAAACGGAGTCTGGGGTGAAAACGGGTATCGCTAGTCAACCGTACGCGAGGCTCTCGTATCGATTTTCGGACAGCAGTTTTTTTTCATTTTTAAAATTTTTTTTGTCGTTTTTCGATTTTAGAAATTTTTTCTAAGAGAAATTTTGGAGAGAGAAAAATTTTTGACGAGAAAAAAAATTAGAAACAAAAATTTGAGAGACAAAAAATTTCGAAATTTTGAAATTTTTTTTGCATTCAGAATAGAAAAAATTGGTAAAAAAATTTTGCATCCGAAAACAAAAAAATGCTTAGAATAAAAAAATTACATCAAAATCAAAAAGAAAAAAAAGATTGGGTAAAAATTTGTTATATCAAAAAATAAAAAAGGAGTCGTTAAAAAAATTGTTATATAAAAAAAAACCTACCTCCCCGCCGCGTTGCCGGCCCGCGGCACCGCCTCCCAGTCGGCGGCCCGCCGCACAACCTAGGGAGCCGGATCCGCCGGCGGGCGAGCGCGCAGCGGCCCAGGGGGCGGGATCTAGTGGCGGCGGCGGCGGGTCCAGCACGCGGCGGCCCAGGGTGGCGGGACCAGCGCGGCGGCGACGCGCGGCAGCTTCAGGGAGGAAAAAGGGGAGCCGGCGATAGGAGGGAAGGGAGTGCGCCCGCCGCACAACCTAGGGAGCCGGATCCGCCGGCGGGCGAGCGCGCAGCGGCCCAGGGAGGCGGGATCTAGTGGCGGCGCGGTGGGTCCAGCGCGCGGCGGCCCAGGGTGGCGGGACCAGCGCGGCGGCGACGCGCGGCAGCTTCAGGGAGGAAAAGGGGGGGGGGGGGGGGGCGGCGACGGGAGGGAAGGGAGCGCGGCTTCAAGGGGGAGAGGGAGCGGCGGCGGCAGCGGCGGGGAGGCGGCAGTGGGGAGGCGGGCCAGCGGCGGTAGCAACTGGTCGGGGTCTCGATCCGTCATGAGAGAATGAGGAGGAAAGGAAGGGGAAAGGTGCGGGGGAGGGGGAGGGGAATGAAAAAGAATCGACCGTAAGTTGTTGTAGTTACGGTCGACCTTAAACTCAGCATTCCGGGTGAAAACAGAGGTGTAGGGGTGGGCCGGCGCAGCGAATCGTTGGATTCATTTGGAAGGCTCCAGATCGCAATGTTACACCGTGATATGCCATATTAATCTTTATCTTTACCTACAAATCCTGGCCAATTCCCCGGCCTGTGAATGTGGCCACGTCTCCCGCTTTTTCCGACCGTCCGATCGGCCGGGCGAACGGTCCGGATCTTCTGTTTCCCGGCCATTTTACAAAAAAGTCCTCGGACTTTACAAAAATCAACCCGTAGTCCAACCTCCTCTCTCGGAGAATTTTGCCAGAAAACCCTCAGCTTCTTACAAAATCAACCCGCAGTCCACCATCCTCTCTCAGTTCTTTTTGCAAAAAAGCCCCCGAGTTTTTCAAAAATACAACCCGCCATCCAAGCTTTCTTGGGCTGGCTTGCCACTCGCTCCGTGGGCCTCGGTGGGCCAAATTCGGCCCAAAGCTAGTTTGCCTTATCTATTATTCTTTTACAATTATAAATAAATTTGATCAAACTTTGAAATTGCGCAGCAAATCATAGAAAATCATAAAATAGAAAATCAAATTGTTTCGGAATCCTCATGAATATATCTATGCGTTAGATCCATAATAGAGTATGTTTTACTATAATTTTTTTAACTGTACACTTTTGCCTATATTTCTAATGGGCAAATATGAAAGCTTAATACTAACTCCGCTTTCCCACCTTAACACATTTACCACCATTCTTCAACCACAACATACATAACCAATAAACATAATACATATATCTCAAAGCAAAAAAATGTACTTATATAATAAAAGCAAGACAATTTATCCCTCAAAATATATAGAGAACAAAAAAAAAACACGGTGACATATATAATCACCGGTAAGCTGGATAACTTACGGCCGGCCGTAAGTTAAGCCTCCTGTACGCATACCTAAAAATGGAAAGTATATTATATTATTGCTATCTTGATTTGACAACAACTGTCACCCCTGTCTTTTGGCGGCAAACTGCGCATATCACGTCAGAACCCTCATGCAACCCCTTCTCCCCCCTCCCTGTCCACGCCACCTCTAAAATTGCTTACTGCAGCAGAGACAAAAAGCAAAACAGGACAATCTGGAGCATCAAGGCAGGGGGAGGGCAAAAAAAAAGCAACTGGGCAGTCCCATAACCCAATAACAGGAAAAAAAAACAGTGTATGTACGCAGATAAGAGACTTTTAGTACTTGTTTAGGTGCCCCATCATCTGCAATTTGGTTTTAAGGTTCTAGCAACATAACACATCCATACAAAATCACATCCTCCAAAAACAAAAAACCACGGATCTTTTATGTGCAAATTGCTATACACAGGTCAAAAGAGAAGTAGCATGCATGTGTAAGTTTCTCATCAGATCTGCTGGATGCGCCTAGTTGCTCCCATCCCATCTACACAATTGAATCCAGTATTGTGGCCTGATTGAATCAAAATTGAATACTTAGTGATTTTGATGCTGAAAATGGACCAACATTATTGCCTGAAAAAAAACTGATCTGCTTGTATTGAACAACATTATTGCCTGGAAACCTGACTTATACTGCCTAGTAGAAACCAATAAAATATCAATTCTTAACTTGCTTTTGATTCATTGGGTATGCTGTTGTCTAATCAGATTTGTGCTTTGATCAAAAATGGCTGTGCAGGATAATAAAATAGGAAAAGACTAGTGAAAAAGAATGGATTTAAATGATCTCCCGCCAGAATTTGATTATCACTTCCTATATGAGTTAGATGGAAATTATATATATTGCACACAAGCAGCTCAAGCTTCAGTACAGGGGGCAGTACATGACATTGCGCAGGGTACAGAACAACAAGTGTTGCCTGCTTTGGGCAGTGTTGAGGCTGCTATTGGCAACTATAATATAGCTGAAAACCCCGAAGATGTGCAGACTATTGTTGATAACACCCAAGAAATAGCAGATGTGGATGAGGTTTGGTCGACACCTCCAGTACCATACACTGGGCAAGCATTTTCAAGTAAGCAGGAAGCTAGAGATTTCTACAACTCATGTGCAAAACGGACACTTCACGCCTATTAGATTTGCCACGGGAGGAGCACAAAGTCTACTTGTTTGTAATAGGGAAGGGCGTGGGAAGAAGGCAAAAGAGGGCAATGCAACTGCTCAATCCGATGAAAGCAATCATGACGAAGGGGGCTCTGAAAAAATAGTTTGATAGGGGGTACCGTGTTAGTTGACGGCAGGTTCAGTCATCTCGGCATTGTGACAAATGGGGATGAGAGGCTGCAGGAAAAAAGGGGGAATAATGTTACCAAAAAAAAAGAGAGAGCATGCTTGAATCACTACATTACTGCAACTACATCAGCAAGGCATGCTTGTTATATGGGTGTGCTGGACCAAAAAAAAAAGCCCGGGCTAAAAAAACTTGAGCTTAGTTCTACAGATTTGGAACCTTCTGCCAGAAGCCCCACCCTTAATTTGATATTGTACTTTGCCTAATAAATGTAATATTATTGCATGTATAAGGTCATATTAATGCCTGTGTATATAGGAAAAGTTGCTAGTGGATGGTGTGTGGGCATGTTTAAATTGCCTAACAAATGTAATATTATTGCCTGTATAAGGTCATATTAATGTCTGTGTATACAGAAAAAGTTGCTAGTGTGCGGTGTGTGGGCATATTTGAAAAGATCACTACCGATATAAAAAACTAAACTTAGCAAGGTGTACTATTCCTTATACTGAAATTGAAAAAAGGGGTGGTCTGCTTGACTAACCTTTCTGCACTATCAAACTAGGGACACAACAGTCTTCTCTCAGTAGGGACATAGCCAGGGGGCTGCATATTTTATAGGAGAAGAGAAAAGCTGAAAAAATTGCACAGAGTGATCAAATAACATGTTCTAACCATAGAGACAACTCCTAGAAAAATATTGCCATTCCAACCTAAGTAAGCTGAGATAAAGATCTGAATTCCTTAAAAAGAAAAATAGACAATTGGATGGAGAATGCTCCCTTCATTTTCAGACAACTGTCAATGTTCAGTTAAATGACATGGAGACGATATTCAGATTTCAGACAAAGTGCTAGGGAGGATTAACATTGTGGAGGAAAAAATATAGTAAAAATAGGAGAAATCTTATCAAGAGATCACCCACCATCCCACACATGTTGAGTACTAAAATGCTTCTCGTGTTTGATGTATTTGCCTACTGGAAAATACTAAAATGCTTCTCGTGTTTGATGTTGTCGGTACCCTGTAGCAGGGATACCCACTCCTACTGCAGCAAGACAGAACTCGCGTAGTTATCCGTAACTACACCATAAGAGGCGGAGCAGCCGGGCTCCACGGGTCAGGCTCCTACCTCACCGGGCCAACGGCCCCGGACCCGCTCTGGGACGGGTTCGGCGACGCCACGTGTCCCTGAGGAGGGGAAGCTCCGAGCCAACAGACGAGGCGCGGACCCCCCGTAGGGGTCCGGGACCTCCCGCGTCCATCCGGACCTCCCACGCGCGTAGAGCCAACATACCGCGGGGGGGGGGGGGGGGGTCCGGAGGCGCCACTTGTCCCGCAGGTGCGGGCGCAAGTCTTCCGCTGGAAGACTCGCCCACTCACCGCATTTAATGCGGGTGGTTGAGGCGTGCTCCGCCGCCGCGGCACGCGGGGCAGCCTTTGTCAGGTCCCACTGTAGATCGCGTATTACCGAGGTACACAGGGGAGACGCTTGCGCCGCATCCGCGCAGAGCCCGTCTGCCGCATTAATTGGATATGACGGCACGGAACTTTTCCAACATACCGCCTATGCCGCAAGCTACACGGTCTGTTCAGCTATGCTGCAGGCAATGCCGCAAGCTATACCCTGGCGCCGTTTCGACAAGATGGGGCATGTATATGCTGGACGGAGGATCCCCGCGGGCAGGCAAGGAAATCCAGGAATGAGACCTCCTCCGTCTGCAACGCCATAATGTATGAATAGTATGTTATTTTATACTATATCGTTGGGCCCACCTGTCGGGGACCCAACGGCCATGTACGCGCCTCCCTTGAGATATAAAAGGGAGGCGCTCGCTGTACACAACAAGCTCTCAAGCTCACTGAGACACACCTCAGACCCTCGGTGACTCAGCTTCACAACACAAGCAATACAACACACAGTGGACGTAGGGTATTATGCTCCGGCGGCCCGAACCACTCTAATCCTGTTGTGTTCATCGTGCTTCTTGAGCGAGATCGAACTAGTCCTAGCTAACCCCCGAGTACTCACCCTCTAGGCTTAGGCGGGTGCATTCTGCCACCTGGCTGTGGTTTGCCACACCACGACATTTGGCGTGCCAGGTAGGGGTATAACTGGTTTCAGTTCATCTCTTGCTCGTCTCCATGGTTCGGGTGGATGACATGGAGATGATGGAGGGTGTGGCGTCGTCTGCGCCACATGCCTCTCGCCTTCCTGCTCCAGGGTCAACCGTGCCCGCGGAGCAGCCACCGTCGGCGGCGACGCGCGCTGCACGTCGGCAAGAGTCAGGGCGCTCGTCAAGGGCCCCCTCACAAGCTGCGAGCGGCGGAGCGCTGGCGGCAGCTAGGGAGTTGCTTCGCAACCCTCCGGCTGCTGCGGCCTCGCCAGACGCCCTGAGGCAGTGGCGGGATGACGTTGACCGTCTCCTCCATCTGGCTCAGGCCTCCCCCAGTTCTGCAAGGACTGGGCAACGACCTCCGCCTGGCAACGCGGTGGTACCCTACCACCGGTGCCAGGGCGGTGCGTCGCCGTCCGTGCGCTCCCCCACAGTGAGGGGGTGCACGAACAGAAGACCTGCGGGCGGAGCTCAACCGCAGGCGTGCGGTTGAGGACGCCCGCATCTCCGTGGAGACGGCGCGAGAGCGCCGCCTCAACATTGAGGGCCGCAACCTCAATGCCGACTTGGATGTAGCAGCACCCAAGCCACCGGTAAACGCCCGGATACAGGCGAGCACCCCGGTGGCTAGGGTGGGCTGCGCCGCGCTGGCGGACCACCTTCGCACGGTGGCATGGCCGTCCAAGTTCCGCCCACACCTGCCGGAGAAGTACGACGGTACCACTAACCCGTCGGAATTCCTACAGGTGTACGTTACTGCCATCACAGCAGCTGGTGGTAACGACGCCGTCATGGCGAGCTACTTTCATGTAGCCTTGACCGGGCCAGCCCGGACTTGGCTCATGAACCTTACTCCTAGGACGATTCAGTCCTGGGAGGAGCTCTGTGCGAGGTTCACAGCGAACTTCGTCAGTGCGTACCAGCAATATGGTGTGGAGGCTCACTTCCACGCCGTGAGGCAGAAACCCGGAGAGACGCTCCGGGCATTCATCTCGTGCTTCACCAAGGTTCAGGGTACCATTCCTCATATCTCTGACGCATCTATTATCACTGCTTTCCGCCAGGGGGTACGTGATGATAAGATGCTCGAGAAACTGGCGACGCACGAGGTGGAAAGCGTTACCACGCTTTTCTCCCTGGCCGACAAGTGCGCCAGGGCCGCTGAGGGCCGCGCATGACACTCAGCCCCCCCAAGACGGAGACGCCAAGGCTGGCGGCTCCAGGGCTACCGCCCAGGGCGGTGGCAAGAAGAAGTAGAACAAGAATCGGAGTCGCTGAGAGCCACATTCCGGCGCTCCAGTCGCTGCAGCGGCGGCACCAGCTGCTGCGGCAGCGGTTGGGGGCCAGAATGCGCATAGCAAATGCCCGCGCCCGCAAGGTGGCAGCGGAGGCTCATGCCCAGCGCATCCCACCGCTCGCCCAAGAGCCACTGATTGCCGCGAGATACAGAAGCTCGCGAAGCAGGTCAGTGGGCGGCGTGAGCACTCCTCCAAGGATGGCTCACCCCCTCCTCGCCAGCGGTCTGGCAAGGAGAAAGCCTCCGACAGCGAGACCGCTGCCAAGGAAAAGGAGCTGGGGTACCAATCCCCCGCTAAGGAGCTGAAGGGCGTTTACCGCCGCGACAACTCCGACTCCGACAATGAGGAGCGCCGCAACATGTTCCCCGCGAACTCAACTCAGCAGCAGATGATCTCTCCACGAGAGCATCTACCTGGGCATCCGTGCCCGAGGGCGTCTTCGAAAGATGGTTGCTGAGACCTACCACCCAGCCTGCCGAACTGGGTGAAGGGGATCAAGCTAGCACCTCGAAGCTAGCGGTCCCGGCGGCATTCCACCTGTGGTACCCGCCCTGGGTTGTGAGCTCTGTTGAGGATCCTGGAGACCTCATGGAGCCACTTCCACCTGCTCAAGGAGCTCCCGATGCATGGATCTCCGAGATCCGGGACTACCTGAAAGACAATATCCTCCCTGATGACGATGTGACCGCTGAGTGCATAGTACGATTGTCTAAACGCTGCACAGTGGTAGAAGGGGATCTCTACTGCCATGGCGCCAATGGTATCCTCATGCGGTGCATTTCCCAGGGAGAGGGCCGCGAGTTGCTCGCGGAGATCCATGGAGGCGAGTGTGGAAGTCATTCCTTATGTCGCACGCTTGTTGGCAAGGCCTTTCGGCATGGCTTCTACTGGCCGACAGCACTCTAGGATGCGGCTGAGCTGGTAAAGTCCTGCAAAGCATGCCAGTTCCATGCAAAGCAAATACACACACCGGCTCAAACTCTGCAAATGATCCCGCCCTCATGGCCATTCGCCGTATGGGGCGTGGATATCCTGGGGCCGTTCCCCCAGGCCGTCGACGGGTACCGGTTCCTCTATGTCGCCATTGATAAATTCACAAAATGGCCGGAGGTTACCCTGTGGTGAACATCACCAAAAAATCAGCAGTCGCATTCCTCAAGTCCATTGTGTGCAGATTTGGCATCCCAAACCGCACCATCGCGGACAACGGGACCCAATTCAAAAGCAGACGCTTCCAAGAGTACTGTCAGGACATCGGCATCCAGCTATACTTTGCATCCGTGGCACACCCCCGCAGCAATGGGAAAGTCAAGAGAGCGAATGCAGAGATCCTCAGGGGACTCAAGACCCGCACCTACAACTGCTTGAAGAAGTATGGTGCTAAATGGGTTGATGAGCTTTCGTGCGTACTATGGGGCAACCGGACCACACCCAGCCGAGCCATCGGGGAGACTCCATTCTTCCTGGTCTACTGGGCTGAAGCATGCCTTCCCCCGGAAATTCACCTGGGCTCACCACGGGTCCAGGCTTTTAACCAATCCATGCAGGAACAACAGCGGCGTAACGATGTGGACCTCGTTGATGAACGAAGGTGGCGAGCAGCAATCCGAAATGCACGCTACATCCAGGCGCTCAGGCGCTATCATCAACGATTCGTGCACAGTAGGGAGCTCCGGGCTGGCGACCTCGTCCTGAGGCGGATCCTGAACCGAGCAGGGCTCCACAAACTCTCCCCCAGCTGGGAGGGTCCCTTCAAGGTTACAGAAGTATGCCGGCCCGGATGCGTTCGGCTCGCCACAGAAGATGGGGTGCCGCTGCCCAACCCATGGAATATAGAGCATCTGCGTATGTTTTACACTTAGGCAGAGCAAGGAAATGAATTTTTCCTTTGTAATAAGATAGAATCAGCGTGCGGACCAGAGCGGTGGAGGTTCGCCCTCGTAAACCCGGCCTCTGGCATCCATCGCACCGTCGACTAGCATTAACGTGCGGCCCAGAGCGGTAGAGGTTCGCCCTCGTAAACCCGGCCTCTAGCATCCATCCCGCAAGCCATGTATATCAACTTGCAAAGGAAAGATTTTCTTCCAGTTCTGTCTTTGTGTCAAATTTTATTTCGCATTTTGATTCTCGAGTTTTTACCTCTCTAACCCCCGTGCGGACTTCCACTTTGGTCGCTACAGCTAAGATCTGTATTGAGTTGCTGGACTGCTGTGTAGGTCCGGACCCCTTTGCTGCTGGGACAGGGGTCCGGACCCCTAGGGACCTGCTCTGGAGAGGGGGTGTTTGTTTCCTGGGGTGGTCCGGAGTCTAGTGTGGTCGCTTAGCCGGTTACGTACCCAAAGCCTACACACTCCACCACCCTGTAATGAGTACTCTAGTACCCGGAGCTGGGTAATTAGGGGCCCGGACCTCGTTCTGGCTCAAGGGTTGGCTTCCTGAGTCCTACACGGCAGGTCCAGCTCCATATCTCAAAGGATCGAGTACGACAGAATGACCTCACCCACCGCTAGGAGGGGTCTGGAACGTCGGAGCCAGGTCCGGTAAAGTCATGTTTGTTTCCTCGAGTGGTCCGGAGCCCTGTGTAGCGCCTTAGCTTGGTTCTGCACCCTAAGCCTACACACTCCACCACTCTGTGACAAGCATTGAACTGCCTGGACCTGTGTATCCGGAGCTTCGGACCTCGTACTAGCCTGGGGGCCGGTCCAGAACAGGTCCCGCGGGCCTGCTACTAAGCTGTGACTTTGAGTGGTACGCAGGTTAAGCCTTGACTGGTGGTAGCTAGCCTCAAACCATTAAGCCTACCTACCAGGGGGTCCCGGCATCTGATTTAAAGGCTTCATGCAGATCGAGGTCCAGTCTCGGTGGTAGACAGACTCAAAACAACTGAGTCTGTCTCCCAGGGGGCCCGGAGCATTCGCTTTGAGCCAGACATCACGGATCGATTCTGCATGCGTCAAACAGCTAAGTTGCAGTATCATTACTACCATACAAGCGAATTTGATTTTCCTCTCTGTAGTTCTTTCTGCTACACAGGGAATAAGTTGCTCTTTCGACTTGCAGTTTATGCTACACCTATGCCCAAGGATGCTTGCTCAACCTCATACGGGGGTCCGGAGTGTCTTCTTCGGCTCCGATGGCAGATAGGTCCTAACAACTGAACCTATCTACCAGGGGGCCAGGGCACCGGGGTGCTGCATACCGCAAACCAGAACTGACAAACAACTAAGTTGAAATTTTCTTCTATTCAAAATTTCAACAAGTACAATGTTTTTACATTTACATAATACAGAAAACAAAAGTACAATGTCCAGCTCAGGGATCTGCAGGCTCCCGCTTGAAGTAAGCAGCGATGAAGTCGACGACGTCCCGCACGCTTTCTCGAGCAGAGGCCTCCGTCTCCGCCACTGGACCATCGACCACGGGGGCTAGCGAGATGGCTGGGTCGTGGCTCCGGAGGCAAGTCAGAATGTGCTCCGCCACCATCCGGATCAGCTCGCGGCCCTCGGCTTCAAGCTGGCCAGCAAGGATCGGCTCCAAACGCCGGAGTCTGTCTGAAGCAGAGTTCAGCACTGGGAGGGCGTCAGCAATCGAAGCTGGCGGCCCCGCCACTTGGATTGGACTTATTCCAAGTGGCACCAACGCTGAGCTTGCTTCGCTCGCCCAGTCGACGATCCACTGGCCCCCCTGGCGCTGGTCCTCCTGCAGCTTCCGGACCGCCTCCTGGACCGCCTCCTGCACCTGGGTGTCCAGTGCTGCCTTGGCCGCCTCCACCTCGCGGGTCCTCTCCTCGAGCTCGGCCTTCTTCTTCGCCGCCGACTCCTTCCGGGACTTGAGGGCGTCGCGCTGGCGCGCGAGCTGGAGCTCCATGTTGTTGGCGTGGGATTCCCGCTTTGCAAGGGACTTCCTATCCTCCTCAAGCTCCAACTCGGCAACAGTCTGCTTGCTGGCAGTCTCCTGCAGCTGCTCGCGCCATCCTTGCAGAGTCTCAGAGAGCTTGTCGAGCTCCTGCTTGCGGATCTCGATACCCTAGCTGTGAGTCTCAAGCTCGGACCGCTGCAGCGCTAGGGCCTTTTCCCGGCTCGCCACCGCAAACTCCCGGTCGAACACCTTCCGAAGGTTGGCTCGGTAGGACTCTTGGTCGGCCTTGAGTTCAGACCGAACATGCGCAGCATGGGAGGCTTCGGCCTTCGTGCGCCTCTCCAGGTGGGTGTGCTAGTCGCCGAGGCACTGGCGCTCGCTCTCCAGAGCAGCCTACTCCCGCTGGAAGGCTGCCTCGGCGGTAGAGGTCGCCTCCTCTTTCGACTGCTGGACCCGGACCAGCACCTGGGGGAGGGGAGCCGCTTCCTACTCCGGGGGACCCTGTAGAAGCCGCCTAACGGAGACCGCCTCCAGCTCTTCCTCTGCTATAGGTTCGGAGCTGGGGGTGGGGACGTTCGGCACAGGCGTCGGGACCTCGATTGCCGGGGTGCTCGCCGTCGCTGCGCCCGCTCCCGCTGTGCTCGCCGTCGCCAAGCCCGGTGTCGGCGCGGCTGCCACCGTAGCTGGGGCTTCGGGGGCCACCGCGTCGGGTGCAGCTGCGCCTGGCACTGGCGCGACGGCCATTGCTGCGTCGGGCGCTGCTGCACCTGGCACTGGCGCATCCGCCGTCGCCGCGTCGGGCGTTGCCTCGCCTGGTGCTGGCGCACCCGCCATTGCCGCGTTGGGCGCCATCGGGTTAGCGAAAGCCACCGCACCCGAGCTCCCCGCACCCGCCGTCGCTCCCGCTGTTGCCGCCGAGGCCCCCGTGGCAGCGGCGGAGGCGCAACCCGTGGCTACTACTGTTGCTGTTGCTGCCGGGGGGAGGCATCTCCCGTCGGTGGTGGCGGCGGCGCGGCTACTCCGGGGGTCCCGCGAGGGCCGGGGGCCCGGGAGCTACCCTGGCCTGCGTCCTCAACGGTCCTCTGACACTTCGCGGCGTGCTCCATGACTGGGGTCCCGTCACCCCGGTGCAACCTACGCCGGCCCGCTTCCTCGACGACACGCCAGAGCTGCTTAGGGCCTGGGTGGGACCGCTCATGGCGGCGCTACCAGCCATGGCCTGCTTGCCCTTGGCAGTGGGGCCGGACCCCACGGCGCTAGGCACAGCTTGCTCCCCGGACGCACCAGAGATCCGGATCCCACGGTCCGGGTCGCCTCCAGTCTGGCGCGCTGCCAGCCCACCGTGAGTCCTCAGGCGTGAGTCCTCACAGAGGGGGACGACGCCCTGAGGAAGGATTAGGTGCTCCGGGATGAAGATCTCCCCCATCACCGCCCGCACCAGGACCTCCAGGGCTTCCTGGGTCAGATCGCTCCCCTCTCCGCGGTGGGTCCTGCTGCAGTCGTTGGGGCCGATAAAGCTCCAAGCAGGACGTGTCCGCTGCTTCAGGGGGGCGATCCGGCACTTCAGGAAATCCCCGAGCACGTGCAACGAGGTGAGGCGCCCTCCGATAGCTACCTGATCTTGATCAGCACGGGGTTGAACACCAGCGGCAGGGACGGCTTTGCCCGCCAAGACTGGCGGTCGGAGGCGGGTCCCTCGGTCGGCATGGAGAGGCGCTCGTTGGCTTCGGTGGTGGCGATCACCCATTCCTTGCGCCACTCCTCCCACTTCCCGCCAGTGAGGCCAGGAATGTAGGGCGTCGGCAGGTCGCTCCTCGTCTGGAAGTAGTACGCCCCCACCTCATCCTTCCCCTTCCCAGACTTCACCAGAATGAAGAAGTGGCGGAAGAGGATGACGCAGGGCCGCACCCCCACGAACATCTCGCATAGATGGATGAAGATGGACGTCAGGAGGAGAGAGTGGGGAGTGAGGTGCTGGAGTTGGAGGCCGAAGTCTTCCAGCAGCAACAGCGGGAACGAAGAGACCGGCAGCCCCACGCCGATGGAAATGTGCGAGACGAACAGCACAAATTCCCCGGCGCGGAGGTTGCCGAGGAGAACCGAGCCTGCTCGGATCCCCTAGGCAGTCTCCTGTGGACTCCACCCTAGCAGGCGGCGCACCGTGTTCAGCTCCTCCTCGGTCTGGAAACGACGGGGGCGAGCGAGGGACGCCATCACGCTGTGGAGGTGTGGAGCAATCTACGCAGAAGAGCAAGGGGGGAGGAGGCTCGAAGGCAAAGGGGCGCAAAGTTTGGAAGGAAGAAGGCGAAAGCGGAAAGGTAACCACGGTATGCGGTTCGCTCCTTTATGAAGCCTGACCCAACTGGCGCGCCCCGGAACCGTCGCTGGAACCCAAGCGACGCTCACACCTAGTGTTAACCACCCTGTCCATAACAAGGTGGCCCAGGCCCGCCTGTCAGGGAGGGCGGGTAACAAACAAAGGTGTGAAGGCGGGATCTGAACCGTCGGCCGCACGCGTAGCGAGGCGAAAGCTGAGCTGACATGCGCGCATAAAGCGCTGGCATGACCAGACTTTTCGGGAACTGCGCTGGTGGTAAATATCCCGTTTACTCCGGCCGCAACAATGCCGAGCGTTGCTCGCGTGACTAGGTGTACCACTGTATGTGGGGACCATGAGTCAGTAAGCCGTTGCGATGTGATGAGGCAGCGAAAAACCCGTTGGATGGTCAAAGCCGGTCAGGACTCCTGCAGTATGCATAAGTCTAGCGCTAGAGGCTTCAAGTTATGCAGAGCCAAATCATAGTAGTGGCCCCACCTGCCGGTTCGTCACCTCTCCCGAGGTGGGACCGGGGGCCACTGTCAGTACCCTGTAGCAGGGATACCCACTCCTACTGCAGCAAGGCAGAACTCGCGTAGTTATCCGTAACTACGCCATAAGAGGCGGAGCAGCCGGGCCCCACGGGTCAGGCTCCTACCTCACCGGGCCAACAGCCCCGGACCGGCTCCACGCTCTGGGACGGGTCCAGTGACGCCACGTATCCCTGAGGAGGGGAAGCTCCGAGCCAACAGCCGAGGCTCGGACCCCCCCATCGGGGTCCAGGATGTGACACCCCGGCCCAGGGCTTAATAGGATTAATAGGATACTCATACCAACAAGTTGCAACTTCTTTTTCAGAAGCCGGTCTTCAAAGAACTCCGAGGTTAAGCGTGCTTGGCCTGGAGAAATTTGGGGATGGGTGACCGACCGGGAAGTTCTTCCTGGGTGCGCACGAGTGAGGACAAAGTGTGCAGAAAAGACTGGTGTTGGTCTGTGAGGACAATCTATGTCCTAGAAAGCAGCCAGATGTAAGCGGGCCCAGCCTCGAGGAGGCGGGACGTTACAGAATAGTATCAGAGCCAACTCTCGCGGTTTCACGGGCACGTACGGGCGTAAGTGCGGAGGAATGAGCATGGGCGCGTGTGGGCGCAGATGCCACCGGCATGTGCACGGGCGCGTGGCGGGTCAGTGCGCGGGAATCTGGGATGCGCCGTTGGCACTGGACGCACGGATGTGGCATAGGGACCATTGGCACTGGACGCACGGACGTGGCACATGGGCTGCTGGCACTGGACGTACGGGACGTGGCCAAGAGAGGACGTTCCTGGCTTAGGATTGACCGACGAGGACGTCGGTCTCTTAAGGGGGTGAGCATGTAACACCACGACCCAGGGCTTAATAAGATTAATAGGATACTCATACCAACAAGTTGCAACTTCTTTTCCGGAAGCCGGTCTCCAAAGAACTCCGAGGTTAAGCGTGCTTGGCCCGGAGAAATTTGGGGATGGGTGACCGACCGGAAAGTTCTTCCCGGATGCGCACGAGTGAGGACAAAGTGTGCAGAAAAGACTGGTGTTGGTCTGTGAGGACAGTCTATGTCCTAGAAAGCAGCCAGATGTAAGCGAGCCCGGCCTCGGGGAGGCGGGACGTTACACGGGACTTCCCGCGTCCATCCGGACCTGCCACGCGCGTGAGCCAACATACCGCCGAGGGGGGGGGGGTCTGGAGGCGCCACGTGTCCCGCAGACGCGGGCGCGGGCGCGAGTCTTCCGCTAGAAGACTCGCCCACTCACCGCATTTAATGTGGGTGGTTGAGGCATGCACCGCCGGAGCGGCACGCGGGGCAGCCTTTGTCAGGTCCCACTGTAGATCGCGTATTACCGAGGTACACAGTGGAGCCGCCTACGCCGCATCCGCGCAGAGCCCGTCCGCCGCATTAATTTGATACGACAGCACGGAACTTTTCCATCATACCGCCTACGCCGCAAGCTACACGGTCCGTTCAGCTATGCTGCAGGCAACGCCGCAAGCTATACCCTGGCGCCGTTTCGACAAGACGGGGCATGGATATGTTGTACGGAGGATCCCCGCGGGCAGGCAAGGAAATCCAGGAATGAGACCTCCTCCGCCTGCAACGCCATAATATATGAACAGTACGTTATTTTATACTACATCGTTGGGCCCACCTGTCGGGGACCCAACGGCCATGTACGCGCCTCCCTTGAGATATAAAAGGGAGGTGCTCGCTATACACAACAAGCTCTGAAGCTCACTGAGACACACCTAAGACCCTCGGTGACTCAGCTTCACAACACAAGTAATACAACACACAGTGGACGTAGGGTATTACGCTCCGGTGGCCCGAACCACTCTAATCCTGCTGTGTTCATCGTGCTTCTTGAGCGAGATCGAACTAGTCCTAGCTAACCCCCGAGTACTCACCCTTTGGGCTTAGGCGGGTGCTTTCCGCCACCCGGCTGTGGTTTGCCACACCACGACAGATGTATTTGCCTACTGAAAAGCAATAAAATGCTTCTAGTAATTGATATAATTCTCTATAAGAAAGTATGGAAAATGCTTCTATTATTTAATAAAAATGCCTATTGTTCAAAAACAGAATGCCTATTGTTCAAATTGTGAGGTGAATTTCAGTGCCCAGTATCTTCATACAAATAAAAGTATCGAACAAAGTGATGATGCGAAACAGTGGGTTAACGATGAAATGCATACGAACATTGTTCAAAAACAGAATGCATATGGACCATCAAGAACAAAATTAGCTCAATGTAAATAGTTTTCTTCCAGCAACTAGGGGATATTGCAGAAGATTTTAGAAAGTTCCATAAATAATGCAAACATCATACTCCTACAGTTTGCAATGTACCCATTAAGTCACTACCATGAACAAACCCATTTCCACACAATAACAGAATTAATAATGTGGATTGTCCAATAAATCAAACCAAATTAGTATGATCAGGTATGAACTATTAAGACTATTGGGCCTGGTGGCAGTGAGTCTGAACTTGTCATGCCTGATCACATGAACACCCTCCATGGCCGCCTCGATTCGCCCTAGCATCCACACTGTCCAGATCGTACTCCTTCAACCCTGCACCCACCCACCAACACGTAGCAATGGCTCTTGGGAGCAGCCAAACCTGAGGAGTCGCTATAGACGGCAAGGTGCCGGGCAGGAACTCCGCCCGGCACCAGTCAAACATAGTGGCCAGTGGCGCGATAATGCGGGGGCGTAGGGGGCCGTTAGCGTCTTGTCCTTGTCGAAGACGATGCCGCGGAAGCTGGCGCGGCGGAGCTCGACCCAGTCGAGTCCCCCCAACAGGAAGCGTGCGTGGCTAGGGGTGGAGATGCGGGCAGGAGAGATGGCCATGACTCGGGAGCGCACAGATTCGGGCGGGGGAGGAGTCGTCCAGCGACCTGACGAAGACCGGCATCACGACCGGTGACGAGCTCACATCCATGGCGAGACCTAGGGTTTGCAGGGTACAGTGGGAGGTAGAGAGGCTGGGGGGATGGGGAATAGAGAGAGGGTGGAGGGGGTGGCTGGCCGCCACTGGCGACCTCAGCGACGGCGTCGGCCGGGAGGAGGAGGTGGGGGGAGGGAGGCAGTGGGCGGCGCGTCCTGGTATCACCTCGCGAGAGAGCCGCGTGGGGGGTGGGGGCGATGGGTAGGTGAAGCGTCCCCTCATAAGAGAAGACTTAAATGTGATAATAACATCAGTCCTAGGAGGCTGATGACACATTTATTACATCAGATGGTTCATCACCGTACAACTCTACGCGGTAGTGTGCAGAGAAGCGCCACTATCGCGAGGATTACAACCCACACCCACACAATGATATTAAATATAAAAAGGGGGTCATCGGAGTCTTGCGCCATGCGGTATCTCCTGCGGGTGACCCTAATCCACAGGCTAGGCTGGGTGCAGGACGGTACCCTACTCAGCGTCGTCTAGAACGAAGTCTGGATCTTCTTCTGTAAAAATAAAGGATGGGGTGAGTACAAACGTACTCAGCAAGTCCAACCACACCCACGGAGGGGGAAATAACAGATTATAATGCACAGGGTAATTCAAGGATAAGGTTAAGGCTTATTTTTGCGGAAAGCTAGATTTTATGCAAGGGTTCGTTTTGAAAGAAAGTATTTCCAAAACCAGTTTTTTTGTACCGAGTAAGACAAAGGGTTGATCCACACAGGATCCAAGTTTTAAACTGCTACCGGACTCCTCATCCGCCGTAGCACACGGAACAATTGCCGGACACTTTTCCAAAACAACTCACGCCAACCCATCCCAGAATAAACATTAGTTATGTGACCACATCGTAACTCGCCCAGTACCGTGGGCATGGCTATTCGAATAGGTTTTAACTCTGCAGAGGTGTGCAACTTTACCCACAAGCGGGGTACCACAACTCGATCACCTTAGTGTCGGTGCAGATCCCAACAAAGCCATTACCCACCTTAGCTAGACCTGACTAGCCATCACGGGATGCACCAAGGGGTCATTGACCTATCACAGAGGTTGTAACCGGGGCATAAGTTACACAGAGTTAATTCGTTCTCCTTGATCACCCGTTGCTCTCAGCTCTCCTGATGGCTATCAGACTAACTAGTGGGGTTTATGCTAAGCCGTTGCCCATTCAACGGTCGAGTGGTTTGCACGATAGTGGAGTTAGGTGAGATGACACACCAACTCGATCCTTAGGGGTGACAAGATGGATATCTCCCTTCCATGCTCTGCCACACAGGCACGAGCACACCAACGGCAAATCACACAAAAATGCCATCCATCCCGTCTAACTCAACTTTCGAAATTTCACATTTTTCTCTTCCCACATACTCACACATTTTCCTTTATAAAATAGATTGTATTGAATTTTAAGGTCCTAAGCGTAGCGCTCTAGCAGCGATTAACGTCCAAACAACACATTCAGACATTAATCTAGGTGGTCAAGGAATGATCATAACAAATCAAGGGGTGGCTATCAAACCGTGATTTCAGCAAGCAACACATTTGCAATTTTGTAAAACAGGCCAATGGGTTGTGTTTATAAAAACTAGGACAAAAGCATGCATCAAAGGATGGGATTGAACTTGCCGTCTTCGAATCCTTCGGGGAGGTCCTGGTCGAAGCACTGTCCTTCGGGCTCGGGGTCGCGGAACTGGTCCTCATTCGCTGGCTCGCAGTACTGCTCATCAACAGGCTCTCCTTCGTTCACACCGTGGTCTACGACGCAAATAAACAACACACAATCAAGAAAAAGAAATATAAGTTTTATCGTTGAGCTCGAATCGGAAATAATTAAGATATGGAGTTTGGAGTAATATTGTTGAGCGATTTCCTAATGGCATGGCCAAAACTATAACATGAGAGGCATGGTAAAGTTTCAGATCGATCTGAGATTATTTGGCGTATGAAATGATAGGTTATATAGAGGTTTAGGGGTTAAATAAAGAGTTAGGGGCCTATTTGTAATTAATCTCGAGAAGGCAGGGGACCGTTTATAATTTTTGGAAACATCTGGATCATTCTGGAAAGGTCAGGGGTCTATTTAGAATTAAGTTTATATGAGGGAAGGGTTTATTTTGAAATAGAATTGTTGAAAGGGTTTCCTTTGGAAAATGCCAATAGGCTGGAAGGGCTCTTTAACAAATAGCAGAAAGGGGAGGGGGCTATGGGCAAATATGCCCCTTTCTACCTCCTCCCTCCACGGGAAACAGAGGAGGCGGCCATAGGGCGTTGGCGGCGGCCAATCCGGCCATTCTGGGCCACGGCGGCGATCGGGAACGAGGGGGAAAGGGGAAGGGAGGTGCACGGGTGTGATTCCCGTCCTCACCTCGGGTTGGGGCGGCGCGCAGAGGCGGGTTGATGGGAGCGAGCGGCGGCGAGTGGAGGAGACTGCGGCGGCGGCGCTGCGGGCTAGGAAGGGAAGCTATGGCCGGCGAGCGGGGTTGTGGGGAGTGTGAGCCGCGCTGGGTGCCCTTTTATAGGCGATTTAGGTCGGTGGGGGAGGCCGTGGCGGCGAGGTCGGCCGGCGAGCGGTGCGGGCGGAGTTAATAGCGTTTGGCCGCGTTGGCTTGTCGCGGAGCGTCGTGCGGCGGCGAGGACGTCGAGGCCGCTCACTGTGGCACGCGGAGGGGAAAGACCGGGCGCTGGGCTTGGCGCGAGCGGCGAGGCGGCGGCTCTGCGACAGCGCGAGCAGCGGGGTGCCGCACGTGGGGTCAGCGGCGGGGCAGGGCGCCAGCGGCGTGCGGCGCGGCGTGCAGCGGGCTGGTGTCGCGGCGTGGGCAGGCGCGCACATGGGCCAAACAGGGGAGGATGGTGTGCATGCGCGCGCGCGGGGGCGACGGCGAGCTGTGCAGCACCGCACGGCGGAGCAGAGTGGGTCAGCGGCGAGTGGTGCGGCAGGTGCACATGGGGAGCAAGGGAGAGCGGGACCGGGGTGGCCAGCGGTGATGGCGGTGCTGCGCGCGGCCGCCTGCGCGCGAGTGGCGCAACACGCGGGGCCGGGAGCAGTGATGTCGTGGCGGGTGGTGCGGCGTTGCGGCTCGGCGCGCCGAGCACCGCGTGCGTGGGCGCATGGAGGCGGCCGGGGGTGAGCGCGCGCGGGCAGGGAGCAGGGGCTCGGGTGCGCGCGGCAGGGAGGGGAGGCGTGCGCGCGAGGGCCGGGCCGGTAGCGGCCGGGCGAGCGTGGCGGAGTAGGGGGCGAGGGGGCCGGGCCAAGCGCGCGGCAGAGGAGAAAGGAAGGAGAGAGGGGAGAGAAAAAGAAAATGGAGAAAAGAAAATGGGAAAAGGGGAAAAGAAAAAGAAAAAGAAAAGGAGAGAGGGGAAAAGAGAGAAAGGAAGAGACGCGTCGGCGCCGACCGCGGCGAGTGGTCGCACGTGGCCGACAGGCGGCCGAGCGGCGCGGGATGGGACGGCGGCGAGGAAAAAGAGGGAGGGTACAGGCGGCGGAAAAAGATGAAACGACAGTGGGAAAACGAATGTCGGGACAGCAGAAATTCGGATATTAGGTCTTGAGCTCAACGATAAAAAATTTTGAAAATAAATTAGCGAGTGATTTAATTAGTAAATTTCCCGGGATGTCACAGTGGGTAGGTGGTGGGGGAAGTTGGGTCGGGCCCTTCTTTCGTGAAAGGCAAAATTGGGCGGAGGACACTACTCAAAGTTGGTATTTGCTGCAAGCCACTAAAAATACATGTCTTTGCCACGACACACCGCACTACCATACCAATTTGCTGTAGGACACTAAATCCTATATTCTATTCAGATTAAACGGAAAGTAAGAAGGAATGACAAAATTACCCCCTACCTCATACAAAACAATCACCTCCTAAACCTGCATCGAGCCGTATCCCATCGGCCAGGCTCCACGACATCCAGCGGAGGCGGCGGCCCTCCGTCGTCCGGCGAACGCGCCCTCCTACCCTGCTCCTCGCGGCGACGGGGCTCGCACCCGGCCCCTGCTCCCGGTGGCGTCGGTACCCGCACTCGGCCGCTCCCGACGGCGCGGCACCCGCTCGCGGCGGCTGCGGCGGTGGCGGCGCTCGCACGCGGCAACAGCAGCACTCGCACGCCGCGGCGTCCGCACTGGTGCGCGCACCTCCAGCCACATCCCCCCTGCTTCTGACGCTTCTCGCGGCAGGACCGCTCCTGACGCCAACCTCCGCTCCCAGCGCTGCCGCCGTGAGTTCATGAGTCCCTCAGCCCTGTCCTCCTCCCTCACACCGGTGCTCGCCTCACGGCCGAACCCTCTCGCCCCCGTGCATGGGGGCTCGATCTGTGCTGCGTGGGAGCGCCAACCAGCGGCAGGGGTATACTCGTCCTTATGAGTGGTTTGTAACCCATTTGGTTAGAAAATATTATTATTTGAGCCATAATGTCCAGTAGCAAATTGACATAGAATTCTAATGTGTCTCAGCAAAGTCATCATTTTTTAGTGGCTTGGAGCAAAAGACACATTCTAACGGTGTCCACCGGCCAATTTTCCCTTCGTGAAAATGTGGAACGGATGAAGCACATCCGGTGGCCGTGCAGCTGGACAAAAATACAGCCAGCTATAACAAAGTCTTTACTTTTAAATGATAATTTCCAATTATAACAAACAAATACCACTAATATACTACATAAATAATAATTCAGATAACATTAATCGTGTTCATATACCTAATTACAAAGGAAAAAACCACTTTTATGGTACACAAAGCAATAGCTCAAACAATGATTACAAGTATGCAAAATTTATCTTTGGCTAAACTAACCATCAACTTCAGTAATACAACGGGCATGTCCATTGCGCCACGCCTACGACAAATATGGTCCATTCGATTCTGATCAAACGGCTGGACAAAAACTAGCGCATAGGTTAGTTTCCCGAAGCTTCTTGAACTCACGCAGTGCTACTCCAGCAAGGTAGCTAGGGACGCTTACCCTTCTGCATCTCTAGGAACTTAACCCTGTGATCAGGCCAAAATAGAATACAAGACGAGCCACGTCGCTTGCCGGCCGGAACACGAGATCTTCCGTTGGTCAGGGATTAAATCTCTAGACTTTTCTGGATCCCATCCCAAATCGATCCATCATGCAATTCCATAAATCTCACAAACTCTTTGCCTTCTGCAAGATCGCAACTCTATCACAGCTTCCCATCGTCTTGAACTTACATAGAAATTCCTTCCCCATTAGAAAGCTCGATCTAATCTGAAACAAAAGTGAAATAGTACTATGACGCTTAATGTTTTCCCACCTTATAACACTGGCTCACCTCACCGGAGGGCGCGGCAAAGCTGCGCCAGGTTTCTAGTGTTACTAAATATGAGTTCTTGGAGGGCTCCGGATTGTAATGTTACACCGTGACATGCCATGACAATATTACTAAATCTTAGTTCAGTTCAGTGGGGAAGAAAGAGCTGGCGGCTGGGCCCCATTTGTCACGCACATCAGGGACGAGGGAACGGGAGGAGGGAGGTCCTTTCGGGGTTCGCTAGTTTGCGGGCGACCGTAATTTTTGGTCCGTACGGTCGATTTTTCGACCATTTTTTTTATTTTTAGTAATTTTTTTGTCGTTTTGTGATAAAAAAAATTTCAAGGGGAAAAATTGCGGAAGCGAAAAAATTTGACGAAAAAAGTTAGGAAGAAAAAATTTCAAAGAACAAACAAATAAAAATTGAGGAGAAAACTTTTACATTCAAAATGAAAAAAATTTGAATTATTTTTTTGCATCAAAAACGAAAAGAAAAAAACTCTGAAAAAAAATCATCCAAAATCAGAGGAAAAATTCAAAAAAAATTGCAAAAAAAAACATGCGCGCGGCCCCGCCTCCCCGTCGCTGCGACCCCGCTCGAGCGCGCGGCTGCCACCGCGGATCTGGCGCCGCGGGCCGCTGCCGCCGCGGAGGGAGGCGGAGGTGCAATGCGCGGAGGGAGCCGGAGGGAGTCGCCGTAGGGAGCCGCCGGAGGGAGGCGGAGGGGGATGGAAGCGGCGGCGGGCGCGGCGCTGCCGGCGGAAGACGAAGCGAGCCAAGGTGGAGGAAGGAGAAAATGGAAAAGGGGAAAGAGAAAGGTGAGAGCGGAGGGTTGAGTCGACCGTGAGTTTGGGAACTCACGGTCGACGATAAAATCAGAATTGGGGGTCTTTTCGTTCTAAGAGGGGTACTGGAGCCAATTCCCTCAGTGCCACAAAAAATTACATGGATTTCCTCATGGATTTCCTCACTGCCATCAAAATTTTCAACTCTTCCCTCAATTTCAATTCTGTCCAATGGCTGTTAAGTAGCAGTTAACCGGGCAACAAAAAGACACTTTTATCCCTGGACAAAAAAGAAGCATAATATCACAGTTTTCCTCAGTGTCATTCCATGTTTATCACACACGAACCAAAAAAATCACGAGCGCCCCATATAAGAGCATACAGACCATGGCAATAATCACATACAGACCAAAAAAAATCACATCCAGACCATGGCAATAATCATATATATGAGCATATAGACCAAACAATATGAAATATGAGCATAAGTTTTCTCATTGAAAATGAGTTTCATGCATAGCATACATGTCAAGAGATAGTGGCAGCAACTAGATTGCAGCATGTATCAATTTTCTCATCGAACTATGAGCAACTAATGTCTCGTGTCACAGATCAGCATACCATACATATGAATAGTCTCACAGACTTGTCATGAATAGTCAATCCAGAATTTTTCGCTTGCTTCTAGTGGACATTGCGGGGCTTTCCAGTGCCTTGCTCCTGGTGCACATTGCAGGACTTTGAGGTGGCACTGGCACCAAAGCTTGCTTCTGCTTTGTTGCGCCCTTTGGCTTGTTTCCGCCCTTTCTCTTGTCTTTCTTTGCTTTCTCTACTCTCTTTTTCTTCCCTGTTGGCTGCAAGGGAGGTACTGGTGGTCCTATGGAGAGTGCATCAGGTTGGCTTGAGCCACATACAGACCTACAAAGCATGCATGCGTGATTGTTCTTATAAATTGGGAAGGCAAACAAAGGATACTGTGAAAATGGCATAAAAATTCAGCTTAATTTTCAGTTGTCCCTTTGCTTAAGATTATGTTAGTGGGGCATCCTTGACTGCATTAGAGACAAAGTTGTCAGTATTTTAACATAATTTAGAGGTACTTGGTGGTTTGAACTCACCTAGGAGGAAAATACATGGGTGTAGGGCGGCCTGAAATAGCAACAATTTCAGTGCTTTCATTAGTGGCTTCATTTGTTTTCTTCTTTTTCTTCTTGGGTGGCCAACTGTATGAGAAACAAATGATTATTGCCACATACAGGAAAAAATGACATAATAGTACAATTATGAAAGCAAGACAGTACCTTTCAGCTAGCAAGACAGCTTTGTCTTCTGGGTTACTATCTTTGCATGTGTACCAACGGTGTCCATATCCACCACGGACATCACATCTATGATGCCCCTTTCTGCGTGTTGTACTCCCTCCTTCACTACTCCCTTTGAACCTCTGATGCGTGTTGTACTCCCTCCTTCACTACTCCCTTTGGACCTCTGATTCTTCCTTCTACCAGCAGTGGATATGAGAAGTGGTGGATGCATACAGAAGCTGTGGTCTCCCTTTACGCATGAATATAATGAGAAGAGGCATGGAGATAGACACTAGATGTCTTGTGTGTTGGCGCCTTGATGAAGATGGTGGTCACTGTTTTTTGAAATGTAAGAAGGTGAAAAGGGTGTGGAGGGACATGAATTTGGAGGACACTCGAGCTCAGCTTTTGGCCCTGAACAATGCTAAAGAAATTGTCAACCATATTCTGTCCATGGAAGAGAAACGCATACTATCTGTTATTGGCCTGCTATGGGCTTGGTGGAATGACAGAAATCGTCGTTGCAATGTCGGGGAACCTTTGATGAAAGTAGCAGCTATCTCCTTTAGAGCACATGAGGTTGAGTTCTCAAGGCGGGGAATCAGAGGCCACTCACACTCAGTCTGAAACGGGTGGCACAATCTCATGGCAGCCTCCACCTGTCGATGTCCTAAAGATCAATTTTGATGGTGCCTTCAGAGCGGCGGAGGAGGGAGCGTGGGGTTCATTATCAGGGACAGTGATGGGCAGGGTGTTGTGGTAGGTTCCGGCCATTTGTCCGCAGTCGCGGATGCTCTGTCGGCTGAAGGAGAAGCATGTTTGGCAGCCCTCCATGCAGCCATGGCCAGAGGAATTTCTCGCGTGATCATTGAGAGCGATTCCACGAACTTGGTCTCAGCCTTGTGTGGCAGTGTCTTCGATCGAGCGCCAGGAGGTGCAATTTTCTGTGAAGCTCGCTATCTGTTGGCGCAGCATTTTATTCCTGTTTCTATTTCAGCTATCCCTAGAAAACTGTAATAGGTGTGCTCACGAGCTTGCACGCTTGGGCCTTGTACGAGAACCGGATCGCCCAGGTGTTTGGGACGATCCCCTCCCAGACTTTGTTTCAACTCTGATGGATCGCGATCACGCTTGTCGTGGTGTGGCAAACCACAGCCGGGTGGCGGAATGCACCCATCTAAGTCCAGAGGGTGAGTACTCGGGGGTTAGCTAGGACTAGTTCGATCTCGCTGGAAGAACACGATGAACACTGTGTGTCTGTGTGTTGTATTGCCTTAGTCTCAAGAGAGTCTTGGCGTCTCTGGTGCTGAGTCTAGCGTGAGTCTGTGTGTGCTTCCTTAGTCTCGAGAGAGTCTGGAGAGTGTGAGAGAGCCTAGTGCTGAGTCCAGCGTGAGTCTGAGTGTATGTGTGTTCTAGCGGGCGTGCTCTCCCTTTTATATGTCCAAGGGGAGCACGTACACTGAGCGAGCCCCGACATGTGGACCCGGCGATGTATTATAAACTACACTTTGGCCTTCAATGCCACAGATCCGGAGATCTTGTCGTCGGCTTCCGTGCGTAACTTCTGACCAGGGATGGTCCTGAGCTGTCCTGTCAGAGTAGAGTCTAGCCTTTGCAGCCGCGCGTCGAGGTCAAGATGAAGCGCCGAACTACTGGCTCAGTCACTGTAGCAGCGTGCACTGTTGCTTCAGTCAGTAGCTGGTCATCATGACTCGTTGCCCATGCGCGCGACGCTGAGTCTTTAATGCTTGCCTTGGTAACTGACGAGCCGCCTCGGTAACTGGCGATCCACAGTGTGGACTGACAAAAGCTGCCCCGTGCCCAGAGGCAGCAGAGCCCGCCTCAACCACTCGCACTTAATGCGGGTGGGTGAGGGAGCTTCCAGCGGAAGGCTTGCGCCCGCGCGCGTACCTGCGCCTACGGACACGTGGCGGCTCCGGACCCCCCAGGCGGGGTGTCTGTTCCCTCCCTGCTAAGGGGTCCGGGACCCCGTGGGAGGTCTCGGCCCCCCGGCTGTTTTGTCTGAGCGCTCCCTTCTCCGGGACATGCGGCGTCACCGGACCCTCCCCTAGCAAGGAACGGGTCTGGGGCTGCTGACCGGGTGAGAAGGGCTTCGGACCGCGGGGGTCCGGCTGCTCAGGCCATCAGCGCGTAGTTCAAGGATAGCTACGAGGCTCTCGCCTAGACATAGCAACACGTCTGAGACACATGGTGACACCGGACCCGTCCCCGAGCGGGAAGCGGATCCAGTACCGTTGGTCCGGTGAGATGGAGTGGGACCCCAGGGGTCCGGCTGCTCAGCTCCTTAGGGCGTAGTTACGGATAACTACGCGAGTCTTGACACAGCAAGACGGGGTACCCTAGTCCAGAGGTACCGACAGTGGCCCCCGGGCCCACCTCGGGGGAGGTACGAACCCGCAGGTGGGGCCATTATCGTGATGTGTTCTAGCGCAACTTGGCTGTGTTGGCGTGCTCATGTCGCGAGCGGGTGCTCCGTACCCCCTAAAGGCCGGAGCACTTGTTACCAGGTTCAGGTACTAGAGCGCTCTCCGCAGGGCGGCGAAGGTGCAGGCTTAGGGTACGGACCAAGCTAAGCGGCTGCACGGACCTCGAACCGCCCAGGGAGTGAGCACCACTTCCCCGGACCCGGCTCCCGGCGACCGTGGCAAGCGGTCTCCGCGCGGAGCGTGCCACCGGAGTGGACTTGAGCGACCGTGGCGAGCGGTCTCCGCAGGAGCGGGCCACTGGAGTGGACTTGAACGACCGTGGGGAGCGGTCTCCGCCGGAGCGGGCCACCGGAGTGGACTTGAGCGAGCGTGGCGAGCGGTCTCCGCCGAAGCGGGCCACCGGAGTGGAATTGAGCGACCGTGGCGAGCGGTCTCCGCCGGAGCGGGCCACCAGAGTGGACTTGAGCTGTTGCCATCGATCCACCGAGATACGTTACCGGACCTCGCGATGGGGCATAGGAAATGACGCCTTATACTAGAAAGGAGTCCGGACCTCTAGACACGGCAGCCTCGGATACTAGGGTACTCGTAATAGGGTAGTGAAGTGCGTAGGCTTAGGGTACATTACCAGGCTAAGCGGCTACGCAGAACTCCTCCACCCCAGGATACAAGCACCACTTCTCCGGGACAGGTCCCTAGGAGTTCAGACCGCCTTCCAGCTAGAAGGGGTGTCCCAACCTAACCACAAGCCAGCAACTCAATTTGGATCGTTAGCAGCAAAAGAAAAAACTCCGTACGGGAGAAGGAAATAGTCAAGCCGAAACGGATGAGCGCAATTAAGTTAAGGTAAAGATAAGACTGAGAAAGCAAATCCCCTTTATCACTTGATTCATATGTGGTGTACCACAGAGATCGAGATTACGAGGTCGGACCTCTACCGCTCTGGACCACTTGCTGGTGTCGCCTGTTTGTGCGATGAAGTCAGAGGTCGGGTTTACAAGGGCGGACCTTTACCGCTCTGGACCGCACGTAGGCACCGCGTTATTACAAAGGAGGAACTCTCCCAATCCTATCTAGGAGTAACCTACAGCTACCATTCGTAAGGCATGCACTTCCCGGCCGGAGTGGAACTACCACCTTAGGGGTTCTTCTCGGTCGTCGGCGGCGAAGGTGTCCTGGATGTGCTTGTACAGCATCATCCAGCATCACCTCGGGAGCTTGCAGGGCTCTTCCCAGTAGGGCTGGAAAAAAAGCTCGAGGCTCGCAAGCCGGCTCGGGCTCGGTGCAGCTCGGCTCAGCTCGGAGCGGCTCGCGAGCCTTGAACGAGCCGAGCCGAGCCCAGATATTAGGCTCGTCCAAACAGCAAGCCGAGCCGAGCCGGCTCGCTTCAGCTCGCGAGCCGGCTCGCGAGCTGGGCCAACCCAGTAGAAGGCCGGCCCATCCACCCAGCGGCCAAGCCAACCGGCCTCTTAGGAAAATCACAAAATTGGAAATCACAAAGCAAGAGCCAGGAGGCAGGACGCGCCGCGCCGCCGCCGCCACCAGCCCGCCGTCCCCTGCCAGCTGCCGCCCTGCCGGACTCCAGAGTGCTAGTCCCCGCCTGCCGCCGCCCTCGCCCCCACTCCGGCCCTCCCGGCCGGCGGCTGCCAGCCCGCTGCCTGCCACGGCGCCACCAGCCATCAGCCGCGCCCGCCGGCCGCCGCCATCAGCCGGGCGCCCGTACCCACCTCCCGCCGCCCTCGCCCCCACTCCGGCCCTCCCCGCCACGGCGCCACCCGCCATCAGCCGCGCCCGCCGGCCGCCGCCATCAGCCGGGCGCCCGGACCCGCCTCCCGCCGCCCTCACCCCCACTCCGGCCCTCCCGGCCGGCGGCCGCCAGCCCGCTGCCCACCACGACGCCACCCGCCATCAGCCGCGCCCGCCGGCCGCCGCCATCAGCCGGGCGCCCGGACCCGCCTCCCGCCGGCACTGTCGGCCGCCCCTCCAGTGGTAGTAGTAGTAGCATCAGGGGGAAGGGAAAGACGGGCGATGTACTGCTGTGTGCCGGCTCGCGAGCCGGCTCGAGCGGGCTCGCGAGCCTCCTTCGAGCCGAGCCGAGCCGAGCCTATTGAACGAGCTCGCCAAATGACCGAGCCGAGCCAGGCTCGGCTCGTCCACCCACCGAGCCGCACCGAGACGAGCCGAGCCTGGCTCGGCTCGTTTCTAGCCCTACTTCCCAGCACAAGAACTGTCCCACGCTAAGATAGCATGTGAACAAATTCTTTGGCTTTGAATGGGAGTGGTCCAGCCGTTGCCAACTGCCGACGGAAGCCAGCCCGATGGCAGCTCTCAATGTGCTGAAGCCGGCTTGCCACCCTGGCGCAACGGAAGGACGGGTGCTCGTTTGGATGAGCACGGAGCGTGGGGAAGGGCGGTCGTTCATCGGCTCCTCCTCGGCGCTGGCACAGGGCCCCCGCGGCTCGCGACGGAGGTCAAGGTCTGTTTGCAGCAGCACCGAGAGAGGCCTGAGCCAGACGGGAGAGAAGGCGACCGTCAACTTCCCCCGAGCCATGGCCATCGGCTCCAGGCTCCATCTTGAGAGGAAGCATTGAGCCGACACCATGCCGCCGCAGGGGGACCCTGGTGGTTGCTTGAGAGGAAACATTGAACCGACGCTGGCGTGTCGCAGGGTGACGCGCAGCAGGCGTCGCCCCTGCGCGCCACCGTGCCGGCTCTGAGGTGTCGCAGTGCCAACGCACAGCAGACGCCGCTGCCGTGCGCCACTGCACCGAGGGCACTGCCGCCTCGGTGTCGAGGCATGCGGCGTAGGTGACGCCGTGCCTCTCTTCATTTTCTCGTCGTCGTTGCAGAGGATGAGCTCAACCTTAGAAACCAGGAGGTGAGTGGAGATCTGGCCAATGCTTGCGCGTTCCCCACGGACGGCGCCAGATGTCGTAGCTCTAGAAGGAGGGCCACAGCCGGGTGGCGTAGTGCACCCGCCTAATACCAGAGGGTGGTTACTCGGAGAAGCACAAGCGATTCGGTAGATCTACTCATGAAGCAAGAACACCAGAACACTCGGAGATTTAGAATGGTTCGGGCCGCCGGAGCGTAATACCCTACGTCCACTGAGAATTGTATTGCTCTTGTGTCTGTGGATGAGTCTATCCTTTGCCTCTAAGTCCCCCTTTCAGACTTGAGTCCTTCTCTAACGGGCGTCTCCCTTTTATAGCGCAAGGAGGACGCGTACACAGGCGTTGGACGCCGACAGGCGGGTCCAACAAAGATATATAGATTACCACGAAAAAGACATTAATGGTGCTACAGTGGTTGAGAACCTTTCGTTATGATGGGCAAAGCCGAGCTGTCGTGTCTAACTGGCGTAGCAGACTGACATGCGTGGCGTAGGCGGCGCCAGCGGCTGCACTGTGTGCCTTGGTAACGCGCGATCAATAGTGCAGCCTGGCAAAAAGTCGTCTCAGGCTCTGCTGTGGCAGAGCGCACTTACTTCTACCGTATTGAATGCGGTAGGTGGGCGAATCTTCCCGAGGAAGCTTCGCAGCCGCGCGCATACCTACTCTTGTGGACACATGGCGGCTCCGGACACCCTAGGCGGGGTGTCTGTTCCCTCCTCGCTAAGGGGTCCGGATAGTATATGGGGGTCCGAGACCCCGTGGGAGGTCCCGGGCCCCCGGCTGTTTTGTCTGAGCGCTCCCTTCTCCGAGACACGCGGCGTTACCGAACCCTCCCCTAGCAAGGAACGGGTCTGGGGCTACTGATCGGGTGAGAAGGGCTTCGGACCGCGGGGGTCCGGCTGCTCAGGCCGTCAGCACGTAGTTCAAGGATAGCTACGAGACTCTCACCTAGACATAGCACCACCTCTGGGACACATGGTGACACCGGACTCGTCCCCGAGCAGGAAGCGGGTCCAGGACCGTTGGTCCGGTGAGATGGAGTCGGACCCCTGGGGTCCGGCTGCTCAGCTCCTTAGGGCGTAGTTACGGATAACTACGCGAGTCTTGACACAGCAAGAGGGGGTACCCTAATTCAGAGGTACCGACAACGCTGATCTTGGGTATGCTTAAATAAAGCGAGCAATGAGAAGGCAAAAAAAAGCCTCACAATTTTGCCCCAAATTTTGCTGCCATTAAGATCTAGGGCCATGTTTGGTTTTCATAAATTTTCCTAGAGTATCCATCACATCGAATCTTCAAACACATGCATGGAGCATTAAATACAGTTTAAAAATATATAATTACATAGTTTAACCATAAATGAGGAGATAAATTTTTTAAGTCTAATTAGTCCATAATTAGACATTAATTATCGAATAACAATGAAAATGCTACAGTACCAAACCCAAAAAATTTCGCAAACTAAACAAGACCCTAGCAGTTTCAAATTCCGGTGATGTTCTCTTAAGCTCCCCAATGCTTTTTTCGAATCTTCTCTCTAGATGAAAGCGAGGGAGCGAGGCGTGCAACCAGGGCATCCACGATAGAAAAAAAAAATTACAGTGTCCGATCTCAGTTTTACGGCGTGGATCCCTCTCTCGTGACGCGAACAGGGGTCAACTCTGCGGTCATTCCTTCGCTGCCTGAGCACAAGCCGAAACCGCACGCCCTGTAGCCCCAAAGTCGACCGTTCCCACCAGTCCCAACCCAAGCTGAAAACACCTTTCGCAGGAAGCCTTTCACACGGAACTGTGCCCGCGTGAACGTACAGTCCATCCTTCTTCCTCTTACCCTGCCTACTGTGCCTTCCCACCTTCACTCGTTCGTTCATATGGGGTGCTGCTCTAGATCCTCCATTGACGCGAGCTCGGATCTTCGTGCTCAGTTGGCCTTCGCTATCTCAACAGGTGCGTCCTCCTGACCATCTTCAGTTGCCTCCCGACAGCTTTTCTTCACTGATGCCTCCCGATAGCTTTTCTTCACCGGTCGATGGACAGCTCCCGTCCGGAGGCGCGGCGCGGCGGGTGGCGACCAAAGCCCGGCGCTGTAACATCCGGTTTATAAAAAGACATAAACCGAGCAATCATATACGTGTTAGGATCAAGTCACACGTATATACGACAGAATGAACAATATATAACAGCACATATCACGTAAAAAATATAATAAAGCGAGTACGAATGTTATTTATTACATTAATGACAAAATGTCTGATACAGAGTATGCGGAAGCGTAAAAACATATACGAAGTCTCTCGGAAGCTGGGCACCACAGGGACGTCGACTGGGAGACGAACGACTTGAAGTCCTCGTACTCCTGGTAGCTCTGGGTGAACTCCCTCGCGTCGGCAGGAACTGAGCAGCTGTAGAGTATACCCAAAAAGGACAAGAGGAAAAAGAGTAGAGAAGGCAAGTGTGAGTACACAACTTGTATTCAACAAGTATAACACAAACTATGAGGCTCTAAAGTTGGCTGACTCGACTGCATTAGCTTTTAATCTTGGCAAAATTTTATTTAAGCTAATTACTACAAGTTGATGATTTACCATAAACCCAGTTACATAATAATTAATCAGAATTAATTATGATACTACTGAGACCCCCTTAGCATAGTTCAAAAATAATTCCAGTTAGGTCCGATATTTAACGATTAGGACTCTGAGCTTTCCAGAAATGGAACCCGCCATCCAGCCCTTGTAGTTTTGCGAGTTAGACCCTAGATCTACCCTTAAATTACTTATAAGTCCCTGGTTTTTTACCAGACCCCCCTGTAGCTCAGTTTTTCTCGCAGTTTGGTCCCTGGATCTTGTTTTAGGCCTAGTTTTCGTGTTCTAGCTCCGTTTTAGGTGTTCTTTTATGTCCACGCGATCATTGTAACGCGTAGAATAGTTCTAGCTTAGTTTTGTTTGCTATTTTTATCTATTGTTGTATTGTTTCTTAGTGTTTGCACTTGTTTGCTTGTATGTTTATGTTATTGCCTTGTTTTGGCCATGTGTTCATGAGTAGACGTTGAGCTACCGGAGGAGACCCAATACCAGTACCCGGAGCAGCCACCATCTTCTGAGCAGTCTGAGCAGCAGGAACAGTTTGAGGAAGGCAAGTATAACATGAACAATACCTATCACTTTTAAATACAATTTCATACCGCATTTTAATATTGTATGCCTATAAGGACTTTTCTAGCCACTTTATATCCTTTATATATATATATCCCTTGGGTTGCATTTTGGTTAGCTGTGCTAGGTGCCGCGCTATAACACACTTGGTCTTTTTTAATTAATTTGATTAATGATATATGCAACTTAATTCTGGGAAGTGGCCCGTTTGAGGGGCTCACGTCTCATTTAAAATTGATTTTTCTAGAAACATGGTTTAGGGGAACAGCACGGTGCTTAGTGCTGGGTTGGCCACTCTCCAATAGGACCGGTTCATAGAGCGACAACCTGGGACAACAGCGCTACCACAAGACTGGAATGGGACGGTCTTGGCTTACTAATTAGGTCATTTTGGTTCGGGAGTAACTTACCGACGGGGCAAGAGGGGGGGTCGAGCTTCAATGGTCCCTGCGCTACGAGGCTTGGTCTGTGTTATCTTGTACTCCCTCAAGGTGGGCCCCATCGTTGCATTGCATGAATCCTTAGCGGTTACACCTTACCAACGTGATCCTTTGTAACGGCCTCGTAGTGAGTTTGCTAGTCATCTCACATAAGGAAGTGTGATGAACAATTAGCGTAGCTCACGACTTGTGGGTAAAGATGTGTAACCTCTGCAGAGTGTGAAACTGGTATACTAGCTGTGCTCACGGTCATAAGCGGCCCAGATCCTCCTTTTGATTAGTGGGGTTATCTTCCTTTGATTAGGAGGGTTTCCCCGGGTGGTTGGTTTGGTTTGGTTCTCAGTAGTATCATAATTAATTCTGATTAATTACTATATAACTGGGTTTATGGTAAATCATCAACTTGTAGTAATTAGCTTTAATAAAATTTTGCCAAGATTAAAAGCTAATGCAGTCGAGTCAGCCAACCTTAGAGCCTCATAGTTTGTGTTATACTTATTGAGTACAAGTTGTGTACTCACACTTGCCTTCTCTACTCTTTTTCCTCTTGTCTTTTTTGGGGATACTCTACTGCTGCTCAGTTCCTGCCGACGCGAGGGAGTTCACCCGGAGCTACCAGGAGTACGAGGACTTATAGGCGTTCGTCTCCCAGTCGACGTCCCTGTGGCGCCCTGCTTAGCTTCCGAGAGACTTCGTATATGTTTTACGCTTCCGCATACTCTGTATCAGATATTTTGTTATTAATGTAATAAATAACATTCGTATTCACTTTATTATATCTTTTTACGTGATATGTGCTGTGATATATTGTTCATTCTGTTGTATATATGTGTGACTTGATCCCGGCACGTATATGATTGCTCGGTTTATGTCCTTTTATAAACCGGGTGTTACAGGCGCGGCGGAGTGCATGGCGCGCGACTGATTCCCCCCGCGTGGCGGAGTCCATGGCCTCGGCGCCTACCGTCCTCTTCTTCGCCGGCCCCGGCGCCTGCCGTCCTCGCCGCCCCCGTCCCCGCGCCGGCCAGCCGCGCGGCCTTCCTCCGCCGGCCGCGGGCCGGGACGGTGCGTCCTTCCTCCGCCGCCCACGAGGCGGGATGATGCTTGGGCGCGCAGAGGTGCATCGGAGCGAGCTCGGCCGCCGCTCTTGGCGTGCGGCGGAGGCCATGGCCGAGCTCGGCCTCAGATCTGCACGCCATCGGCCGAGGTCGGTGGCCTCCCTCTCCGGCTCTCCTCTCACCGGTGGCCTTCCTCCGCGGCGGGCCTTAGGCCTGGGCATTCGGTTCTAACCGAACCGATCGGTTCGGTTCTTCGGTTCTTGAAGAAATTCGGTTCCTCAAAAACAGGAACCATTCGGTTCTTTTCAAGACTAGGAACTGAGAAATTTCGGGTTCGGTTTTGGTTAAAACCGATGGAACCGAACTATGTTGAGGACCCAGGAACGCGCACCGCCGCTCGCCGTCGGCGGCTTCCCTGCAGGGGACGGGCGCGCCACCACCGCCGCCTGGACTGTCGATGGGCGAGGACCACGGCTACCCGGCCGTCGTGCGCCTGGCCTGCCGGGAAGGCGCAACGCCGTCGCGACCCGCGCGCCGGCTGGCCGCATGCTCCGCTGGAGGCCACTGGGGAGGGCGGGGCCGCGGCGGTGGTCAGGGAGGTGCCGCGGCGGCGGGCGGGGAGGGCGAGGAGGGATCCAGTCGTCGTCGCCGCCGCTGCTGAAGCGCCGGCCGGCGAGAAGAAGGAAGAGGCTCCGGCAGCCGTCGAGGAGAAGAAAGAAGAGGCAGCTCCTGCAGTCGCCGAGGGGACCGCCGCCGTAGCGGAGACTGCACCCCGGGAAGGTGCCGCAGCGGCGGGCGGGGAGGACGAGGCGGAGGCCGGGGCCGTGAGGTGCCGCGGCAACGGGCGGGGAGGGCGAGGCGGAGGCTGCAGGCCGGGGACGAGGAGGGGCAGGCGGGCAGCGGCGGTGGCCGGGGAGGGCGAGCAGGCGAGGTGGAGGCCCGGGGCGGAGAGGGGACGTGGCGGAAGCCGAGAAAGGGCCTCGGTGGAGGTCGGGGAGGGCGGGGAGGGCCCTGCGCGGCGGCGCCTGGCAGGCGGCGGCCGTGGGGGTGGGGTGGGGGGGGGGAATGGGGGCTGTTGGGGGCTGGTGGGGCGGTGGTGGGCTGGTGGGTAGTGGAGGTAGGGTTGTGTTTGGGGCTTGGGCCATCTAATAGGTTTATGGGCTGAATGTGTGATGTGCTCGGTTCTTCGGTTAACCGATTTTGGAACCGAAACCGAACCGAGTATTTTCGGTTCCTGAGAACCAGGAATCGAAATGGAACCGAAATTCTCGGTTTCGGTTCGGTTCGGCTCCGGTTCTCGGTTTTTTTGGTTCGGTCCTCAGTTCTCGGTTTTTCGTGCCCAGGGCGAGCGGGCCTCCCTCCTAGGCGTAGGGGACCATGCTCGAGCCTCGCGGGGGGCGGGCGGGCTAGCGCAGCAGCGGCCGCGTGCACGTGCGGGCGCAGCTGGGCGGGCGCGCGGCAAGACAGCGGCCGCGAAGGACCAGCGGCAGGTGGATCTGCTCCACGGCTTGCGGTGGCGGGGCTCGGCGAGCGCGCGCGAGCGGTCGGCCGGCGGCAGCGAGCGGGCGCCGAGGTGTGCGTTCTCAGGCGGCATCCGCTTCGTAGCAGGGGTTCGTCTACAGATTCTTAAGTCTTTTACGACCTTGTTTGGTTCCAGGACTTTTTTCATAAGTCTATCACATCAAAAGGAATCTTACTATTTTATAGTATTAAATAAAATCTGTTTATAAATATTTTTTGACATCTGAGTGCTAATTCGCGAGACGAATCTAATGAGTCTAATTAATTCATAATTTACTACAGTGATGCTACAATAACCATCCGCTAATCATAAATTAATATAACTCATTAGATTCATCTCGCAGTTTAGCCCCAGGATTCTGCAGTTAGTTTTATAATTAATCTTTATTTAATACTTCTAAATACTAAAACAGTTCCAGAGACTAAAAAAGAATCCCCTACGTCCGTACTATTACAAAAGTCTATGGTCCCGCACATACTATTAAAAAATTCGAAGTTACTTGTATATCCTCGTGCAAATTTTTGTTTAACTGTATACCATTCCGCTCATCTTCCGTCAGAACTTAACGATTCATTTGTTCTGACAGATGGGACCCATGTATGAAATGACCATCTTGCCCCTGCCCCTCTCTCTCCCGAGCGCTTCCTCTCTCCCCTGCAACCCTCGCGCCGCCCCGCCTCCAGGCCGATCGCCGCCCAAGCAGTGCGCTCCCGCTCGAGCGCCTCAGCTGGATCCGCTCGCGCCCCGCCCGAGCAGTGCGCTTCCGCCGGCCGAGGCAGCCCTGGCGCGTGCCCCCGCGGGCGCAGGGCAGGGCCTGCGCGTGGCCCCGTGGTCGCAGGTCGCCGGCGCGTGGCCGAGGTCGGCCTCTCCGGGCGCAGGCCGTCGCCGCGGGGCGGAGGCCGGCCCCTCCGCGTGCCCCTGCGGGCGCAGGGCACCCCTGCGGGCCCAAGGCGCAGCCGGCACCTGCGCAGTGTGCCCCCGCGGGCCCAGGCAGCTGCCACCGCGGGCGTCGGAGCTCAAGGATGTCGGCGTGACGTTCAGCGCCAAGAAGTCGCCCCGGAGCCTTGTGGACATGACCTTCGACCGGCGCGGCGGCGTGCTGGAGATCCCGACGGTGGAGAGCTACAGAAACCACGCCATCTTCGCGAACCTGCTGGCGTACGAGCAGTGCCGGGGGCGGTGGGAGCTGCAGCGATTGGTGAGCTACGTGCTGCTGATGGCGTTGGTGGTGAACGCGCGGCGCGACGTGGTGCGGGGGTGTTCGTGAAGGGCGACGACGAGACGGCGGCGTTCTACGCGCACCTCGGGGAGCTGTGCCCGCCGCCGGAGTTCGTGGAGAACTGCTATGCCGACCTGTCCCGCTCAGGTTCACCAAACCGGTGGGAATCGGTCCGGTTTTGGTTTGGGCCGGTGTCGAACCAGTCTAAATTCAAAATTCTAAAAAAAATATCAAAAAATTCCTAAAAATACTTTAAGATGCGACGAATCTAATGGTATTAAATTTTCTCAAAAATTCGTTCATTTAGTATAGTTTGCGGGGATTTGAAGTTAAACAAAAAAACGTGCATACAAAAATATACAAATACAATGTAAAAGTAGTAAAAAAAGAGTTGAAGGGTTCATTTAAGCTAAAATATGTTATACAAATATTTATTTAGTATACTTTGCGGGCATTTGAATTTAAACAAAAAAAATTGAATTTGACCGGTTACCGGTCAAACCGGCCGGTAAACCGGTCAAACCGACCAGTAAGCCGTTCGGAACCAGTTGAACATACAATTTTGAATTTAATTTTAAATTTGACCGGTTTCCACCGATTTTCAGTCAAACTGGTCAGGTAAACCACTACCGAACCGCGCCGGTTTGACCGGACCGGTCGGTTTACTTAAACCTGGTCCCGCTACGTCCGGGAGCACTGCGGCCGCAGCTGGAACCAGCACCACGCCGTGCTGGTGCACTACTACAGCAACCCGTGGACTAGCATGTCCGCCGCCGCCATCTTCCTGCTCGTCCTCACCGTTGTGCAGACCGTCACGGGTCATGGTCCTGCGTCTGGCACGGGCCTCTCTCTTTATCTCTCGGCCTGTTAACAGCCCAAAAGACAATAGAAGGGTATAATGGTCTTTGTACATCTCCGTTAGTCACCGTTAGACTCTATTCCATCCAAAATAATACACAGGTAAACGAAAGTTTACGTGATGGTACACAAATAAGTAACTGTGCATAACCCATAACCATGAACTTTTGTAATGATACGTGCGTAACCATGAACTTCATCTTCCCTTCTGTTTTCCTACACCAGTGCGCCGGCGTGTTTCTTCTCGTTGATTCACTCTGAACTTTGCATTGCCATTGGATTCAGTCTTCGGCTGCCCTTCGGTCGGCTTTCTGGTTCCGGCCGGACCTCCCAGAGTCCATTCAAGGTATGCTGCCTTTGACCCTGTGGGCCGGCCAGATTCTCCTCCAGATCTACTCTCGCTGATGACCGCCCTGTTCGCTGCAGATCAATTGAATCCTCCGGCCTGCTGCCGGCCAGCTTCCCCTCTTCTCCGTTTGGGTTTCTCTCCGTCTACCAGGTAACTTTCTTCTCTTTAGTTTTGGTTTTCACTAGTGAATAACGCGCGCCATCGCGCGCGGACGCGTGAAAGGTGTGTTAGTTTGTGTAACAATATAGGTATAAAGCTAATTTTTGCAAGTACAGTATACAGATGAACGATACAAGGATGTGAGGAATGATGGTTCACAAAGAAAATAGGAAGAACACAACTAACAATAGATAAGACCATCAAATACAGAATTATTACAAGGGAAGGTGAATAGGTACATAGTTATACGATTAAGGCGTAGTGGAACCAAGGTTAACCGAACCGTCGGTAACCGGTCCGGTTTGACCGGTTACCGGTCAAACCGGTCCGGCCCGGTACCGGTCCGGTCCGGTATGAAACCGGTCCAAATTCAAAATTTAAATTTGAATTCAAAAAAATGAAAAATTCCCAAAAAATTTCTAAAAATACTTCAAGGTGCAATGAATCTAATGGTGTCAAATTTTCTCCAAAATTCGTTCATTTAGTATGGTTTTCGGAATTTATAAGTTAAATAAAAAAAGAAAAAGAAAAAAAACCGCGGCCCATTAAGGCCCATCGCGCGGCAGAGGTCATTTAACGTCGCGTGTCCCTCAGCCGAAGCCTGACCAGCGCCTCCCTCATCCGCTCCCCCCTCACTGACTCCTGTCCGCCGCCAGAAGTCGCCGCCCGCCGCTCGAGACCGGCTAGCCGCCCTCAGATCCCGGCTAACCGGTCTCCCGCACCGGTAAGCCGGACCGGTAGCAGATCTACCGGTCCCGTCCGGTTTTCCGCCCGGGGAGGCCGGTTTACCGGTATGGGGAGGAGGTAAACCGCCGATTAGCATCGGTAAGCCGCGGTCAGGTTAGTTATTTTTTTTCCTAGGATTTAGGTGTATTTAGATGTTTTGTTTTAGGATTTAGGTGTATGACTTAGGTATATTTAGAATTTAGGGAAGATTTATTTATATTACATGATTTTTTGCACTATGTAGTAGGTTTTAGCTAGATTTAATTTAGGTGTATTAGATTATTTTTGACACTATAACTTAGGTAGGAGTAAGAATATTAGATGATATATTTTTGTTGTGCATGTATGCAGATAGACAATGGCAAGCAGAGATGTTGTATGGGAACACGATGAAAATCTTTATCCCGGATGGCGATGTAACTATTGTCGTACGCAGAAAGGAGGAGGTGGTGCGACTAGATTGAAACAACATTTGGCTGGGCGCGGGGCAGAGGTGATCCATTGCAGGAATGTGCCACCTGATGTGCAGGACTTCTTTTAGCGTGAGTTGGATAGGGCAAAGAAGGCAACTGCTGACCGGGCCCGAGAGAGGTTGAGACGGGAGAAGGCTGCAGCAGAGGGAAACTATCCCGGTGATGAAGAAGATGAGGAGGCTCAGGTGCAGCGTGCCATGGATCTATCGAGAGCGGAAGCAGAGTTCCGACGGGGGGTGGAACAGAGAGGAGGTGCATATGAGCGTGGAGGGGTAGTGGTTCGACAAGGGGGAATGTTATGCAGAGAATGTTTCGAAAGTCCACTTCGCAGAGGGAGAGTCCTGTGGTGGAGGACTATAACTTGGCAGCTGGTGGGAGAAGAGGAATGACACAAACAAGGATTGATACAGGCTCCTGGACGCAGAAGGGTAAGAACGCAAAGGAAGCTATTGGTAAAGCTTGGTCAAAGTTTTTCCATATTGCAGGAGTACCTGGAAGACAGGCTGACAGTCCATACTTTATCAGCGCGGTCAGAGAGACACAGAAGTGGGGTAAGTTTTCTTTCATTGCAATGATACCTATAAACTTACATTTTTGTATCTTATGATTTTCATATGGTTGCAGGTGAAGGTATCGCATCACCCACTGGACGGGATATTGATGGCAAGTACCTTGATCAGAATGAGCAAGACTTGAAGACGAGGTACGTAAAATTTCAGAAAGACTGGCCCTTATTTGGCATCACGTTAATGTGTGATTCATGGACTGGTCCGACGAGGATGAGTGTCATCAACTTTTTGATATATTGCAATGGGGTCATGTGGTTCCATAAGTCTATTGATGCGACCGGAAGAACTCAAGATGCTGCATATTTGTTCAAGATAGTCCCTAAACATGTTTCATTCGCATGGTGTATGTTTTGACATGTTACTAAACAATCTGTCTTCCATTGCAGGAGATTCAAAAGGTGGTGGAAGAGATTGGACCGGAGAATGTCGTGCACGTAGTCACCGACAACGGCTCGAATTACAAAAAAGCATGCAACGAACTACTAAGTGACGTGTATGACCACATAGTTTGGACACCGTGTCTAGCACACACCGTCAATTTGATGTTGAAGGATATAGCTCGAAGGCCTGAACATGGTGTTATCATCAAGCAGTGCAAGCGAATTTCAAATTGGTTACACAATCATGGTCAGTTAAATACAATGATGAGGAACGCAATCGGTGGTGAGTTGGTCAAGTGGAATGCCACTCGATTTGGAACCAACTACATGTTCCTAGAGAGCATCTATCGGAAACGTGATCGTTTCATGCAGTGGATGGCATCTACTGAGTTCCAACACAGCAAATGGGCGAATACCAAAGATGGTAGATTTACTCATGCAAGTTTTTCAAGTATGGAGTGGTGGGATGCATTGAAATATATCATCGACACGGTTCAACCAATATACAAGTTCCTTCGCTTCGCTGATCAGGACAAGAAGCCGAACATGTGCGAAGTCGTGATGGCCTACCAGACTATGAAACAGGAGCTGAAGTCTTTCTTTGGAACAAATGTTTCCACACTGAAAGAGTATGTTGAGGTGGTGGACGAGAGGTTGCGTGATGTGTTCATAGGCACGTATGTGGGTCCAGGTAAGCACACATCAGTCGTCTATTTTTAAACTCTATTGAAATAATGCTTATTTGAAGTGATTTATATTTTGCAGCTGCTGTCCTAAATCTGAGGTATGCATATACGATGGATCCAACTCAACAAATGTTTCGTGGACTTAAGGATACATTTCAGCGCATGACGGATCTCCAGAGCGTCGTCCAGGCATTGCAGGAGTTTGACGTGTTTCGGCAGAAAATTGGCGAGTATAGCAGTGATATGGCAATGCGGATGGCGATGGACACAAAGACATCCCCATGTAAGAGTTATTCCGTATGAAATTGTTATTTTCTCTATTCGAAAATATTGCTTACATACTCGGTTGCACATGCAGCGTCCTGGTGGATGATGTTCGGATCAAGTACTCCAAAACTGCAGTACCTTGCCATGAGGCTTGTTTCACAATGTTGTTCGTCCAGTGGATGCGAGCGGAACTGGAGTACTTTTGCCTTGCTGCATACAAAGGTTCGCAATCGGTTATCGCACAAGAAACTTAATAAGCTTGTTTATGTCAACTACAATCTTCGTCTCCGACTTGAGGAGGTCTCCGGGCCACTGATGCGTGAAGAAGGTGATTTCATTGACCAGCTAGCCCATCTTTCTTTCTATGATGAGAAAAATCCAGTGCGGGAATGGATGGAATATGGTAGATCTAACCGGGCTCCAGTTCTGGACGAGGATGATGATGACGGCGACATCCCTCTCCCGTCCCATATTGTCAGAGATCAAATAAACGAGTCAGATCTACGTGAGGCTACGGGGAATGATTCCATCAGCGATTGGGCACGTACAAATATAGGTGACACTCACCTAGGGAAGAGAAAGTTGCAGAAGGGACCTAAGAAGGGTGACCCGAAGCGTCGAAAAGGCAAAGGAACAGCAAAACCAGTGAGCAGCGACACCGAGACTGATGATGGCAAAGGTGAGCGTAGTCCTCCATATCAGGAGTCCGAGGATAGCAGCTCGGCCGATGATGGTGATGATGGTGATGATGGTGACGGTGCTGGGCCTGATGCTGGTGGTGGTGGTAGTGGTGCTGATGCTGCTGCTGGTGGTAGTGGTCGTGCTCGTAGTGTTCGTTTCACAGGTATACATTGCACATACAAATAGACACATATTTCTGACTATTGACTACTAATTATGAAATATGGTTGATTGCAGGGGAGACTCAGTTCACACATGCTACTCAGGACACCGACCATGGAGCACCGCAATCGCAGAGGAGAACAGGTGGACCAACGGACTATGATAGTCCACAGCACTCTTCTTCCTCCTACAGCGATTCGAGGCACTCTTTTCACTATCCCATTCCTGACATCAGCATGCAGCCACCGACGAGATGGGTGTACGAATGGGAAGACCCCCATTTTTACACTATGTTAGTTCAGGAATGGCAGACAACATCGGCGTGGACGGGCCAAACTTGGCAACACTACAAGGCTGAGCTGCTTAGAGTGCGAGGTATCGCTTTGATGTCCAACGCCGAATACCAAACCGCGTCCCAAATGGGGGTCTTCCCATTTCTACGTTGAACTTTCGTTTCATGTGTCTAGGTGTATGACTCTGTATTTGTATGCACACTTATTACTATTGTATTTGTATGTATGATTATAACTCGTTGCTTTGGTATGGTCATTTACATTAAAATGTGCATAGCTCATGCCGAAATTTTCTTTTATTTTACACCGGGATCTATTTTTGAAGCGGCGGAAAACTAACCGGTATACCGGTCCAACCGGCCGGTATACCGGTATAACCGACCGGTTTACCGGTATAACCGACCGGTTTACCGGTTCGGGCTGCCCCTCCCACATCACCGGTATACCGGTCAAACCGGCCGGTTAACCGGACCGTCCGGTCGGTATACCGGTCCGTACCGTTTGAACACCGAGATTTGAATTCAAACAAATTCAAACTTCCTTTTGTCCGGTTCCGACCGGTATCCGGCCTAACCGGACCGGTAAACCGGTACCGGAGCCCGGCGGTTAGGCCGGTCCGGTCGGGAATGGAAACCCTGAGTGGAACAAAGCATCTAGCTTAGCACATTAGGCTGGTAGTAATGTGTCTAATGGACATCTGGATGGTCCTTTGACAGATGATACGGTGGTGGCACCAGAAAATGCCGGCTAATCGGGTAGCGGCGGTAGTGGAAGGCAAAGATCACGCAGCCCGCAGATGCAGTAGGCTGCACTTTTCTTTTTCCATCTTACTTGAAAAAGCTCCAACAAGATACACCAAAATCTTCAAGAAACTTTGATTTTCATCTCCTGCTCAACAAGGTCAAGTATTTCATCAATTCTGAGATAACGAAAGGAGTAATCATTGTTATCACATTAGGTTTTCCAGATTCAAGTTGTAAATTCTGATATTGGTAGTATGTACAACACAGAAGTTAGAAGATACAACATTACTTACATACTGTTGTTGATGTTCACATTTGCAAGACAAGCAGTTAAATAAACCTGTAAAAGAAGTAAACGAGGTGTAACCCTTGTTTGGGAAGTATGACAGCTTAAGGTAGCTAAATTTGATCTAATCCAAAGATGTTACTTCCATAAATCCTTTGCTTTCAACTTGACAGCTTTGTACTCCATTTCACTATGTATGTCCTAACACTTAGTAAGGCTACCGGAAAAAAAAACGATGCATCAACCAGGAGAGGAATTGTTTGTATGTACATGTAGGCATCTAGATGAATTGCAAGATCCTCAGAACAAATTCATATGAATTTTGCAAACTATAATACCTGTAAAACTTCGTATGAAGGGGGATTGACAGGTTGTCGACTTCCTGAAACATCGACATGTCTATTTTCAGGCAGTGGGCAAGTCCCACCTGACTGAAGGCCAATACTATGAAGTTCGCTTGATTCACCATCATATAGTTCATCATCTCAATCTAATAATGCCTCATGCTCTACACCTTCCTTGAAAGTAACTGAGAAAAGTTCCAAGGCTGGCAGTCTCTAAAAATGCAAATGATTTCCATTGTCAGGAGACATTCCCCAAAAAAAAGAAGCAGGCAAGTAAAAACTAACCTGATTACAAACAGAACAACCTAAAATACTGGATGACTGAAAACTGAATTCAAAAATTTCTTGTGGCAAGCATCACCATACAAAGAGGGATGATGTACCTTAAACTTTAGGTCTGAAACAGACATCTCAACAAGCTCCTGGGCAAAACTCTCTGAGATAGTTCACATAATAAATTAAATATTAGATTTTTTTTAGTGGATCAAAGACATGACGAATGAATCTGAGCAGCAATCTAAGAGAAAACCAGAATGGTGTTTCATTTTCTCAAACATGATAAGCCAGATATTTAATCAATTGATTTGGTCGATGTGATAACGCAGCATGCCACACTGAAAAGCATATTGTAGCTAAGAGTTGTTCTGTCAATACATTCAAACTCATTTAAGTTCTTGAACCTTTTTAAAAGCTAGAGATATAGGTTAGGAGATCCTTGGCATATCCAACGGAGGAAAGGTCATAGTGACTTAGTAAGTTAATCCAATATAGAAAAGAATACAAAATATACTGATCTCTGTTCTGTCAAGGCAGAGGAAACAATATGATACTGGAGGAGCTGATTGTTTATTAATTCTATTCCTACCACAGGAAGGAAGTGGGGTTTGTACCTGTTGCATTCGGTGAAGGACCTCCAATTAGGGCGGCAGTAGGCAGGGAAGAAATTTCATAGGCCTAAAAAAACGATTGAATGGTCATTTTTGTTGGCAGTTTCAGGATAAACACGGGCTTATACTGCTAGGAAAACAGAAGCAGGTGTCTAACAGAACAAATAGGAGGATAGGGACGAGATCACGTGCGGTTAGTATACCTTATTTCTGGTTTTGTTTCTTTTGTTGAGATCCCCGACCGGGCAGCAAACCCTCTCTTTAGCAGAAGGATTAAGATGCATGGAGGGGATCAGACATGGTCGCTTCCTTCGTTGTAAAATTTTTTTTTTGAAGAAGGCAAGCACCTGGGGACCAAGCAGGAGCAGAGAAGCACCGTGAATGAAACCTGCAATGTCAAACCATCAGAGATTCGAAGTAGAAGGTAACCATTAACGGATCAAAGGAAAACGGGGAGGACCAGGAGAACTGCAAGGGGAACAAAGCGGACCTTGGGACGACGAGAGGCAACACCCAAAGACCCAATCAACAGAATGGCAACCAGGCAACGACCACTACAGCAGAGAAGGAGGATAGGGGACGGAGGATGGAACCTAGCAGGACGAGGGCGTGTGGATCCCGGTGAGGAAGAAGCTTGGCTTCCTGGGTAAGGAAGAAGGCCGCAGATCTGAAATGATGGGGGCCACAACTCTGGCGAGCAACGTCGCCGCGGCGCGTGTGGGGGCTGCAACCTTCCATCGTGACCGCGCGGGCGACGCACATGGCCGGCGAGCTCCACCTGGCGAGCTGCAGAACTCCGGCCACGGAGCTCGGAGCACCGCCAGACCCGCGCGGATCCGGCCGCCGCTGGACCTTGGAGGGTCGCCGCCGTGCAGATCTGGCCATCCACCGCCATGGCCCCGCGCGCCACTGCCATGTTGGGAGGAAGGAGGACGCCCGCCTCGCCTTGCGCCGTCCTGCAGTGGCCGGCCACCGGGGAGAGGGATGGTGCGGGGAGGGGGCCCGACCACGAGGGACGCGCCGTCCCGAGCCGGCCATGGCCGCCGTGTCCGCCGCGCTCGAGGTCCGCCCCGCGCTATGGCTCCTGCTCCGCGCCAGCAAACCCCGCTGCTCGCCGCCGCGATCGAGCGCGCGCGCCGCGCACGCGCTCGCCGCGTCCCGCATGGAGGAGGGACCCGCCATGGGCGCCAAGGGAGGGACCATGGAGGAGGACCGCCGAGCCGCGCAGGTCGCGTTACAGGCCGCCCCGCCGCCGGCGCGCAGGAGCCCCGCCGCGCGCAGGCCGCTCCCGCCGTCGCGTGGCCACGCGCGCGGAGGTCCGCCGCCGGGTGGAGAGGGAGAGAAGAGAGCAGGGGAGGGAGGAGGGAGGAGGAGGGGCGGCCGCGGAGAGAGGAGGGAGTGGAGGGGGCAGGACAGGGGAGAGGGAGCCTATCGCAGGTTTGAAAGTGTCAGGCATTCACGCCTTGACGGAGACAACAACAAGGTCTGAACGTCTGGACGGGGACAACAACAAGGTTTGGACGGCGTGCAATGAGGAGCCGTGCAGCAGCATGTGAACGCTGGGACGACTAAGGACGCAGTGGGAAACGAAGACCACATGCGTTGACGACGGGGACGGACGCCAGAAGCACAGTGGAGCAAATCGCGCGCTGTATGGACCATTCGATGGAGAATCGGACCGCTGAGAAAAAAACGCCGACGTGGATAGCCTGGCTGCGCGAGTAGCGCCAGAACTTTCATATATCTAGAAATTTGACGCCCCACATGCTTGACCCCTGTGGCCGCTTACAAAGGGGAAAAAAATTGGAGTGCAGGCTTGGGTTAATCCGGCCACGAGGGAGCACGGGTGGCAGCTGCCCTACCACCCTCTCCAGTTATAGTCCACTCCGCGTGGGTTTGTACTTTCTGCTGCTTCCATTTCCCTTGCGATGCTCTTGTTGTTCTTGCCACTAACGCATTCTATTACTTTGCTCTGAAACTGATTAACTGCAGGTGTGGGAATTGCTGTATTCTCGGCACTGGGTTTCGCCTTCTATGTCTTCTTCGTACCGTTCGTGGGGGCAAAGCATTTTCAGATTGTGGCCATGGCTATTTACGCTCCCTTGGTGAGGTCCCTGTCCTTTTTGAGAGGTTAAACTCACAATTACGCATAAATCTGGCATTGTGATTTGTTCCTCTGGTTGGACTCGCGCGGTTTACTGTTCTGGGTGCTCAGCCCACCAGGGATTGCCAACATCATCCGCTTTGCATGTTTTGCATATACCTGCAGTAAAGGAATGAAGATATGACGTCGGCTATGCTATATAATTACTCACTGAGTGATTGAACAATTTGACATGTAGAGTCATTAATGTTTTCTCCTGCAGATTACATGTGTTGTTGTGTTACACATATGGTTTGCTGCAACAAATCCTGGAGACCCTTGCATTTTCAGTTCAGCAAAGCATTTGAAGTTAGATAGTCATAGAGGAAGGCCATTAGGTGAGGCTACTGATGATAGTAATGAGAAGCTGAGAGGAAGGATTCACCTTCTTGCCCCAGATTTTCTGGAATATTTTGCTTGGTTTGTTTCCCATTCTCTTGCCTTTGCAAGCGATGCCTCCATTCCAATAATCAACCTTCAGAACAGAACATATGTGAAGAAGGCATGTTTCTCTGCAGCTTATGCTAAGCTGAGGTATTGTTGGCTACTCCTTTTCTACACATCGTATTAAGCTCATGTACTTATACATATTTCCCTTGGGGTTGTTCAATACAGACAAGTGTTACTAACGACATGACATCAGACTAAAACCTAGGGTTCTGTTTAGGGCTCTTTCAGTTAACTGTCATTGATTATTGATTATGATGCGTTGCACTAGCACACTTCCACCAAAATCAGCACCTCTGCTAATACCTGAACATGCTGTTCTGTTTCTTCAAATTACACTGGTCTGCACAGTGCACTACTAACTTAGCAATCATATTTTGGGAACATGTAGCACAAGTACCCATACTCCTTTCACTAACCTTGAACATGCACGAGCTCTCAAATTGTGGACACAGGTGTGCATCTCTGAAGATTTTAGTGTCAAAATCAAAACAAAACTCATTACTCCTTTATTCTCGATTCCCGCTTGATTGGATTATTTCACTTAGAACAGGTAGCTCCTAAGCAATATTACAACTGTGAAATGACGACCTTCATGCCATCTGATATAATTGCATATTTGCTTTTTAATTCACCTTCTGTTTCAGTTGGTTCCACCATTTCTGCTCACAGTCGTTAACATGCTCGAAGGTGCATGGTGGCTCCTTGAATACATACATCCTCATCGCTGCAACCAACTATCTGAGGAGCTTAAAGGTGCGCTAATAGCGCGTCAAACGGTAATACTGTTCTCTGCAGATAATTATTATTTGTATGTAATTGGACCACCCCGCACAAAATTTTTGGTTTTACATATATCCTTTGACGCAGAAAAAGAAATATAACGAACATAAGAATATACTTGCATCCTCCCATTCAGGCGATACAATGACCATGGCGCCATGATTGTATGCTGCTGCATTAAAGCAGCGTCACTTTCTTCAGCTCAAACAAATCACGCGACTTATACGTTTAATGCACGTGCGCGCCTCATCTATATCTCTTATAAAAAAGCTCTCAACTTCCGATCATTGATTGCTATTTCTCTAAAACCACATTAAGCCACGTCACCTCTTTTGTTTCAGCCTTTCGATCTTAGGTACAAACTACATCCTCACCATCCGTTTCGGAATACCAACTGTCTTGCATACAACCCATCATCTGCAATTTGTCCACCGTGCCATCATGAGTACCAAACTGAAACTAGTATTCAATATATTGGAAGTTCATCGGGCCAGCCTATTGCTAGCAGGGTGGACCGTCTTTGTTGATCGTTTCTTGGGCTTCCAAATTGCTATCCTCACTGTTGGAGAACGGCTTATTAGTGCCGGTCACATGGCGTATTAGTGCCGGTCCCTGTGGCTGACACTAAATGGCCGGCACTAACGTGACAGATGTTAGTGCCGGCTACTCTGACCGGCACTAACGTTCGTATGTTAGTGCCGGTCCGTAATACCAGCCGGCACTAATGTGCCCGACACCGCCTGAGTCCTCACAGTAAGGTTAGTGCCGGCTGATATAACTAGCCGGCACTAAATGTTTTTTCTTCTTTATGTTTCTTTTCTTTTCGTTTTTTATATGTATGGCTATGCGTATTTCTACCGTATGTGACTACATAGTCGTACTCTTTGCATTGCACAGTATTATTAGAACAACATATTACACTAACATTATATATATATATATATATATATATATAAGCACATCAACTATAGTAACGTATCAACTTCCTCGTCGTCGGATCTTCTTGGGCGACGCTTATACGGAGATCGCCATGAAATTCGCCCTTATGATTTATGACTTCATCGAGTAGAAATCCGCATATAGCTTCTTGAATTGCCCTGATCCGAGCGATTTCAATGAGTTCTTCTTTCATCCACCAACGCTGTCACATTTTTCGATAAAAACATGAGAATAAAAAATAATGAATTAAAATAATGAGCAGATGTGATTGTGCTCACGTACATTGAATGCCTCCACTGTCATTTGCCCTTTTTCATTTGCAAAAGAGTTGATCCACTCGCATATGTAGTATCCACATAAGTTGTTTCCTTGGCCCTGTCTCCAACACTATGGACAAATGTGGGTTACGATATAGAATTTTTCTGATGTTTATTGCGAATGACATTAGTAGCGAGAGTATATTCATACCGGAAAATCAGTCACCCAATGAAGAGGCTCGATTTCACCTATGGGCAAGCCTATGTGTTTGTGGAGGTAGCGACTCCATGCAGTATTTACCACCTCGATGATATCTTGGTACTTTGATATATCTTGCCTTAACGAGTCGTACACCAAGACATTGTGCTCCTCAATCCGAATACAAAGCAATATCCAATGAAAGTTGTGCATATACATACGCATAACCAATTAATGTTGATTATAATAGTTATTAAATAGTATTATTAATATGAAGGGATTGAAAAAAAGAGGCTAACAAAGAACGACTCACTGATGGTTGTATGGCAAGAGAATGAAGGGACACATGCTATTTTTACGCAACCCCCTTTATATAACATTGACTATGTCTCTAGGATTTTGCGCTAACGATTTCTCGTGTATAATATCGGGGTCGAAGAACCCGACGTTATGGAAGTTCTTCTTTCGGCAAATTTGAATTTTTGACCTACGGGACACAAGAAAAACGAGGATCAGTCAACACACAAGGCTAAAAATAATGAAACGAGAGACAATACTTACATGCACCATACACTCATGAGGGACTTGTGAAGGGCATCTTGATGGTATAAATCGTAAAGTGCTGGAAACTCGATATATACATCATCTGCCCCCCGCCAGAAATGCTCATCTTTAATCCGAGCTGGTAACATCTCTAATTCATTAGCTTTAGATTGCACGGCATACCATTTGTGTAACTCGGTCATTCTCGTTGGTAGGAATGGTAGCAACTCTGGCCATATCAAAGGTTCACCAAGTACAAACTTTTTCTTGCCGCGTGCATTCTATAGGGCCTCCCCAAGCAATTGAGCCCTTGTTAGATCAGTTTGCAATATCATCCCAGCCATAGTCAACGGATCTCTTGATTCATCGGGACATTCTTCACGCGGCACTATCAACGGAGGGATCGATTGTTTGGACTGCTCTCCGAGCTGGGGAACGGTCTTTGCATTAAGCCGCCGATTCTTGGGGTTGCTGTAGCACTTTCTGATCCGACGATCATAATCCGACTCCCTTTCTTTCTCCTTGGTGGGATCTTTAATGAAGTGTTTAATGAAGTGTGCCTTTGCACCCGGATCTATTTCTGGCTTCTTGTTCGCAGCCTCCCTCAGTAGCTTGCGCTTCAGCAAGAAGGTTTGAAACGATTCTTCTGCCTCTTCCTCTTCTGGAGCCTTCGCTTTCTTCTTTCTTTGCTGCTTATGAGATGGTTAGACCGAAGGTACCGTGTATGCCTTCTGTCGCTGACTCTGTTTCTGCTGTGCGGCTGGTGATGATGCCGGAATTGGCTCGCTTTGTGCGGCTGGTGATGGCGGATCCTGTGCGGCTGGTGATGGCGGATCCATGCTGGGGTCCCGTGCAGGCGGTGGAGAAGGTGGGCCAACACTAGGATTCCTGTCAGCTGGCGTTGGTGATCTTTGCCTTGAGCACCGAGCAGAATCTGTGGCTGCTTGCACCAATCTTATGTCGCGCTTTGGCCACGCGATCCATGTGTGTACGGCATGTTGTAGTTCTGTTTCTTCAGGACCTATAGGGATCGGGAGGTCCAAATCTTCCCAGCGTTCTTCAATAATTCGGTCAACAAACACTCTGGCGAATCCTTCAGGAATCGGCTGGCAATGTATTGTCCCGCCTTCTTCTTGGACTTCCGCATAACCCTCAGCACAAACTTTGAGCTTTTTCCCATAAAGAACCAGAAGCTCACATTGGGTCCTAACGGTGATGTCATCAATGGGGTCCCTCGGCCTGTCGGCACCCAAATTAGGGTGCTCTGTGGAAGCAACACTACTACGACGCTGAGAAGAGGGGCTGATCTCGACATTGGCAGCTGGTTGGTCCGAGCGTTGCCCAACTGCTGCCTCAAGTGACATTTTCCGGTTTTCTAGGCTACAGATCTTCTCAGCCACTACTGCCTTGCTTCTGCATCGGCTTCGGTAGGTTTCGAGATCTCCGAAAAAGCCATATTTCCATGGAACTACGCCCACGCCTCGGGTCCGTCCAGTGTGTTCCGCATTCCCAAGAGCGTAAGTCAGCTCGTCATTCTCTCTGTTGGGCTGGAAGGTTCCTTCTTCCGTACGCCTTATTGTGTCGTCGAGTCTTTGGGCAGCCTTTCTTAGTACGTCGCTAGTCACAAACATTTCAGTGTCGGTGTCTAGTGTGCCTCCATGAGCATAGAAGTAATACCTTGCTCGTTTGGGCCAACTCAAGGTCTGCGGTACGATTCCTTTTGCAATTAAATTATTTTCCATCTTTTCCCATTTAGGAACAGCAACCTTATAACCTCCAGGCCCAAGTCTATGGAAGTTTGTCTTTTTGCTAGCATTCATTTTGCCTTGAATCGAGGTTGCCATGCTGTCAGCACTGTGCTTGTAATTCACGAATTTATTCCACCACTCTCGTTGCTTCTTCCAGACTTTATCAAAATCTGGTGTGAGGCCCTTGTTGACAAAGCTTGCCACCAATTTTTTCTTGAACGAGCCGAACTGAATTGCCATCTTCTTAAATGCCCATCCCTTTACTTTGTCAGCTTTGCCTGGGGGAAAGTTGAATTGCAACGACACCTCTTTCCATAACAAATCTTTCTCTGAATCTGGCACGATATCTTCAGGTCGATCAGAGACTTTATTTCTCTTCCAAAGTTTGTACTTTATGGGGATGCTTTCCCTAACAAGATATCCCAATTGATTTACAAATGTTGTCTTAATTTGACCAGGGGCTAGTGGCTCGCCGGTTGCTTCGTTGATCTCCGTGATGGTCGTATATCCTACCATCTTCCTCTTGGAGCCACGTTTCCGTTTATGCTTCGTTGATCCTGATGCCTGAAAGAATCACAAATTTATCAAGCGGGTTGCTAGCAACTAGTGGACGTCGCGGCAGGTATGCGTAACCTTCATAACCCGCAAGCAAGGGTTCCAGATCGATAATTATTGACTGAAACATTCATAAGAATTTTTAGCTGGAGCACGACTGCTTACACAAGGACTGAAATCATCAACAAAGCTAGCAACATAACACAAATAGTTCGCAGCTGGGCCGCTTGTGTCACAAACAATATCTTGCTCCTAACATATATATTGACAAAACGTTTATCCTGATGCCTGAAAGAATCACTAAACTTTTATACTTCGGCTTCCTCGACATTTTCTTCTTCCTCCCCACTAATATCTTGCTCCTCGTCGCCATGATAATGCAAGTTTAAAAATTGGCTGCCATCGTTCTCGTCCTCATCAAACTCTGGAGCTATGTGCCCAGTACTATCACGAATGAGCTCGTGCATTAACTCGTCTTGGTTGTCCGTAGGATCCATTTCCACTACCTGAAACAATAAAAAACATTTAGTATTTTCTAATACTAATAAAATGTACATATTTGCAAAAATATTGTACACATGTTATTTAGATTCAGAAATCAAAACACCAAGGCAATCATAGCAATCATACAGAGAAACAATCACAAGTTGAATTTGAAACAGTCGCAAAGAGCGAAGCTTTCCGCCCAATAGGTAACGGTTGGGACACCCATTCTCTCTCAGATGTTCACTCCACTCCTATGATCGATTTCAGTAACTGGAGTTTCATGTTGATCTCTACCAGGTCCGAAGTGTCCCTTGAGTTGACAGGGGGTTCCACGCCGACGAATATGTATAGCCCGGCAAGCTCGGCTTCCAGAGTCAAAGATGCCGCAGGGCGGTACCCAGTTATTGTTCTTAGTGTATCAAGCTGCTCCCTCAACTGTTAGTGTATCAAGCTGCTCCCTCAACTGTTAGTGTATCAAGCTTTCATGTAAGCAAGAAAATCCAAGGTATCGAGAATGAAATCTGGCATATGAAAACAAATTTGGATGAACTGAGAGGGACTTCTCTAGGTGGAAGCTCCGGCTGGATGTCAGCTTGGTCGCCATCGCCTACAATGTAATTTAATGATGATTGCTGTGCCTACTATGGTGTTTTAGTGTCGTTTCCAAGGATATCTAGCAGCTCTATTTTAATTAAGTTGCAGTGCCGATAGCTAATGCATGAGCTGCTTGATGGTGCATGTATGGATAAATCAACGGAACAGGGTTTTCTGGTGATCATAAATCGTGGAAAGATAGTAATTCTTTTATTTCTTCTTCCTTTCTATTTTTTTTCCTGAGGGCAGAATTTTGGGTGGGATCCTGCTGATTGGAGGACTTTACAGCGTGTTGTGGGGTAAAAGCAAGGAGAGTGAGTTTGCATCGTGCAGCGACACGAATACGATCGATGGTGCACAAGATGAGCAGCCGGAGCACAACAAACCTGACGCAGATGAGGCAGCAAAATCAGCAGCAGCGAGTGGACTAGTCTGATGGATCACCGAAGCATGCAGTTGACGTGCTGATTTACCTTTTGTTTATGCTTTTTTTATTGTGGGAGACGCCCAAGCCCTTAGATCATTGCAAGTACTACTTAGTGCACCACCACCTATAATGCATAAATGAAGTCATGAGTGCAGATAATTAAGAAAGGGTGCTTGAGTATTTTTCTTTTCAGGGATGAATGCTCCCCAGAGACACAAGGTATAAGTCCAGTATTTTTCAGAGGCTTGCGCCCCGTGAGCACCATTCCCTTTTCACTTTCCAGGTAGTGAAGGGAATTTTCCCGGGAGGTGAACACCTACAACCAACTCAGTATAATTTTAAGTCGTATTGGTAACGAATTTGGTTCAGGTCGGATTCAAACTTTTGACCAATATGATTGCATATTAACTAGATTTCATCCACTTAGCTCCAGTGATTACAGATGACCCTACTATGCAGATCAAATGTAATTCTTCTTTCTCCCTCTCATATTCACAATGTTTGGATGAACCAGAGCTCCAAAACCAACAGTAATCATTTAGGATGTGGAAAAGTGTTGTGTAAGCTGCAAAACCCATGCAATTTCTTGGGCTAAATTGTCACTCCCAAATGTTTTGTTTTTTTCTAACTGAAAATAGCAAGTGAATCGAATGAGATCAAAATTTGATGGCATTACATGCTCCAAGAACATTTAATTCAGAATTGTAGTTACATGCATTTGCTTATTGTTTGGTTCAGAATTGTAGTCTATCAAAATTGAAGATTAATTGTAAACATACAAGAATTGTATCAATTTGCTCCCAAAACCATGGATTAGTGAGGGCAAGAATCAGTTCGGATCAAAACACCTAGAGGTCGTGGCGGCGCACGGGGCCGGGGGGCAGGGCGGCGTCGGGGTGCCGAGGACGACGAGGTTGGGGCGCGGCCTTGGACAGCGGGGGCAGGGCGGCGTCGGGGACGAGCCGGAGGTCGCGCCGGCACGGCGCGCCGGGCCGGGGAGGTCGACGGGGACCCGCGCCGGCGCACACAGGCGAGGGTTGGCCGGGGAACCATGCGCGGCCGCGGGGCCGGGGCGGGGGCAGGGCGGCTTCGGGGGCGCCGCGTCGAAGATGAGGTGGCGGCACGCGCACCGGGCCGGGGTAGGGCGGCGTCGGGGTGCCGAGGACGACGAGGTCGGGGCGGCGGGGGCAGGGCGGCACCGGGGACGAGGCGCCGGAGGACGTCGTGCCGGCGCTGCGGTCGGAGCAGGGGGCGAGGGCGGTGCGGTGGCGCACGAGTGCGGGCGAGCGAGCAGGGGGCGCAGGCGGGCGAGCGAGCGAGCAGGGGCGACGTCGAGGTGGCGGGTTGGGGACGACATCGATCTGAATTTGGCGAAGGGGGTAATATGTTTGGAGATGGCTCGGTTAGTGCCGGCTGGCCTTACCAGCCGGCACTAACGTGCCCACGTGACGTCAGATGGACACGTTAGTGCCGGCTGGTAAGGCCAGCCGGCACTAACTTGCGCAAGTTAGTGCCGGCTGGGATTACCAGCCGACACTAACGTGTACCATCTGGCGGGAATTGAGAATTGGCCACGCCAGTTCCCAATTACACTAAATTTTTAATATTCATAAATTTATTCATAATAGGCTTAATAATTAGAATAATATAACAAAAATTTATATCTTATTTTTTAGCTACACAATAATTATAGTAATTATATCTACATAATAATAATAGTAATTTAAGTAAATTAACGAATATGCAACCATTATCAATTATGTGTAGCGTATAGGGTTTATATGTGTATATGTTTCTGTTATTCATAATAAATCGAAAACATTTCATTTTGATCCATGCAAAAATATTCAAAAAACTTTTCAATAGTAGCCTATACAATGATGTAATCAATTCGCATATTACTTGATTATTTATTTATAATTTAATGTTTCAATGCTTCTACTAATGCAAAAATAGTGAATGTAAATAATATGTATATCATGCAAAAATATAATATTATCTGAAGATGATATTATGTCATAATTGAACAAATACTATCAAGAATTGAGATAAATATGATGCGGTGCGTTACATTACATCGCTGATTGAGAGGATTCAATATATAAATTATATAAAACTACTACTCATTATTATTATCTACTGGAACATTGATAATCTTTCTTTTGACGAAAGTGCCTTGAGCGTGATCACAACGTAAGTAAGGTGTGTCCTCTTTGGATAAGAGGATGCTAGGGTCAACGTCAACTGAGAATGGAGGAAAGTTATCAATCTGGTCATAATCTTCCGAATTGTCCGAAATATCCTCAACTCCAACTACTTTTCTTTTTCCGGGAAGAACTATGTGTCGTTTCGGCTCATATCCAGGCTTATCTGCTTCAGCTTATCCGACTTCTTCGGTTTGCTCGACATGTCCTTCACATAGAACACTTGTGTCACATCCTTGGCTAGAACGAATGGTTCATCTTTATATCCAATCTTTTTAAAGTCAACTATGGTCATCCCATACCGGTCCTTCGTTACGCCTCCTCCAGCCACCCATTCGCAATGAAATAAAGGGACAACTATGGGTCCATATTCAAATTCTCATATCTCCTCTATGACACCATAGTAGTTGTTCTTTTCTCTATTACTGTTTACTATACACATACGGACACCACTGTTTTGGTTGGTGCTTTTTTTATCTTGAGCTCTCGTATAAAATGTATACCCATTGATTTCGTACCCTTGGTATTGCTGGACAGTGATTGATGGTCCCCTAGCCAGCCATTGAAGTTCTTGATCAACTGTATTGTTGCCCAATAATTTTCGTCTGAACCAGCCGTCAAAAGTTTTTATATGTTGGCGTGTAATCCAAGAAAGATTCTTCTGTGGATTTTCAGACTGTATAATATTCATGTGCTCATCAATATATGGAGCCGCCTTGGATGAATTCTGAAGAACCGTGAAGTTTGCTTGGCTGAATTCACTACAAGGGATGTTCACATTACATTTCTTTTCTAGTGTGCCTTTTCCCTTTAGTCGCCCCTCATGGTGTGACACGGGGAGCCCAATCGGATTGAGATCAGGAAGATAGTCAACGCAAAACTCAATGACCTCCTCTGTTCCATAGCCCTTAGCAATGCATCCTTCTGGGCGAGAACGTTTACGCACGTACTTCTTCAATACTGCCATGAACCTCTCGAAAGGGAACATATTGTGTAGAAAAACAGGACCCCGGATAGTTATTTCTGTCGCAATATGAACTAGAAGGTGTGTCATAATATTGAAGAAGGAAGGTGGGAAGACCATCTCGAAGCTGACAAGACATTTGACAATGTCTTTCTGCAGCTTTATTAGATTATTTGGATTAATTGCTTTCTAGATTATTTGGATTAATTGCTTTCTGTGAAATTTCATTCATGAACGCACAAAGCTTTACAACTGCCAATCTCACATTTTCCGGTAGAACACCCCTCTGTATAACCGGAAGTAATTGTGTCATCAGAACATGGCAGTCATGGGACTTCAAGTTTTGGATTTTCTTCTCTTTCACATTTATTATGCCCTGTATATTTGAGGAGTACCCAGACGGGATCTTGATACTTTTCAAGCAATCGAACATACTTTCCTTCTCCTCTTTGCTCAGATTATAGCTGGCAGGTTTTAAATAGTGGCGTCCTTTGTCTCTCTTCTCGGGTTGCAAGTCTTGTCGTCCAGCTAGCATCCACATGTCGCGCCTTACTTCCAATGTGTCTTTTGACTTACCATACACTCCCAGAAAGCCTAGTAGGTCGACGCAAAGATTCTTCAACAGATGCATCACATCAATTGCGTTGCGAACCTGTAAGACTTACCAATAAGGTAGGTTCCACATTATAGACTTCTTCTTCCACATTGGAACATGTCCCTGGTCATCCTTCGGAACAGGTTGGCTACCGGGACCCTTTCCAAATACTACCTTCACATCCTTGATCATCGAGAACACACGCTTTCCATTACAGAACAGAGGCTTAGGACGAGTTTCGGGCTCTCCTTTGAAATGCTTCCCTTCGGTTCTTAGGGGGTGATCGGTAGGAAGGAATCGCGATGACCCATGTATACGCACTTCTTACAGTGTTTCAAATAAATGCTATCAGTTTCATCATAACAGTGGGTGCAAGCCATGTATCCTATGTTCGACTGTCCAGAAAGTTTTGCAAGTGCAGGCCAATTATTGATGCATACAAAAAGCAAAGCTCGGAGGTTGAAAGACTCCTGTTTATACTCATCCCACAAATGTACACATTCTTCTTTCCAGAGCAGTAAGAGACCATCCATCAAGGGTTGCAAGAACACATTAATATCGTTGGCAGGTTCTTTTGGCCCTTCTATAAGCACCGGCATCATGATGAACTTACGCTTCATGTACAACCAAGGAGGAAGGTTGAACATACATAGGGTCACGGGCCATGTACTATGAGCGCTGCCAAACTCACCGTACGGATTCATTCCATCCGCACTTAGAGCAAATCTTATATTCCTTGGGTCGTTGTCAAATTGAGGATACTCTCGGTTAAGGTTTCTCTACTGGGACCCATCTGCTGGGTGTCTGATCATGTGATCCTCCTTACGGTCTTCTTTGTGCCACCGTATCAACTTAGCGTTATCCTTGTTTTTGAAAAAGCACTTCATACGTGGTATTATAGGGAAGTACCACACCAACTTTGCGGGAACTCTCTTCTTTACCGGCTGCCCATCAACATCACCTGGATCATCTCGCCTGATCTTATACCGCAATGCGCTACAAACAGGACAAGCTTCCAAGTTCTCGTATTCGCCGCGATACAGGATGCAGTCGTTAGGACATGCGTGAATCTTCTGCACGTCCAATCCAAGAGGGCAAACCATCTTTTTAGCTTCGTATGTTGTTGACGGCAGTTCATTACCCTCAGGAAGCATGTTCTTTACAATCTTTAATAGCTCACCAACTCCCTTATCGGTGACACCATTAGTTGCCTTCCATTTCAGCATCTCTAGCGTGGTACCCAACTTCTTCTGCTCCGGTTTGCAACTAGGGAACAACGGCCTTTTGTGATCCTCCAATATCTTCTCTAACTTTAATGCCTCCTTTACAGTTTCACCGTCTTTCTGTGCATCAAGCAACGCCTGACCTAGCTTGTCATGTGGCTCCTCTTGTGCAATATTTGCTTCACCCTCGTCCATTGGTTCATCTTGAAAGCCACCTGCTTCATGAACCCATGCCCAATCTGGAAGATTGTTATCACCATCGTCATCTTCTTCATTATCTTTCATCATAACTCCAACTTCGCCGTGTTTAGTCCAAAGGCTATAGTTACTCAGGAAACCATTCAAGGCCAGGTGATTCCATAGAGTATCTTTTTTTCGGAATTCCTTTTTATTTTCGCAAACACTGCATGTACAACACATTAAACCCTTTGGCGACCTATTTGCCATTGCCGCCTTGGGAAAAGAATCTAAATCTTGAATCCATACTGAGGTGCTCTGGCTTCCGTGTATCCATTACCGGTCCATCTGTACAAATTAAAAAAAATCATGCTCATTATCCCTAAAAACATGTTACTATGAAGTAACTCAAAAAAAATGTAAATGTGTCATAGGCCACCTATCTAGTAAATTTAAACTAAATAGCAAAATAAATTGGCACAATAACATATACACATGTCGCCATGAAATAATTCAAAAAAATCATTCTAAATATGTGATAGTCAAACTATATAGTAATCATTCTCTAAAAAGCAACAAATCAATTCTATCTTGCTCAAATTAATAAATCATGCCCATTTTTCCTCATCCTTAAAATCCTTAAAATTTTGCATAATAGCATATACACATGTTCCCGTGAAATAATTCAAAAAAATTACTCTAAATGTGTCATAGTCAAACTATCTAGAAAACCTTCTCTAAAAAGTAACAAATTGATTCTATTTTGCTCAAATTAATGAACAAATCAGAAAATTATGCTCATTTTTTCTCAACATTAAAATCACTATTTTCTTTATCTAGAAAGCATGAAACAAAGAATAAACACCGTGAAAGAAGAGTGAAAGAAGCTACTAACCTTTAGTGCACTTGGATGGGTGAAATCCTAACAAATTTGGGGGAAAATGAGCAGCACCTCCCCTCTAACACGCCATGAGAGAGAGGAGGATCTCGGCCAAATGAAATGGTCAGACTGGGAAAGAAGGAGTGCCTGATATACGGGGCAATTTAGTGTCGGCTGGTGGCTCTAGTCGGCACTAAGTGTGGACTTTTAGTGCCGGCTAGACTTTCCAGCCTGCACTAACGTGTCTTATGACCGTTGTGGCATGCGCGCGGACCGTTGGGGGATGGCACGTTAGTGCCGGCTGGTGTTGCTAACCGGCACTAACGTGCCTGCCTTGTACTGTACAGGCACGTTAGTGCCGGCTCCTATTTGACCGGCACTAACATGCTGGTACCAATATGACATTCTCCAGCAGTGCCTCGAGACCGGGAGGCCTGCATCGATGCAATTATGACCCGCCTTCATGCATTCCCAAGAGTTGGTCGAGAAGGAGCATGCGAAGCATCAGGCTTGCCCTTTATAAATCACATCAAAGATCAGCGGCCTCCACCATCCCATAATCCCATCGCGAATTCTCGACCATTTGCGCGGTGCCCAATTGGCCATTCGTCAGTAATGGGATGCTTCCTGAGTAAGGTTCGCACCATCGCTGATGCGGCCGTGAAGGCCGTATGTGACGCCGCGTCCGCGCTATGGGCGTCTATCGCCAGAGCAGCGTGCAAGGTGGTGAGCTTTTTCTTCTGTCTGTTCATTCTTCTGCGGTCTGTTCCGCACGGCTGTCTCTGCCGCTGTGCCGGTGTACGAGCCCCTGAAGAGAGGGCAGCCGCCGCCGCCGCCACCTTCTTCAACCCCAAGGAGGGCAATAGCCTCCGAGAACCATGCCCGCTCGCGCTCGTACTCCTGCCGCCGGAGCAGCCACTCCAGCGCGTCGCCTCGGCGTCGGCAACGCGCACGGCCGCGACGCCCCGCCGGACCTGGTGCCCGCAGAACCGAGAAGGCTGCCTGGTTTCTTGGCAGCCGCCGCCGTGTCAGGCGGCGGCCCCTCCTCTCGAGCCCCCTCCTCCGATGGAGACGTGATGGGGATTTCCTCGGTGGCCTTGGGCTCGTGGGCCGGCTTGCGGTTGGAATCGACGGCGGCGAAAACGAATTGAGAGGTGGAGCCGTAGTGGTAAGGATCCCATGGGGACTTGGGACTGGGAGTGAGCGCAGCTTTGAAACAGACGAGCAAGGAGAGTGCGATCTCTCTACAGTTTGTGCCTTTTCCTTTGGCCGATATCTGGAATCTTCGAGTGCACACAGTCGTGGTCCACGACGCCGCCGCCTTATTTCCTTTGCCTCTTGAGGTGCTTTTTCCGCACCTGCAATCTTTGGATGGCTGCTGTAAACGCTTATTGCTGCTCTGCGCACACCAGCATTTGAATGGTGCACGTTCCGTTCATGGCTGGAATAGAGTTTACCAAAAAAAAGATGACAGGGCCAAGCTTACAGAGAACAAAGCTTCAGAAACAACAGAAAATTAAACAAGGGATGGTATTTATCTTGGAATATATTTTTCTTTGATAGCATAATCAGCTATGGTTTAGAGCCCCATTCAACGACGTAAATGATTTTCAACAGCTCGTTCCATAGTTGTTCTTAAAAAAAGAGAAGCTAATGTGCTGCTCTTTTTTTCCTTGTCTTCATAGCAGATGACAAAGTGCTATGAACCGAACTTTAGAGAAAAAGCTCGCATGATGCACGACATCACATATCATTGAAATACATATTGCAGCAAAGGTCACATTTTGCAGACTGTTAAAAGCAATAATGTTGTAACAGATCCTCATATGATTTCTCAATGTAGTTGCTGCTGTAAATGTAATGGTTCTATCTACTTAAATTATAAACACAAAATGAAATATAAATTTGCCAACATGTTGTCAACATTGATTACAAACTGGCTAACTCCATCATGAGATAGCATGGGTGGGCGCGGCAATGCCGTGCCTATGTTTCTAGTAAATTATGGAATACCAATGTGCCTCCTAAATAAAGAAACAGAGCACTTCTTGATGGGCTAGTTATCCTCGTCGGACTTTCAACCGCAGCCCATATCATTATCCACTTTGTTCTGGATGGGCTTGGCTTTTCACCAATTCGGCCCATACTGACCCACAGAGTACTCGTGCTTCCGAAGGAAGAAAGCGACCGAGCCGGACTCTCTTCTTGCAGCACACGAAGATACGGAGGAGAGGAGAACTCGACTCCCGCGGCGTGCCTCGGCCGGAGCTGCCTTTAAGCAAAGCGAGCCCTCCCCCTTCCCCAACCGCGCTTCGCAAATTCGCATCAGTTCATCTGGGATCGATCCGAGAGCGAAGCAAACAAACAGCGCCGCAAGCGGGGGAGGAGACGAGTGAATCTCGGAGCAGAGGCGATGGCCAGGTTCGACCCATACGAGAACAACGGCGGCACGTGCGTGGCCGTCGCCGGCGCCGACTACTGCGTGGTCGCCGCCGACACCCGCCTCTCCGTCGGATACAGCATCTTGTCCCGCGACCACTCCAAGATCGCCCAGCTGTACGTTTCTGAACCTCTTTTGCCGTCCCATGTGTCGTCAGTACCGGCGTTCTGGATTGCGATAGTTCTGAATTCAGATCCCGCTCCAAGGGTTTGCGGTAGTAACGGCGTGCTGGATTCCGTTAGCCCTGTAAGGCGTCGCGTGTCTTTGAAATTATGATGTGCGCCGCCTCTATCATGATTTCGTCACGTCTGATCTGAAATAAGTAGTTGTGTTCTGAAATTTGGTGTTAGGATTCAGTTAGTTGAGAATTTGAAACTGTTTAGGCTGAACTTTAGTGCTACTAATACGATCACAAATTTGAGTGCAATTGGATATGCAAATGGTCTTCAAAACATAACTTTGAATTCGAATTTGAGAAGATACTTGTAAAACTTGGCACAACACTTTGGAGACAATGCTACCCGCACTATTATTTGTACATGAATGATTAAATATTCGTATATTGTTTATCAAAGTTAGACTAGTGATCTCCCATGGGTTCTACGGTGGCACTTACTACTTTTCACTGATGGCCTTGTCGGAGTAACACTACGTGACTATGTACAAATTTTCGTCCATGATCTATTTCTTAACCAAATTGCAGAAAGCAGAACACGCTTTAGGTGACAAGGCCTAAATGAGATTAAATGGAAAAGGATGTTTAATCCAAAACCATCTATCACTGTATCAATTAAACAAGTAACCATTATATAATATTTATTTTGGACCTCACATTCTCTGATCAATTGTCTTCCACAAAGTGAAGCTTTCGTATTTTTTTAATAGCATGAAAAATCTATCTTTTTTTGTTGCTGAATTGCTATTTTTCTCTCTACTTCCCTTCAAACAGGGCAGACAAATGTGTTTTGGCCTCATCTGGCTTCCAAGGTGATATCAAAGCTTTGCAGAAGAATCTGGCTGCCAAGGAATTGGTTAGTGTGGCTTATAGTTGAGCTGTTGAACTATTTGTCAGACATCTGTTAAGATTATATATTTTTTCCGTTAACCTCTCTTTCATCAAATCATCAATCCTAATAGTGCAATATTCCAGTACTGATACGTATTACTGCCACCCATTGTCTAGTATTCCATTTTCTGTTAAATTGAAAAACCAATGTTGATGAGGTACAGATTTTCTGAAAAAGAGGATTATCACTATGTCAGGTTCTACAAAGTACTATTTCTATGAAAGAACTTAATAGGTCTGCAATTAACAACCTCTATTTGAGTAGGTAAATATTGTGTCATCCTGAACCATACTGCTATAGGCTTCTGATGCTTTCACATTTCTGCCTTTTTAGGTTTATGAGCACAATCATAACAAGGAGATGAGCTGCCCTGCAATGGCGCAACTGCTGTCGAACACGCTCTACTACAAGAGATTCTTCCCATACTACGTGTTCAATGTATTGGGTGGACTGGACAGCCAAGGTAGAGTATGATTTTAGCATTTGAGTACTGTTTTACATAGATCACTCGGTGTGATTGTAACTCTGAGCATCTCTTTCTCTTTCGACAGGTAAAGGATGTGTCTTTACATACGATGCTGTTGGGTCTTATGAGAGGACAGGTTATAGTGCTCAGGGAACGGGTGCAGCATTGATGATGCCTGTTCTTGACAATCAGTTGAAATCTCCTAGTCCTCTACTACTGCCAGCTAGGGTGAGTTCTACTTCTCTTATCTTTCATATGATTAATCCACTTATGGGGGCATTTTATCAGCTTTGCAATGGTCCCAATAGGAGCCACTGATAAGCTCAAAAGCAAAGAAACCATGTATCGGTTGCAATGTATCATTCTTACTGAACAGAACTTTTAACACAATGCTGTTTATCATTCAGGATGCAGTGACGCCCTTGTCTGAATCTGAGGCGGTTGATCTGGTGAAGGACGTTTTCGCATCAGCTACAGAACGAGACATATACACTGTATGATGTTTTCCTTCACTTTAGATTTCCAGAGATTACTAGGTATGATTGACCAAAATTTCTAAATCCAATGTTGTCGTTCCATGAAATTTGCAGGGAGATAGATTGGAATTTGTGGTCATCAACAGCTCCGGCACACACCGAGAGTACATTGAACTTAGGAAGGACTAGTGCATTGTTCCTGTGAAATGGCACTACCATTGTTAAGCATAAGGACATTTGTTTCTGTTGTCAGATGTTTGAATTTCCTCTGAAAAGAAAGATATTTTTGAATTTCCATTTTGTTGATTATTCTATTTCTAGCACGAAGTGATTACAATTCATCATTTTATCTGTTATACTTAGACGGCAGCATTTGAAACCTTTGAATTGCTTACTGAAATACTCTATTGCCTGAGCGTGGGAATAGCAGAAATGAACTTCCTCTGATAAAAAAAATGGAGAAAGGTCTTTCATTTGGGCATGATGTTCTGGACCCAAAGCACATGATCGCTCACTCACCTACTCACCTAGTTACCAACACGAAAATCGTTAGAAGTTGGAACTTGCAAAAACTATCACCTGATTTGGAAAGCAGCAAATTAAGCAAGCAAAAACCCATCGAATTGCCTTAAAAAAATCCTGAACGCAGACTGACTCGAGCTGGAGGAGCAATTCCCTCCAAAACAAATCCTGAACGCAGCTCAAGCTGGAGGAGCAACAACATCCCTAGTGACCGCATTGAAGATCTCCATGTACCCAACGACGCCAACCAAGACGTCATCTTCGCCGTGGGTGACCCAGATGTGCGTGGTCCTGTACGACAGCATCTGCGCTATGACGGCGGCGAGCGAGCTCGTGCTCCGGCACCTCAGTGCCGCGTTCCCACCGTGGCTCGCCATCATCATCTGCTCGACGAGGCTGTCCTCGAACCCAACCCTCCTGCTGCCGAGCCTCGACAATGGCGCGGCAACGTCAGCAGCCTCAGCGTCGCCATCTGGCGCCGACATCCCGCGCGCCTCGACTCCCGCGGCGAAGTTGAGGGACGACAGGCTCGCCATGGCGTCCGCTGCGGCCACGTAGTCGCGCCGCCACAGCCTGTGCGCGGACACGTCGGCCAGGACCTTGTGCGTCCCGTCGCGGTTCGTCTGCACGACGGCGACGGCGCGGGGCTCGGCGGGGACCATCCACGAGGCCTCGATGGCCGGCGAGGAGGCCTCCACGTGGGCGTAGCCGCGGTTGACGGCGCCGAGGGAGGAGATGGACTGCAGCGGGGTCGGCGCCAGCGCGCCGAGGCAATTGATGAGGAAGCGGACGATGTCTTCCCGCGTCAGGCAACAGTACCTGTCGCAGCCGAACGTCGCCGGCGGCGAGGACGATGACCGGTTGACGGCCTGCTTGCCAGCCGCCGCTGCCGCCCGCGGCGTCCCGGTGATCTTCAGCGCGGCCTTGTAGAATGGCGCGAACGGCTTCTTGTCCACGGTGCACGCCTCCGTGATGTTCTTGCGCACCAGGACGCGCCTTGCTCCTTGCTTCATCAGCTCCACGATTTCTATCAACCTTGCACGCACGAATTGAAAGCTGGATCACATTATGAACGACACCAACCTCCTCACTTACACATGGCAATGGCATGGCATTTTCCTGGCTCTACATACCATGAGAGATGTTCAGTTAAACAAAGGGTGTCTGAAATCTGAATGCAGAGTGCCTCTATGATGCTAGAATGAACAATGCTCAATCGACAAAAGCTTCTCCATTCTGTAGAAATGCGATGCGGAGAAGATGATCGGGCGCATGGACTACCATTCAGGCAAGAAATGGCATGGATCAAGGACGAAACAACAAAGTTCCAAAATGTGGCGCGCGCATCACCTCGTGTGGGGCTCGACCTCCCGCACGAGCGCCGGCTGGTGCGCCACCACGTCGCCGGCGGGCGTCCTCAGCGCCGCGGCGGTGCCGCCCACGTGGGAGGCCAGGAAAGCGACGACGTCGAACGAGCTGATCAGGCCGATCACGGTGGCCGCGGCGGGTGCCAGGGGCGAGGCGCCGTCGCGCCAGACGGCCACGTCGGCCTCCTGCGACGCCGGGATGGCCGCGGCAGGGGCGAGGCGCCGTCGCGCCAGACGGCCACGTCGGCCTCCTGCGACGCCGGGATGGCCGCGGCCGCCGCGGAGAGCGGCGCCGAGGCCGGGACGCCCCGCAGCGGCGGCTTGCCGGCGGTGAGGTCGGCGGCGGAAGCGCGGAGGAACACGATGTGGGCCATTCGCCTGCCGGTGCGGGCTCACGCGTGGCGCGACGTGAGACGCTGGCCTCTGATTGGGTGAGCCTCGCGTTTGACCAAACCAAATCTGCCCTCCAGTCCCTGACGACGACACCACCTGCGAAAATGTCCACGTGTTCCAGCTGAAACCCGATATAGCCATGAATCCGACCTCTCCACCATTGACGGCCGTGAGCCCTCGAATCCTTCGATCATATCTGTTTGGATGAAGGGGATTAAACTTTAATTCCCGTCACATCAGATATTTAGTCACCAATTAGAAGTACTACGGGTGTTGTTAGTTCTGGAGATGTAAAGGTTTTGAAGTACAAGGACACATTTGAAGTATTAAATGTAAACTAATACCAAACAAATTACAGATTTCACCTGTAAACTGCAAGATAAATTTATTAAGTCTAATTAATTTGTCATTAGCAAATATTTACTGTAGCACCATATTATCAAATCATGGCGTAATTAGGCTCAAAAGGTTCGTCTCGCAATTTACACGCAAATTGTGCAATTTTTGTCCATATTTAATATTCCATGCATGTGTCCAAAGATTCGATATCGTTTTTGGTAAAAATATTTTGGGAACTAAACACAGTCTAAATATTTAGCAAAAATATTTTGGGAACTAAATATTGAGAGTAATTCACAAGAAAAATCTATCAAGTCTAATTAGTATATGATTTGATCATATTTTAGTATAGTAAACATGTACTAATGATAGATTAATTAAGATTAAACATATATTAATGATGTAATTTATTTTATAATTAGCTAATACTAATACTCCTAATTGGTATTCAAATATGTGATTAAATGAGTTATTTAACTATTTATCATTTTCATGGACGACATCTGCTCAATTCTCATTTTTGCTACCTCTCTTCGAATGAAAAGACCTCCGTGCCCCTCCCGTTCCCTCCTCCCTGGTGTGGGTGATAAAGGGGGCCCAGCCGCCGGCTCTTTCTTCCCCACTGATGCTGTCTACATTCATCATATTCTATATTCACCATTCAAAAGAAATATTTATGTCTGGTCATCAAAATTATGTACTCTATATCAGTTTCTCCCACATCCGTCGTACTCTAAATTTCATCTTCTATACCAACTACCGAAGTATGGGCCCACATGTCAGCCTCCTTTTTCTTTAATTTATTTCCGAGCGCCCTCTCTCCCCGTCTCTCTCTGCCTTCCCTACCTCCTCTGCTCCTCCGCACGCCCCTTTTCCTCAAGCGCCGGTGCGGGCTCCGGCCAGGTGCGGCGGCCAAGCTCCGGACGGCGCGGGCTCCGGCCAGGCGAGTTGCAGCCGGCGCGAGCTCCGGGCGCGGTGGGCTCCCATTGCCGACGCCCCCTCCACCCGGCTCCTCCCTCCTCCCTCGGCCTCTGTCTCTCCTCCATTCTCCTCTCTTCCCACGAGCGCTAGAATCAATTTGGATGGTCTTAGAAAAGATGGATGAACAAATTTATTGGATGAAGTGAATGAGTCTTGTGACGGTCATGATATTAGTAAGTTGGAAATGGAGGATGCATATGTTAATCCCCAACAACAAAGGAAAAAATTTGGAATCACAAACAAGCATTACTATCAAGTGGATTGTTTTAATAACATTATTGATTGGTTGCTTCAAGAACTTGATAGCCTCTTTAATGAGACAAACTCTCAGTTGCTTATTTGTTCAGTTGCATTCAGTCCAAGAGAATCATTTCGTGATTTTAATGTGGAGAGTTTGATAAGCCTAGCAAAGTTATATCTTGATGATTTTGGCTCTACGAATTTGAGGGATCTTAGGGCCCAACTTAACATGTACATTGCTGATGTGCGAGAAGACAACAGATTCTTCAACTTAAACACCATTAGTGAGCTTGCACAAAAAATGGTGGAGACAGGAAAAACTCATCGTTATGCATTGGTTTATCAACTTTTGAAGCTTGTACTAGTGCTGCCTGTGGCCACTGCAACAGTAGAAAGATGCTTTTCGGCCATGAAGCTTGTGAAGACATATCTGTCCAACAAAATTGGTGATGAGCACTGCAGTGGTTCGTAGTTTCATGAAAATAGAAGGAAAAGGACGGAAATATAACCTCTAAAATTAAGACAATCAGTTTTCCTTTTCTTTTTGGAATGAATGATTTTATCATTTCTTTGCTTGAAATTGACTTGTTCCTTCTCTTTTTCTTTAAGCAGAAGGATCTTGAGTATTTTTGACAATTGTGGTACGCTATCTCTCGCTATATTTGATTTTGATAAATGATAAGATAACTCCTATCACCATTACTTGCTGCTGTACATGACACATTGTTAATTTGCAATATGTTGCTTGAACATTTATAATTTTTCACGCTTATTAGTCGAACTTTAATTGATATGAAATGTCGCACTCACACCCCCTCAACTTTGCTCTAGCTCCGCCCCTGTTGGTAATTAGTGTCCATCATGGACTAATTAGGCTCAAACGATCCATCTCATCATTTACAACTAAATTATGTAATTAATTATTTTTTAAATTATATTTAATATTCCATGCATGTTTTCAAAAATTTAATGCGGCGGAAAAATTTTTGGGAACTAAACATGCCCTGAATTCAACTAGGCCCACCCCTACACCTCCGTTTTCACCCCCAGACTCCGTTTTCCTCCCGTCGCGACTCGCGAGCGCCTCCTCCCGTTTTCAACTGCGCCGCCGAGGACGTCCGGCCAGAGCGCGTCCGCGCACCGCTCCCCACCCCCCTACAGCCGCAGCCGCTAGGAGGGGAGCCGCCGCCGCCGCGGGAGTCCGCCGGGGCCGCCGGCGCTGGAATCCGCCGCTGGGACGCCGCTGCGCTCGTGGAAGTGGCCGCGGTGGCCCTGCCACCGCGAGCAGAGGAGCGGCCGGCCACGGGCCTGCCCTCACGCGGGTATCTCTCCTCTCCCACTCCTCAGGAACCACGCCCGAGACGCCATTGGACCCCCCCCCCCCCCACCGACAGAGCAGCACCGCCGGCCCTGCCCTCCCCCACGAACCGGAGTAACCCCGCTGCCACCGTCCTTCCCCCGACCGGAGTAAGTTCCCTCCCTCTATTGCTATGTACTGGATGAATAATCTGTGGTAGAGAACTGGTATGCATAATTGCCAAAACAGAGACTAAGCTTTTTGGTTCAGGCATGGGCAGCATATGATCCAAGAGATAAGCTAGATAGGAAAGCTACTTTTTTATACAATTCAGTCGTTCAGAGCAGGGAATGTCTTTGTGGGATGGTTGGCACCGCCAGCTAGAACTTATTAATTAGAATCAAATCTGGCACATGGCGAATGGATGAAGGCAGAGTAAATTGTTTTTTTGGCTTGGTTTAGAGTTTTTCCCCCTATTGATAGAAGAACCAAATTATCCTAGCCAACGTATGTCGTGTTTGAAGGGTATGGGTAAACTTGTCCAGATTATGTGTTCTGTGACTCTTTTGAGTTGAAAATACTATTAATGGATTATAGTGTCCTGCGGAAAATTAGTATGGTTGAAGAGTGTTTCCTATAGCAAAGAGATATTTTTTAGTGGTTACGAGCAAAAAACAAGTTTGAATGATGTCCTCTAGCCAATTTTTCCATTGTTATTCTTCTTTGTCCCTAGAATTGGGCTTGTTTTCAGCTGAACCTTTATGTCCAGCATTAACACTCAGCTAGAGTAAGACACTCTTGGCATTGGCAATGAGGGGGATCCCGCGATGAGGAGCTTGTTTCAGGCGTGCTACCACTACCGACGCCTCGCGTCCTTCCCTTGCGCTGCCAAAGCTGCCTCACCTGTAAGAGCATACTGCTGGAAACAATTTGAGCTATGCTTGTGCTGTTGTGCATAGTTTGCTTGCTTTTGTGACTAATAAGATGCATGCATGTGTTGTTCAGGCCAATGGCTATGAGCCATGGAGGAGGTATATTTCCACTAGCACCAGTAAGGTTCTACCATGGGAGGCGTCATCCCGTGAAACGCTGTTGAGAAAGATAGACAGTGGTATGAAGGATGGCAATGTCGAAGAGGCACTGCAATCATTTGGAAACTACAAGAAGCTGCACGGTCTTCCTGAACCACAGGTACTGAATAGCATGATCGTGTCGCTGTCCTACATGTCTAGTCGGAGGTGGCTTCAGAGGGCATTTGACATGGTTCTCTCAGTTCATCAAATTAACAGCAACCTTCTTAACTGTGACTCCCTGATGAAGCTAGCGTTGGCACTTGCAAGAGATCAGATGCCTGTTCCAGCCTCCACAGTCCTGAGGATCATACTTGAGAGTGGAAAGCTTCCTGATGTTGATTTGCTGAGCATGGTGTTTCTGCATATGTTGAAGTCACAGGTTGGATCCTATCTTGTCAGTGATGTTCTGATTGAGACTTGTGAGAGTTTCTTGGACCAAGTTGCAGATAGACGGGAAATGAAAAAACTGGATCCAATAAAGAACAGTGCCACCTTGTTCAATATGGTTTTAGAGTCATGTGTGAACTTTAAATGCATTATCAAAGCCCAGAGAATAATGGAACTGATGTCATTGGTCGGAGTTGTGGCCGATGTAAATACAGTGGTGATCGCTAGCCATGTCTTCGAGATGGTTGGGCAACGAGATGAGTTGATACAAATGAAAAGAAGTATTGACTCTTTAACATCTTTGCCATTTCTTCAGTATTATCAGCATTTTTATGACAGTCTATTGAGCCTGCATTTCAAATATAATGACATGGATGCTGCTGCAAAATTTTTAATCAATCTGCATCAGCAACGAAAACCTAGTGTTTTCTTTTGCAATGGCTTACAGAAACAAGGTGCCATACAAATTGGTTCTGGAAATCTGAAAACCGGATATAAAATAATGTTTGATCCTGGGAAAGTTGACAGAGGTTTCATTTTGGGTACAGAAAGCCAATTTGGGCTTGTTGTCCTTACTGATGGAAATCTTCTTCATACTGAAAAGGCTCTTGCTAAACTTATTGTAGGCTGTGTGAAATCAAGGAATATGCATACACTATCTAACCTTTTTATCATGTTACATAAAGAAGATATAGATGTAATTTCTCTTCAAGATGTGGTTAATGCATGCATTCAAATGGGATGGTTGCATGCTGCTCAATATCCTAGATGATTTAAGAGTCAGCTGGAATCCAAGTTGGGATTGCTAGTTACATTTCTCTTTTGAGAGCATATGAGAAGGAGAATAAGTCAGAAGAATTCAATGGGCTCCTCCAGCAGATACAAAAGATTTCATCTACAATGGATGATATTCGTACTAATTCACCATTTACCATCAAGAATATTGCCAAAATAGTGAAGGATGAAATACCTCTCACTCATTCATCTTTGTTTGCTGCTTTGGCTGAAGAAATGAAACATTACAACCCTGGAGAGCACTTGACATTGGAGTTCAATAATTCCATTCTTTTCTTCTGCAAGGCAAAAATGATTGAAGATGCACTCTGCACATATAAGCGTATGAGAGAACAAAATATCAGGCCCACTTCTTATACATTTTGCCACATATTGTGCGGTTATTCTTCAATGGACATGCATAGGGAGATTACCATGCTCTGGGGAGAAATAAAGCGCAGACTTGAATATGGAGAGCTAGATGTGGATAGGGACTTGCTTGATTGCTTGGTTCTGGATTTCCTTAAAGGTGGGTATTTTTCTAGGGTGATGGAGGTCATTGGTTATATGTTGTTCCACCATGATACTGGCCCTAGAAGCAATGTTTAGGTGCCTTTGAATTTTCTGTTCACATTTGACATATGGATTTTTGTAGGATGGCATGGTTCTGGTGTTGCAGTTGATCATCGAGATACTGATCTGTGGTACAAAACCAATCAGTTGTGTTTAATAGAGGAGGAATCTGGTCGTCCAACATTAGGCTGCTGCTGTTTCCAAAGAAACTGACAAAATTGTATCTAATATGTAGTACTTCTCTGTAGCTAAAATATTTCTCTGATGTATTTAAAGTAGTGCATTGGGGCTTTGCTGAATATTGATGTATCAGTTTGATGCCTGACGGCACAAATATATTATCACACGCTTTGGCATTGTTGTGTCAAACAATGATGAAAGCTGTTGTTGTGTCAAACAATGATGAAAACTGTTTGAAGGGATTACTAAACTGTGGCCACTGTGCATCAAATTGATGCTGCAAAATATTACAAAAAACACTACTGCTTGGATTTTGGAACCTAATCTAAGAGAACTCAAGAGTATCAGGCTCAGGTCTGCGCATCAGGCTCCGGTCCAGCTGGAGGGCCCTGTGCACTGGCCTGTGGATCCTCATCAGGTGGTAATGTGTCCATGAAATTTGCGGTGGAGTGGAGGAGGCCAATGAGTCGATGCCTGGAACGACGTGGCGGAGCTGTTGCTCGCCGTTCATCCCGTCCCAGGCCACGATCGCCTTCGTCTGGCGCTGTATCTTGCCTGCGGCCGCCCTCATCAGTTTGTCTTTCCCGAACCCCAAGGGGCCCCGCAGGTGTGCACGAATGCGGTCGCATTCAGTGTTCAGCCGTCTCCTGTACGGAACCCCCGCCGCTGCCGGAGATGGAGCAGCTGGTGCGCCCGCCGGCGAGGAGGACGAGGTAGCCTTCCTCTTCCTGGAGGAGGAGCTAACTGGAGGCCCGCCCAATGCTGACGTAGAAGCGGAAGCCGCTGCGGGGACAGTTGGTCGCGACGGGTTGGCCTTCGCTGCCGCGGCGGAAGCAGGAGCAGAGACGCCGGCAGAAGCAAGAACGGGCGGCTTCGCGGCGGACGGCGGTGCCCTCGCCATCGTCGCTGCGGGGACAGTCGGCGGCGGCGGGTTGTCCTTCGCTGCCGCGGCGGAAGCACGAGCAGAGACGCCGGCAGAACGGGCGGGTTCGCGGCGGACGGCGGTGCCCTCGCCGTCGTCGCTGCACGAGGAAGGAGCGTCGTGGGGGACCGCTTCTTCGCGTTCGAGAACATCCCCACCCTGCAAAACAGCATATTGGTCATCCGTGCTCACCGTGATTCAAGAACGCCATGAGAAATCACCCAAGAACGGGCATGGCCGCTCAGGCTTACCTCGAGGGGGAACGCATCCCGGCCGCCAAGAAAATCAGTTCGTCGTCGGCGGACAGCGGTGCTCTCATCACGGCGCGCACAATCGCCACCCTACAAGAAGCGGGAACGGAACCAAACCCCCATTGTTTCAATACCAAGAACCCAAGAAACTCGGGAACGAGCTCACATCGCCACACGCGGATTTTACCTCGAGGAGGAGGAAGACGATCTCCGCAGCGCCACACCAAGAGAAAAAATCAAATTCATTCACAAGATATACATACAAGATCTCACTATAGAGCAATAATATGATATGGTTATTATACAAGCAAAGTCTCACACCAGAGCAATAATATGATATGGCTATTATATACAATCAAAGAAAGAACCATGTCTAACAAAATATTTTAAAAGGAATGAAGAAGGCCTCTCTGAAGTTTTTTGTTTTTTAAAAAAATCTTAAGTTATAGCTTGCGGCAGCAGTTTAGAAATAAACAACTTAAAAATATTCAACTTTTCACTTCACCCTGAAATTTTGTCTGTTTCTCAAGTTCGATGGTATATGTTGGACAAATTTTGATATGGGGATGAACCTGAGTGGGGACAAGTTTGAGCTAATTAGGTCTTTGTCTCCCCTGACCTGCAAAGCATATGAGAGAGATTTCAAATTAAAAATTAAACTGCACTTTTTTAACCAACTTTATTTATTCAGCACAGTGTACATCAATGAGGTCAAACTGACCCCAAGTTACATTCAGTAGTGCTGATAAAATAGTAGAATTAGATCGGTGATCCTCTGAAGAACAAGAGAAAATAACATAACTGTGAAAATTGTACAACTGGATCAGTAATCCTCTGAAGAGCAAGAGAAAATAACAGAACTAATAAAATAGTCTTTGCCTGCATATAGCAAGGCAGTGTGCATACCAATTCCCTAGGCTATTGATATTAATGACCTTGAAAATACAGCTATCTTGGAGATCTAAAACTTCAGAGAGAAGAGGCCGCAGCTTCCATCCAAAAGGATGCCACTTCTCCTTTTTGCAATTGAAGAACCACCTCCCTGCAATCCGCATGAAAGTCTGCAATCTGTAATTGAAGCAATCTCCCATTCTCAGCTAGGTGCTTCTCTTTTTCAAAATTCTGTACAAAGAACACCATTCTTTGTAAATAAATGACAAAGGTAAGAGTATCTATAACTACTATTCTTCAGCACATGGTGAGGATCCCATTAGTAAATCAATATCCCATTAGTAAAACTTGACATCAAGTAATATACAAGCACTACAACAGAAGTATTTGCACATATGTAGGTCTTGTTGTAAATCATATAGGAGATGCAAAACTGACAAGCAAAACAATGCGAAAAGAAATAATTCCATCTCGATAGTATCCTCATCATGTGAGATGGGATCAATCTGATGCATGGAGGGCAATGAGAGGATCCAGCCAACACCAGGTCATCAATTTCACTTTATAGATAGCTGAGCACTTCCATGGACAAACCTTCATTACACCAAATGTAAACAATTGTTGGTTACTGTTTTAACTATAACCCATGACATGGCAAGCAATCAAGAAATTAGTTATATCAGATATTTAGATCAGCAAAGGGTAGTAGTATATTCCTAAAAAAATTGTTCTGCAATACCACATATCAACAGTGAAAGGCACGCATAGACATGGCTCCATTCAGACAACTACATTCAGAAGCACAATACTACCGGCAGTGCTAAACCCTGAAATAATGCAGACAAAGCATTCCTGCATGTTGACTCCTATGAACGGGCTGATTACAGAAAAAGAAGACTCCCAAATGAAACCAATGGTAAAAGGAAAATTCTGAAAGGAAACTTGGCTCACCAATGCTTAGTGGTTTCAACAATTTCCCACTCTCTTTGCCAAGTTCTTTATTCTTCTCCTTTCCAAAATTCTTCACAAAGAAATGGAAGCCATGAACAAAATGTATGATTTGTACTGCAAACACAGCAGGCCAAACAGCTATGTCCAAGTGTTGGAGTATATTGAGCCCATGTATAGAGGCCCATTAAGAGGCCCATGTATAGGTCTATATATATCCACCCATCTAGGGTTTGGAGGAATACAGTGGATTATTCCCCTCCTACATGGTATCACAGCCATCTCTCTGGGCACTGCCGCTGGCTGCTCTGCTCTGAGCACCGCCGCCGCCGTAGCTGCGCCGCCATGGCGCGCCGCCCGCCGCCCGCCCCCTCTTCCTCCTCCTTCCCTCCCCTCTCCTCTGCTCCTTCCCCTGCAGGACGCCGCCGCGCCACCTCCATGGCTCCTTCCTCTGCTGGGCCGCAGCCGCCGCCGCCTGCCTTCACCTCCTCCTGGGATCTCTCCTCTGCTGCGCCGCCGCCGCAGCCTCCCATGGCCACCGCCGCCCGGCGCCGGGCCCTCCCCCTCCTCCTTCCTCTCTTTCTCTATTTTACCTCCCCTGCACGCCCCTGCCAACGCCGCCGCGGACGCCGCCTACTTCACCGCCGCGGACGCGGGCTCTTCAGGCGCCGCGGGCGCCGCGTACGCCGCGGGTGCCGCGGGCACCTTGGGTGCGGGCGCCGTGGGCGCGACCGACGCGGGCGCTGCGCACGCCGTGGCCGCGGACGCCGCGGGCGTCACGCGCGCCGCGCCCTCCATGGTGGGTGACCACTGGGCTCCGCCGCCGCCTGAGCCTGCAGGGGTCCTTCTGCCGCCGCCGCCGCCCGCCCTCCCTGCTAGTGGCGGGCAGCTCAACGCCGCCACCGCCGACTACGGCTCCCTGGGCGTCGTTGCTGCTGCCTAGGGAGGCCACCACCTGGACGCCGCCACCTGGACGGCCCTGGGTGCGCTGCCCGGCGCGGCGCAGCAGGCCCCCATAGTGCGTGGGCCCTGGGTGCAGCCGCCGCCGACGCACCTGGAGGCCGCCGCCGCTGCACACCTGACGCAGGGCCTGGCCCAGGCTACCGCCACCGCCGCCGTGGCCGCGGCCCCTGCGGGCGCTGGGACCCCGGCTACCGCCGCTGCCGCACCCTCCTCTGTTCTGGGCGCTGCCGCCGCGCCATCCCCTGTTCTGGCCGCCGCCGCAGCCTTTGTGGCCACGCACGCCGCGCAGGCCGCGCGGGCCGCCGCCTCCCTCGCTGCCGCGCACGCCGTCGCGCCCAAGAACCTTGTGCGGGCCGCTGCCTCCCTCGCCATGGCGCGCCGGCCGCCGCCCGGCACCGGGCCCTCCCCCTCCTCCCTCGCCACTGCGTAGGCTGTCGCGCCCGCCGCGCACGCCGCACAGGCCCAGGTCGTCGCGCCTGCCGCAGGGGGGGTGCATCTCGTCCTCAACCCCAGCCGGCGGCCATGCTCGCCGCTGCTGCTCCCCTGTTCGCGCCGTTCTGGACCCCGCCCGCTCCACCCAGCCAGCAGCCGACCTGGCCTGGGGGGTGCGCACTGGCGCAGTCCTTCAGCGCCATGGGGCGGACGGCGCCGGTCAGCACCGAGTGGATCGCCGACTCGGGTGCCTCCTTCCACACTACCCCACATGCCGGTATCCTCTCTTCTGTCCAACCCCCACACCCCTCTTGTCCTTCTTCCATCATGGTTGGTGACGAGTCTTGCCTTCCAGTCACCGCCGTGGGTTCTGCTCCTGGCTCTTTTCGTCTTCCTAATGTTCTTGTTGCTCATCAGATGGTTCATAACCTTCTTTCCATTCGTCAGTTTACAGCTGCCAATTCTTGTTCCATCGAGTTTGATTCTTCTGGCCTCACTATAAAGGATTCGGCCTCCCGGCGTCCGCTACTCCGGTGTGACAGCACGGGGCCCCTTTACACCCTTCGCCTTCCTTCTTCCGCTGCACCAATCTCGCCTTCTTCTTCGCCCTGGCCGTCTTGGTCTGCTGCTTTTGCCGCGACGCCGTCTTCCACCACCTGGCACCGCCGTCTTGGTCACCCTGGCCGCGACGTTCTGGCTCAGCTCAGTCGTAGTGCCGCTGTTCCTGGTACTAGGGCTCCTGCTGAGCCCCTCTGCCATGCGTGCCAGCTCGGTCATGTTCGGCTCCCTTTTTCTTCTTCTTCGCATGCGACGCATGCATTTGACATTGTTCACTGTGACCTGTGGACCTCTCCTGTACTTAGCCTTTCTGGTTATAAGTACTATTTGGTGGTGGTCGATGACTTCTCGCACTACTCTTGGACGTTTCCTTTGCGCGCCAAGTCTGAGACCTTCCCCACCCTTCTCCACTTCTTTGCCTGGGTGTCCACTCAGTTCGGCCTCACCGTTAAGGCCGTCCAGTGCGACAACGCGTATGTCTTGTCCCGTTCTTTCTTCCTCTCTCGGGGTGTTCAGCTGCGTATGTCTTGTCCGTATACCTCTCCTCAGAACGGCAAGGCTGAGCGGATGATTCGCACGACGAACAACGTCGTGCGCACCCTTCTGATCCAGGCTGTCACAGAGCAGTCCAAATAATACCGATCAAGTGCACTAATTAACCATTTAACTTAATCCTCCAATAATGCACTTCACCAGTACACTCAGACTGCCTGCTTTAACCAGGATCGGTTGCACCGGAACTCTCGCCAAAAGACGAGCACAGGTGATTACAAGCAACAAAAGTTTTCAAACTTAACTTACAGCCAGAGTTAAACCAAAGTCTCCAAATTAATTTACAATAAAGTTTTACGAGCCAGAGTTACATTTCGAATACAGAGTTCAAACGCAGCGGAAAATACAAAACAGATTAAAACAAGTTCGAAATACCGCACGGTAGATAACGTCGATGACAAAAGACAAGCTTCACATCTTGCCCACTGATGTGAGGCTCACCTGCCTGCACTTCACGGAGAAGGCGGAACCCACTCGAACGTCCAACCTGGAGGAAGAGGCTGACCACTCCAGGACGCACCGATTTCCTCGAAGTCTTCCGGAATACAACCTGCTCAGAAGGGTTACAACCAAACCCTGAGTATTCTAATACTCAGCAAGGCTTACCCGTCTATGGATATACTTAGCCCATTACCTAGACATGCACAGCTCTTGGCTCTGGGTTATTTTGCTGAAAAGCTACTAAAACTAGATCCTTACTTTCAATATTTTAACTCCAATTGTGTTGATAGCTAGAAACTAGGTTTGCCTAATTCTCTAGAGCACACATGGTTAAACATATTATCTTTTCAAGAATATCAACAAAAGTCCAACTTTACTCTTTCTGCCTTTCAATCCTTACTACGATGCGACGCATTGACCAAGGCTCTCATATCCGCGAGTCACGGCGAATCGATCCGATTTAACCTTGCAAGGTGGACCTAACTCACACGACACGTGAAAACCCCGTCGGGCCACACACGTCAACTGTTCCCATAATTACCCCGAAGTCTGAATCAAGCCCGCAAGCACCCGGATGATGAGCCCCGCACGTGCGAACACCCAGTGAACCCGTGGGCTACTTTACCATCCGTCAACCCTACCCAGCACCGCAGGTCGAGACCCAGATTCCGACGCAATTAAGGTAATTAGCTTACCGGTTTCGACTACCTCCTACTTCCGGCATGTGGTTAGTACTGTTCAATCCTCAGTCAAAGGGCCAACAACGGAACGGTCCTCAATCGACGCAGGCGGAGACTCAACTTTCCTTAATCAATAATCATGTCCAACTTTACCTCCGCCCGGTCTCCAATTTCCCTTCTCATTGCATTATTTCTCATAACACTGCCTGAAGTAACAACCCTATATCTCGCGGGTGACAGGAAATCACCCGTCTTCTACCGGTTTACTTAAGCCTAGCAGTGCTAGCGATACCTACACTAGTAATGACACTGGGTAATCAAGATTATGCATCTATGGTTCCAATCAAATCCTTGAACGTATATGCACAATACTTTAATTATAACATGGAGTAATTAAAATAAGGGATATGCTCCGGGGCTTGCCTTGCAAGTCAGTGGGGTTAGCGGCTTCTTCGGGGGCGTGCTCAACGGCTTCCTCCTGCTGCTCTTCTGCTTGCGGCTCCTGGACCGGCTCAGCGATCAGCTCGTAGGCGACTTCGGTGTCGGCGGCTACATGAGGGAAAAAAAAATGCCATGCATGAGACTCAAGAAATGATGCAAAGCACTACTCACAACGAAAGACATGGACCAAACCCCAAAAGCGTCTACAGAGCAACCTTACAACTAGGGTTACGATAGCAATGGTTTAGAACGGATGTGCAGCTTTTGGTTCTAAGCCCTTTTAGCCTGAAGTGTTTCCTATCAAGCAAAAGTTACGAACTCGCTTCGAAGGATCAACATAACTCTAGAGCAGCATGGATCAAAACAGGAGCTTGCTTGATTGAGATTACACAAGCATGGAATCATTAACTAGCAACAAGAATTTATCGAAATGAAAAGAATCAAGCACTAATAGATCCACACATACGCACATAGGCTATGCACCTGAAACTTTTTCAGGGGACTACACGTGCAAAGAATAGGCTACCATAAAATTTTCAAGATTTTTAGACAAACAGAACAACCCATACAAAATAATCTAGCTTAAACGCAAACCATAAATTTAGCAGGGGCAAAAGTGACATCTCACCAGCACAAGTATTTTTCCTCTGAAGATCTTGATTTAAGAAGACTATCAAATTTTGGTTTGCATTTTTAGCATTTTCATGCATTTCTCTACCAATTATCAAACTTTCACTCAAATCAACAAAAAGAAAAACAAAAACTAGAGCCACGGGGCCCACCCGTCAGCGAAATAAAGAGAGGGAGGGGGAGCGAGCTCCCCTGCTCTGCCCGCGTGCCCGGCCAGCGGGGCAGCGCAGCGGTTCGCGCGCGGAGCCAGCGCGGGGCCCGCGGCCGAGCAGGGCGCGAGAGGGGGCGGCCAGCCCAGGGCGCACGCGCGGCGGGGCGGGAAGCGCGCGGGGCGGCGGCGGCTTGCTGCGGCGGCGCGCGGCGTTCTCGCCGGCGGCGGCGCAGACCGGCGGGGGGGGGGGGGGGGGGGGCGGGGCGCGCGGCCAGGAGGGTCCGGCGGAGCGGGGGCGCGCGGCCGCGCGGCTGGGACCCGCGCGGAGGCAGCCCGCGGCGGGCGCGGCGACGGCAAGCGGCGGCCACGGCGGGGCAGCAGCATTCCGGCGTCGGCGGCGCCTAATTCATGCAGGGAAATGGCCGGGAAGGAAGAGGGAGGCGCAGAGAAGCTCACCGGCGACTCGATTTGAGCGGAGGGAGGCCGGAAAGTGGAACTCGACGAGAGGGGCAGAGCTCGACGAAGCTTCAATGGCGGCCGCGGTCTGCAGCTTCGATTCCGGCCGGCGGATGGCTCAATCAAGCACGAGATGGAGCAAAGAAGGTGTAGGGCGAGGTTGCGCGGCTTGCAACGCGAGGAATCGAGGCACGGCGGCGAGAGGTGGCCGGAATCGGCACCGGCGCGGCGAGCGGTAGCTAGGGTTGCTCGGCTCTGCTGTGCACTCCGTGCGACGCGAGGAAGGGGAACGGGGAGGCGAAAACGAGCACGACTCCGTGCGGATAAGGACGGGAGTGTGTGCACGATGGGCGAGGTTCGTCGGCGCGACGCGTGGCGACCCCAACGTCGAGGCCGGCGAGGCACTGACCAAACGAGGGCACAGTAACCGAATTTGTGTGATTTTAGCCGACTTTGACCGTCCAAAGCTCCAAATTTTACATTGGAACATGAAATTTGGCCAAAATAAAAGTTGTAGAGGACGAGAAAATCTACAACTTTGCTTTTGGGCGAAAGTTGAATTGAAGCTCGGATCAGAGACAAAAACGCGATCGAACACTGCTAAATCGATGTTTACCGCGCGAACACGATTTACGCTAACGACAAGATTAACTCCTAATTAGCGAATCTAAGCTCATGATTAGCGCTCAGTAACACTGGGGTGTTACACAGGCTTCTCTGCCCCCACGCTTCTGGGCTGAGAGCCTCCACACCGCCACCTATTTGCTCAACCGTCTTCCGTCCACTGCTTCTCCTGCTCCCACTCCACACCACGCTCTTTTCGGTACCCCTCCTCGCTACGACCACCTTCGAGTTTTCGGGTTTGCGTGTTACCCTAACACCTCCGCCACTGCTCCTCACAAGCTGGCGCCCCGCTCGACTCGTTGTGTGTTCCTTGGTTACTCCCCTGACCACAAGGGGTACCGATGTTTTGACCTCACCTCTCGCCGCGTCCTGATCTCCCGACACGTCGTCTTTGACGAGTTGGATTTCGCCTACTCCACCTCCTCCACACCTTCTTCTGACCCTGAGCTGGAGTCTATATTTCCGACTGACCCGGTGGTTCAGCCACCTTTTACTGTCTGTCCTTTCCCTGCAGGTTTTCCCGGTACACCGGGACCGTTCCCGGTGATCCCTGCTGCACCCAGCGCGGCCCCGGTGCCCGCAGTCGCGCCACGCGCGGCCCCGGTGTCTCCTGCTGCACCGCGCGCGGCCCCGGTGCCCACGGTCGCGCCACGCGCGGCCCCCGGACCTCCGGTCGTGCCGCGCACGGACCCGGTGTCTCCAGCTGCGCCACGCGCGGCCCCGGTGCCTTCCCCTGCACCAGAGCGGTACGCTCAGCCAGTGCAGCTGTACCGGCGTCGATCGGCGCCGAACCCGGCACCGCAGCGGTACGCTGAGCCGGTGCAGGTGTACCGGCGTCGATTGGCGTCGACACCGGCGCCGTCGACGCCTCCTGCTCCGGAGGCTCCTGCGACGCCGACACCGGAACCGTCGACGCCTCCTCCGGATCCCTCTCGAGCCGAGCCGGAGGTGTACCACCCGCCGGTCATCCATCGGGATCCTCGACATATCCATCCCATGGTGACTCGGCGGATGGCGTCCTAGGCCGCGACTCTCTCTGCCACCGAGGGAGAGCCGCGGGTCTCCGGTACCCTCCTCTGTCCGCGACGCCTTGGTGGATCCTCACTGGCGTCGCGCGATGGAAGAGGAGTACGCGGCTCTTCTTGCCAACCAGACGTGGGACCTCGTGCCGCGTCCGTCTGGTTGCAATGTGGTGACTGGCAAGTGGATCTGGAAGGACAAGCGTCGGGCTGACGGCACACTGGAGCGCTACAAGGCTCGCTGGGTTCTCCGGGGGTTCACTCAGTGGCCTGGTGTGGACTATGATGAGACCTTCAGCCCTGTTGTGAAGCCCGCTACGGTGCGCACGGTCCTCTCGCTTGCGCTCTCGCGCACTTGGCCTGTGCACCAGCTGGACGTGAAGAATGCGTTTCTTCACGGCACCTTGTCAGAGACTGTTTACTGCTCTCAGCCTGCGGGATTTGTGGACTCGAGTCGTCCGGATATGGTCTGCCGGCTCAACAAGTCTCTCTACGGACTGAAGCAGGCTCCACGGGCTTGGTACTCTCGGTTCGCCGCATTCTTGCTGACACTGGGGTTCACCGAGGCCAAGTTTGACACGTCTCTCTTCATCTACCGCCGTGGGGATGAGACTGCATATCTGCTGCTATATGTCGATGACATTGTGCTCACAGATTCCAGTCAGCAGTTGCTTCAGAGTGTCATCTCCTCTCTACAGCAGGAGTTCGGGATCTCGGTCAGCTCCACCACTTCTTGGGCGTCACTGATGAGCCTCGCCCGTCTGGTCTTCTCCTTCACCAGCGGCAGTACGCCCTCGATATTCTGGAGCGGGCTGGGATGACTGATTGCAAGCCCTGCTCCACTCCAGTTGACACTCAGGCGAAGCTGTCTGCTGATCTGGGTGATCCGGTGACTGATCCTACGGCCTACCGGAGTTTGGCCGGCGCTTTGCAGTATCTCACCTTCACCAGGCCGGACCTCACCTACGCTGTTCAGCAGCTCTGTCTCCATATGCATGATCCCAGGGAGTCACACCTTGCTGCGCTGAAGCGTCTCCTCCGGTACGTCCGTGGCACTGTGGACCTCGGCCTGGTGCTTCACCGCTCGTCCTCTGCTGAGCTGGTGGTCTACACCGACGCTGACTGGGCTGGCTGCCCGGACACTCGTCGCTCCACCTCCGGCTACGCCGTCTTCCTGGGCGGCAACCTGGTCTCCTGGTCGTCCAAGCGGCAGCCGGTTGTCTCCCGCTCCAGTGCCGAGGCGGAGTACCGGGCTGTCGCTAACGGCGTGGCGGAGGCGTCCTGGCTACGACAGCTCTTGGCGGAGCTCCACAACCCGCTCGCCAAGAGTACGCTCGTCTACTGCGACAACGTCAGCGCCGTGTATCTCTCCACCAACCCCATCCAACATCAGCGGACGAAGCACGTGGAGATCGACCTACACTTCGTGCGCGACAGAGTCGCAATCGGCGATGTTCGGGTACTCCATGTCCCGACTACCTCCCAGTTTGCTGACATCTTCACCAAGGGGCTACCCTCCTCGACCTTCTCGGAGTTTCGATCCAGCCTCAACGTAGCCGGTGGCTAGTTGTGGCTGCGGGGGGTATTTGCCCTTTGTACTCTATTTGTACTATCTTCTTGTCCAGTCTTGAACACCGCTACGTCGGTAGTTCATACTGCGGGGGGGGGGTGTTAGCTTTCTTGTTGTCCAGTCTTGAACACCGCTGCGCCGGTAGTTCAGACTGCGGGGGGGGTGTTGGAGTATATTGAGCCCATGTATAGAGGCCCATGTATAGGTCTATATATATCCACCCATCTAGGGTTTGAAGGAATACAGTGGATTATTCCCCTCCTACACCAAGTCCGTATTGCAAGGCTCAATCCGTCAAAGGCTTAGCTTCGGACAAACAGCTATATGCAAGGCCATATTGCAAGGCTCAAGTAGTCAAAGGCTTAGCTCAATCTTCTCTGTAATTTTATGCAAAAATTAAAATTCTACAAAGGGCTTTTCAGATCTTGCCTGCCCCAACTTGCTTGGGAAAAAAGGCTATGTTGTTGTTGTTGTTGCTGCTGCTTTTCAGGTTCCAAAACTGGCTCTCCCAGATCTTGAGTGGGGAAACCTAAATGGATCAGATTATATTATAACAAGGAATCTAACTGAATGCAGATGCACATAAAATTATTCAAGATTGATGGATCAGTCACAGCAACAACAACAACAACAACATAGTCTTTTTTCCCAAGCAAGTTGGGGTAGGCTAGAGATGAAACCCGAAAGAAATAAGTTCAAGGTTCAGCCACATTGATAGCTAGTCTCCAAGCGCTCCTATCCAAAGCTATCTCTTTAGAGATATTCCAATCCTTAAGGTCTCTCTTAACCGACTCATACCACGTCAGTTTAGGTCTACCTCTACCCCTCTTTACATTATCGACCCGCTCAAGAACCTCATTACGCACCGGCGCCTCAGGAGGCCTTCATTGGACATGTCCAAACCATCTCAGCCAATGCTGGGTAAGTTTCTCCTCAATTGGTGCTACCCCGACCCTATCCCGAATAACTTCGTTCCGGACTCTATCCCTCCTTGTGTGCCCGCAAAACCACCGCAACATCCGCATCTCTGCTACACTCAGTTGCTGGACATGTCGCCTTTTTGTAGGCCAACATTCAGCACCATATAACATCGCCGGACGAATTGTTATCCTATAGAATTTGCCTTTTAGCTTTTGTGGCACCCTCTTGTCACAAAGAATGCCAGAAGCTTGCCGCTATTTCAACCAGCCAGCTGAAATTCTATGCCTAACATCTTCATCAATGTCGCCATCCTTTTGTAGCACCGATCCTAAATACCGAAAAGTATCCTTCTGGATCACCACTTGCCCATCTAGACTAACGTCTCCCTCCTCATGCCTAGTCGCGCTGAAATCGCACATCATGTACTCGGTCTTGGTCCTACTAAGTCTGAACCCTTTCGACTCTAACGTGCGTCTCCACAGCTCTAACTTCCTATTAACCCCTGCCCTACTCTCGTCAACTAGCACCACATCATCAGCAAAGAGCATACACCAAGGGATCTCACCTTGTATATCCCTTGTGACCTCATCCATCACTAAAACAAATAAATAAGGGCTCAATGCTGACCCCCTGGTGTAGGCCTATGTTAATAAGAAAGTCAGTGGTGTTGCCATCACATGTGCGGACAAACGTCGTCGCATCCTTGTACATATCCTTAATGTACACAGCAATGAAACATAAATGCTATTAGCCTGAAACTACTTTGCACGTGTAGACAAATTGAGATTATATTTATAAGTTAATAATTATGGTTCACAAAAGTGATTTCCCCATATCTCTCTGTTTATTTTGCTGTAAACCTTTGAACAAGAAAATAATTTATATAGCACTGATTATGATTATAAGTTTCATATTAAGGTTGCAAAGATGTTTCAGGAGAAGTGTCATCCTTTGGTCAGGCCCAAGCTATGCCACAAATCACGCATAGCAGATGGCATCGATACTTAACACACTCTTTCCAGATTATTTGTGTGCACCTGAAACAATGAAAAGGAATGAGACAATTAAGGTCAGCAAGCGCAGTTACCACCTAAAAAACTTGCTTCATGAAGGGGTTCCTAGGCATGATCATTATCTGTTTCCTTGTCAAATGACTCTTTCTAGACGTTTTGAGAATAAGGTTAATTTTTAATCAAATACATGTGGGCAGAATAGGTGCAAGTCAAAATGGAGAATAATTCGTTCTCAGTTGTAGGACTATCTTTCTTGAATATACAGGAATCGTTCTTAGGTCCTAGCTAGACTCATATTAATTCTCTGGTCCTTTTTTCTCCTCTGTTCTTACTTGTTTGATGGAGTCAAGGATATTGGTATGCAGGTCATTAATAAGTTCAGGAGCATTCGTTCCATTCAGCAGTTGCACCAGCATCGCAATGAGCAACATTAAACCTAGGAAAGCTGAAGCAAGAATGCAAATTAATCAGTGCTAGGACAAAAAATATCGAATGCAAGTAGACAAAGAAGACTATAAGAAAACCTAAACGCCTTGATATCTTCAAGATTGTGTAGCAATTTTTTTACTGAGTTACTTTCGCACTAATCAAATAAAGTCTAATCTTTCTACTTCCTCCTCCTCCCTCGATCAGGAAAGAGACGCCAATTAACCTGCGGCGAACAAACCCCGCACCATTGGAGAATAGCTCACTGCCTACACGGCTGCATCTCGAAGAGTCGACCAAATCCCTAGATGTAGCTTACAACAGAACGTGGGTGGGGACGGAGTAGACCGAGGAGGGGACGGAGTGGGGAAGGGGCAAACGAACCTGAAGCGGTGGCGCGCGGAGAGGGGCACCCCGGTCGAGGAGAAGGCAGCGGGGGAGGGCGACGACGGCGGGGGAGGGCGACCGATGATCCGGAGCAGGGGAGTGGCGCGTCGTGGATGGGGACGGCGTGGAGCGCGGGAGCGGCGCATCGGGGACGGGGACGGCGAGGAGTGGGGGAGGTCGGAGGAGCCTGTGCACACCGGGGGTCGAGTTTGGGAGGATCTGGCGGTGGCGGACCGGCTCGCAGGTTGCAGTTGCGCGAGGGGGATCGAGGGACGAGGGGGCTGGTGGCGGGGGCTGTGCAGCGAGGGAGACGACGAGGGGGCTGGTCGGCTGGTCGCAGGTCTCCGTGCGGGATGTGGGGAGCGGGTGTGAGTAGATGAAAACGGACGGAAGACGGGAAAATCCCTCAATCATTTTTGTTTCTGTTTTTTATATTGAAAAACAGGAGCGGAGCGGAATAGCCGGATACGAGAGCGGAAACGGATATAACGGACACGAAAATGGACGGGAACCAAAAAATCTACCGGAATGTATTATTATTTAATCACCACTCGTTTTGTATTTATATAACACTAGACACTTCTTTACACAAGCTATTTTTCAAAAATATGATCAATATTTATTGTTTCCTACTATTAAACGGTAAAATATATATATTGATGTTGAGAAATATGTATTGATGTTGAGAAACTTGAGAGGATATATGGTGTGTCAATTTATTTTTTTCCGGATTTTATAAATATGGAAAAATACGAGATTATCCCGGTTAAAAACGGGATCCTGCAAATACGGACAGGATACACCCTCTCCCGCTTCCCGTCCCATTTCCATATTTTTCCGTAAATATGAAAATAGTCGGGATAAATATAGAAATACGAGCGGGGCGGAACGGGATTTTTTTCTGTCCGTTTTCATCATTAGGTGTGAGTGTCAGGCTCAGATCGCACATCGCACAGAGATCAAACAACGGACGCTCGAGATTTTCCAGAGGACGAACGACGGGGGAGGCGTCTCTCGTCGCACCACGTGTAGACGAACCAAAGAAAAGTAACCCTTACTTCTTTTTATTAGTAGTATAAGAGATAGAGATACTGGTAGAGATTGAAAAGAAAAGAGATAGTAATCATGGAAGAAAATATTCATTCAAAAAAATTACATATTTTTCCTATCATCATAGTTTATTTATTTCCTAACTGCAATAATAACATTCCTCCATCGATGATGCAGACAAAATCCAATTGCAAGCATCTGGAGGGCTGTACTTGGACCGGCGCGGTACGAAGACGTGGCAGTGTGCCATGGGCCGTGTTTGGCCTTGGTAAAAGACTTGTCGTGCCAGGACAACACGGCACGATGTGCCGACCGTGCCTAAAAATCTAAAGCTGACACGACATGAGGCACGACAGAGCTGGACTCGGCCGGCAGGGCATGACCCAAGTCCCAGCTCTAACCTCAAGTTCTGGGTTCGACTTCATGTGGGAGCGAATATTCTAGGATTTAACGATATTTGTGCATTAAATGGTAGGCGATGTTAAAATTTGCTTACGCGTGTGTTATAGAGGTGAGTGGGCGTGCGTTGTGAGTGTCTAAATTGTACTATGTAATCTCAAAAAAAAGAAAAAATAAAAGAAAAACAGAGTGATACAGATACAATTTTCAACCAGAAAAGTAATATGATGTAATGGCGAAGAATAAAAATAAAATCACACGAGAATGCACCTATGTCTAATAATACGAGGCCATGGGGCCAGGAACGAGATCCTCTGCAGTCGGTCTCCGTGACTGCTCTCGGCAGTCGCTGCATCGCTACCGTTCACTGTCATCCAACGGAGCAGTTGAGTCCAGGCACTCTACCTCGTTCGCACGCTGTGCGGCCCAACAACACGGCCTGCTAAGCGCCGCCACCGTCTTCTGCTCAAGCACCGCGCCGTCACCAACTGATGCTCGAGTGACGCGGATAGAGAGCGACGCCGTCGCCATCCCCTCGCCCAGAGCCCCCCCCAGAGCGGGCTGCATGCCGGCGCTGCTGCTCGGGACGCACGTAGTTGCGCAGATGCTGAGCGGCGAGGCGGACCCGCTGTTCATGCCTACGGCGCGGCCACGACATCGGGTTCAGCAGCACCGGCAGCGACGCCGGGTGACCCGACCGAGCAGAAATCCCCGACCAGCTCGCATAGGTAGCTAGAGTTCCTCTTCCTTTGTCCATCTCAATGCGAAAACAGAGCACAATGCATTCAGAAATAAGACCAAAACCTCCATTTGTGAAATTTGTGTTAATAATGATTCATAAGTCAGATTATTCATTCGTTCAGTTCAGTTAAGTTCAGCGGTGTCCTCGAATTGCAGCTCAACTCCAATCCAATCCATGGGCGACCCAATCTCGTTCTGGTTCTTCTGCTTCCCTTACCTTGTCGTTGCCGCACTATGCTTGGATGTGTGCTTACATGGCGTGGAGGCCTCCACGATGCGTGTCACCAACTGAAAGTCGCCGCCATTAGCCCAAGAGTACTAGCTGGAGCACTAATCCTAACACCAGCACGGCCTTTTCATACGCGACGATGCAGCCCGCAGCGAAGGGACGGCGACGGCGAGATGCTCGGCATGGGAGCGGCGACGATGCAGCTCGTAGCAAAGGGACAGCAGCGGGGTGGCTTTGGGCGAGCGGATGGCGATGGGGGCTCTGGGCGAGGGGAAGGCAACGGCGTGGCTCTTCATCCGCGGCGCTCGAGCGTAAGATGGTGAGTTGGTGACGGCGTGGCGCTTGAGCAGAAGACGGCGGCGGCGCTTAGCAAGCCGTGTTGTTGGGCCGCACAGCATGTGAACGAGATAGAGTGCCTGGGCTATGACGCTATGCTCCATTGGATGGCAGTGAACGGCGACTGCCGAGAGCAGTCACGGAGACCGACTGCTGAGGATCTCATTGCGGCCAGGGGGAGCTTACCTGATCACGAGCCACCCGACCCCATAAATCCGATCCAATCAAACCGAAATAAAACCGACCCTGCTAAGTGACGAGTCAGGTACCCGCCGAAATATTTGTACTAAAATTAAAAAAATATTCGATCCAACCCAAAAAATACACAAAAAAATACGGGCCAATCCGACCCCACCCGAACCCGACCTGACCCGACCATGTCATGGGTCGAGCGTGGATCAACATTTTTTTGACCTAAAACTCGAAGTGACCTGATCCGAACCCGACCCAACCCGACGGATGATTAGATCTAGACAAGGGACGATGAAGATAAAAAGGAAACCAAGGGTCAAATAGAATAAAAAAATATAAAATAGTGACAATATTCAAAAGACTGGAATACAAAATCTCCTCGTAATGAAATCTAATCCCCGCTAACGACGTCCTAGCTGTAGGATGAGTCGATGCGGGCTGCCTCCGCTACAAGCATATCGACCCCACGCAAACTCCCGCTGCAGCGCAATGGCCCCGCGTCCTTCATACTGCACGCGCCCTTTTTGCCTGCGGTGACCTTCTCTCTGGCAAAGTGGCAATAGAGCAGATTTTTTAGATAAAGGATTTCCAATCTGGCAAAGTGGCAAAGTGGCAATAGAGCAGATGGCTTGCATATTTTGCTAGAGACTCATCGTTTGTGCTGGTCTCCTCGGGAGCATAATTGTGCGGCGGCGAGAGCACCTGCGCGAGCAGCGCATCACCTGATCGGGAGGAGAAGGCCACCGCATAGCAGAAGCAGCATGCGCAAGCGCACTGCACCAGACTAGCAATCAACAGCTCTGTGCTTGTACGGGTAAACAATAGGCAGCAGGAAAACAGCTTCGTGCTTGTTGGGGTGAGCCATAGTCAGGTATTTATTCTATTCTTCTTTGTAATTCATCTAATGTATGTTTATGCAACTTGTTCCAAGTGTAAGTCAACAATGAAGCTTATGCCAGATCATGTTCATATAGCTCCACAAGAATTGTTAAGTCCATTGATCAAAGCCTTACCTTCCAGCTAGAAGGTGTTAGTGATACTGATAGCAAGAGAAGAGAACAAAGGCATTCCCTATCACAGAAATTGAAGGGAACATTATGCCTGATTAATTCTTAATCTTGTAAGTTGCCTCAAATTTCTCATACATTGTTAACCAACACCAGATTATGCTTCACTAAGTTAATATATTTTGCAATTAGGATGCTGTTTACATGGACAGCTCTGGCCACTTGAGCCCCTCTCCCTCGGCTGCGACATGATTCCAGTGTCGAAGGGCCGCACCCCATCCAGCGTCCGCAACGGGTCCCAACTCCCAAGAGTACCTCCGCAATGTTGTTGTGGTAATCATCAAATAACCATCCCTTTGTTACTATAATTGAACATGGCAACAGAAATTGACCATAGCTGTCTCAATCCATGAGAGGTCGAATTGATAGCAATAGCTCTGAAATTAATAGATTTTTAAGCAGAATTTTTAATTGCCACAATTAATGCAGTCGTATCATCCTTACTGACAACAGCCCCAATATGTACTGATTGTAGTACATAGCTAACAAATTTTAGCAAGTTTAATCCTAAAATTAATATAATTTACATATCAAACACCCGAATATACATTTAACTGTCATGTTCATATGCACTACTGCAGTAACGAAGGTATAAATTATGCCATTTATAATGTTGATCAGTACATTGTTTTTTGTAATTATGTTGATCTTTTTCCTTTACAGGACAGACCAATATATGCAACAGTCTTCAATCCGATTATGTATACTGAAAACAACTGGATGGCCTCAGGATCAAATAAATTCAGGAACAACTCAGCAACTGCTCATCAAACATCCACTGTTTTGATCTAAATAAATCTTCTATCATGCCACTGGGATAACGTGCTTTACTCAGAAACACAAATGGGCAGGAGATGTTGGAACAGGAAGATAAGGCCAACTTGCTTTGGGAATTCTTTAAAGAAAGACTGGGCACATTGCACTTCAGCCATATGTATCTAGATTTGAATGCTTTGCTCTCTGCCTCCTCAGAACTAGATTGGCTTGAAAGCCCTTTCACTAAAGAAGAAATTGATTCAATCATTGCTAACCTACCCAACAACAAATCTCCTGGACCTGACGGATTCAATGGGGAATTTATGAAAAAATGCTGGTCACTGATCTCAGAAGATTTTTATGAATTGTGTGCTGGCTTCTTTGACAGAGAAATATGTCTCCAAAGCATTAATGGATCATACATCACTTTGATTCCCAAAAAAGACTGCCCAATCTTAGTAGGAGAATTCAGACCCATCTCACTTTTGAACTCCTCCATTAAACTGATCACCAAAGTTCTGGCAGAAAGATTGCAGAAGGTCATCATGAGATTAGTACATAGAAACCAATATGGCTTTATTAAAACTAGAACTATTCAAGACTGTCTTGTCTGGGCCTTTGAATATTTGCACATCTGTAAAACTTCCAAGAAGAAATTGATCATCCTCAAACTTGACTTTGAGAAGGCCTTCGACATGATAGAGCATCCAGCAATACTCCAAATTCTACGACACAAAGGTTTTGGAACCAGATGGGTTGGATGGATTCAAGACATACTAAATTCAGGTACTTCTTCAGTGCTTCTCAATGGGGTGCCAGGGAAAACCTTTCACTGTAAAAGAGGACTAAGGTAGGGAGACCCTCTATCGCCTCTCCTCTTTGTACTTGCAGCAAATCTCCTACAAACAATGATTAACAATGCAAAAAATGAAGGATTACTGAACCTCCCAATCTCTATTGATGCAAACTCAGATTTTCCAATTGTTCAACATATAGGAAGCACTGTCTCTGGAGAGGTTCTGACCTAAATTCCAGAAAACTTCCTAAAGCGGCATGGTCATTGGTCTGCCTCCCTAAGCAAGAAGGTGGTTTGGGAGTAATCGACCTTACTGCAGATAACAATGCCCTTCTCCTTAAATTTCTGCACAAATTCTACTCTAGAATGGATATGCCTTGGGTCAACCTCATCTGGAACACCTACTATAATGATGGGTCCTTGCCTGGTCAAAAGAAGAAAGGTTCATTTTGGTGGAGAGATATAGTAAAGTTGTTAGATATTTACAAGAAACTAGCAAGTGTTAAGGTTGCTGATGGAACAACAACCCTATTTTGGACAGACTCATGGAATGGCCAAGCTTTAAATCTAGCATACCCAGAACTTTACTCCTTTGCCAAGGACAAAGGAAGCTCCTTCAAGAAGGCACTTGAATTCCCCCTCTTGATTCAAAACTTTCATTTGCCATTAACTATACAGGCCCATCAGCAGTTCCAAGAATTAACCATAAGCATACAGCATCTACAGCCCCAAGGGGACAAGGACATTTGGCACTATTCTTGGGGGAGCTTGATATTTTCCATCTCAAGAGCTTACAAGGTGATTATTGGACACAGAGAAGTACACCCGCTCTTCCTCACAATCTGAAAATCAAGGTGTCAAATAAAACACAAGGTGTTCTTTTGGTTACTCCTAAGAGATAGGCTAAGCACAAGGGAACTACTTAGAAGAAGAAATATGGAACTACAATCATACACCTGTGATCTTTAATTCTGCAGAAGATTGAATCAGTAACTCATTTATTCCTACGCTGCAACTTCGCCAAAGCCTGCTGGGCATCCATTGGAGTATCTGTTATAGCTACCAGGCCTTTACTAAATATCTTCAAGCAAATAAAGGAGAAATTACAGATGCCACTTCACATGGAAATCATCATACTCATGGCGTGGAGCATTTGGGTAACAAGGAATGATTGAATCTTCAAGGATATTGATCCCTCAGTAGAAATTTGCAAAAGGCACTTCATGTCTGAGATGGCTTTATTAAACCATAGACTCAAACCTGAACTTGCAACATCTCTGAACACTTGGCTACACTTATTGTAACACTTCCTTTTGTTTTCTTTCATCTTCTTTTCTTTTCTTCTCTTGCGCCCGCTCTTTCCACTGTCTTTCTTGTACAAAAACTCTGTTATTCCTCTTTTTAAATAAATCACAGTAGGGGTGTGCCCCTCCTGTTCCTTTCAAAAAAAACGTGCTTTATAAGTTAAATCTAGAATGTTTGTACAAAACTGTATTATCTTTATATATATATAGTAGCTCTATTAAATACCCTAGGTATGGAATAGCTTATTCCATACCCGACCTCACCTTCCGCACCAGATATGCTGCTCCGCTCGACCCACCCTGCATTCCGGTTTCGCACGCACCGATTAGCCCGGTCCGCGTCGCCCCCCACACTCCGCCCCCCACCCCCCACCCACCCCACTACCCCCACTACCAGCTCCGCCGCCGCCGAGCCCAGCACCCGCTCCGATTTCTGTTCCTGGCGGCGCACCACCCAATCCCGGCGCCTAGTCGCCGGCTCGCCGCTCCCTCCCGCAGACGCGCCCCACCACCGAAGCTGGTTTCTGTTTTGCAGCTCGGGATTTGATCGGTTCCGTTCCCGACTCCGTAGCTCCCATCGGCGCTCCGCGACGTCGCTCGGTCCTCCCGTCGCCGTCGCCCCCAGGAGAGTACCTGCCGACGGCACCCAGATCCTGCGACCCTATCCTCCTTGGGCCTGCCTTTCCTTAGCACGCCCTCCATCTCCGGTTGCTCGCATCCACCCGAACACCGACCGGCGATTCAAGTTCATCCGCTGCCGATTCGTGCCGGTCCGCGCTGATTCGTCATCCTCCACACGAGGTCCTACCCCGCTCAAGCTACCCCCGACGCCTGCTCAATATTGGATAAATCGCTGGTGATTCCCCTACCGGCGCAAGGTACCCTCTATCCCCTATGGATCTGTCGTCCCCGAGGCTAGCAGCTCTGGCGGCCTCAATGACTCCCTCAGTACCGGGGCCGCGCGGACTCTAACTCCGCCTCCCTTCTCGCCTGCTGCAGGCCACGCTGTGTGGATCGAGGACGCGAACGACAGCGGCCATTTTCGGCCTGGAAGCTTGCTCACCCTCACCTGAGCTGTCGAATCATTGGGGATGTCCTCTCCAGATGCATAAGGTGCCCGTCCATCTGCCACCCCCTTCGAATCCCCATGATTGTACTTGATTTCTCGAGGTTTTGGCATCAGAAATCTCTAATGATGCACCTCTTCCTCGCTGCAGGTATCAGATCGAGTTGGATTTCAGCACCAAGAATTGCACCTGCTGCATTCAAAGCGAAGGCATCACAGTTTGGCTAGTGCTGGATCTAGATCTCAGCCTTGGCCTCGGTGAAATGCAAGGTAGCGAGGATGCCGGCTATGGGAATCCCGGCATGCTCCACACTCACGGACAGAGCTGCACCGTACAGACGCAGGTATGGCCCGCAGCCAGGTTCAAATGCGTTTTTCGTCCTGCTAGTTCGCCTATTATTGATCTCGCATGTTTATGAGCTTAGTTTTATTTTAAAACTCTTTTCCTTCTCTGTGTTCCATATGCACATATAGATTCGTCTGCAATTGAGATCGAGTACACATGCTGGATGGAGGATTTGAGCTAGCAGGTCAGTCAGTCAAACAATCACGAATTCAGCTTTTCACAGCAATTTTGATAAGTAATAATCTAGTAGAAAGCTGGGTTAATTCTTTTCCTGTGAAGCACATTGAGCCAGATCTCATTTGGTCTTGGAGCTCAATGTATCTGCACATCTATTTGGATGCATTGATACTTGAATCGGGACTGCACCTAGTTTAGGGTAAATCTCATGTGCCAGATGCTTTTGACAATACCAACTGTGAGCATTGAATTGTGATCTCGATGTAACCAAGCCTTTGCATGCATTGAACTGTGAGTACTGCCTCTAATTAAATCCACCTATGAATGGAAATACTGCTGCATACGCATATCCTTGTGGGAATTATTTTTTTAATTGAATACTACTTCAACTCATGCAGTAAACGGTGGAGTACATTGTTGATCCCATTTGCTTTGCTAACTGAACTAGCCTTTGGTTAGTTTTCTGAAATCTTCCTGTCAGTTTAGAAAATAATATTGGTTTACCGTATAGGTAATTCAGTACCTAATGCGAGTAGATATATTTCCAAGAGCAATTTTCTTTTGATTTTTGTTTACACAACTGATTCATACCAGATTGTAGGTTAAAGTGCATTGGAAGTTCTGACAATTTCCCTGTATATATGTTCTTGCAGTATAGCTGTAGACTTTAGCTATGGAGTAGTGTTTATGGCAATGCTTTTCGCAAACAAAGTATTTCTTATGCAGGACATTCACTCCATGATCCTGCTCACTGTACAGGTATTACCGATCATCGCAACCGAGGAAACATTTGATATTTTGTAAATAGATCGAGCTTCTACTTCAACTGTAGTTTGTGCAATCATTTGGCAATGACCAATTTTGTTGCTAATGGCAAATGTAATCTGAATTTGATGGTCTGTACAATCCTGATGTTTATTAACTTCAGGGATTTGCAATCCCAATATTTTCTTGACAAGAAAAAATGTCCTCCTATCACATCTGAAATCTTGCTACGTCTCAAATCGCTTAGGTTTTTCTCATCATCAAATTACTGATTTCAGTATTACCTACAGATGTGCAGAGCAAGGAGAAGAATATTGGAAGGCCATCAGGGAGGTTGCCAAGTGAAACGACATGGGATATGCAAAGGTTGTTGACTGGAGAGAGATCGCAGGCCTGCCAGATAGTTGCAGATAGCTAGGCATCTCTATCTAAATTGTGTGCACTAGCATAGCAGTAGTAGTAGCAGTAGCAACGGATAACCGTCAGCTCATCAATCATGCCTGTGTTTGCTTGCCTGTGATGGTTCATGTCTTTCTGAGACATCCATTTGCCTGCCTGTGATGTAATCCTTTCTAAGCCTTGTGGTGTGATGATATGTTCCGAAGAAATCATGCTTGTGCCAAGGCCGGTGTACTCATGTTGTTCCTTTTCTTCACTTGTATGGCAATCATTGGGTTGATTCTAGATTTAAGATATGCAATTCTTTGCAGATAATGATATTTACAATGTGATAATGGCATTTGCAAATGCAAGTCTCAATAATGCTGAGAATTTTACTCACGTTACAAAATAATTCAAAGATTTTTGTGTTCAAGAGAATTATTTTTCTGCTTATAGTATGGCGGCATTTGTAGTATAGTGCAAATAGTTAATTATTTAGTATGCTTTTCCTACCTCATTAAGAAAGCAGTGGGTTCGTTCCGTTAGATGCTATTGGGACGTGGAGGAAAACCGCACGTGGGACGTGGAGGAAAACTGTAAGGGGAAGGAAAACAGAGAGAGGAAAGGAAAACCGTGGGGAGGAAAAAAACCAGCCCGCACGTGACGGATGGGAGCGCGTGGGAGTTGGGGGTGGCGCGCACCCGCTGGTTGGCTCGGCCGCTCGGGGTATGGAATAGCTATTCCATACCCAGGGTATAGAATAGCGGTGTCCTCTATATATATATATATATATATATATATACTCTACTCTGCTTTCACCAAAATATACTCTGGATTTTGGAATGGTATCCGGATCTTATATTGGACTCAATCTGGCTTCCACGTAGTATTGTTTAGAACTTGCAAATTGCTATTTGAATAAAACAAAGCCAAAAACAGATATGGGCTTTCAGTTCTTACACTGCCCAGAAAAGGCCTAAGCGCTTGCTTCTGCACCCTCGACGCCAACCATCCCGAGGCTGTGACCACCTGGAGCTCGCTGGATCGCCTCCGCCCTCCGCCATCGTGGCTGTGGCCACCTGGAGCTCGTTGGCACGGACAAGGGGAGTGGCGATTGAGGCCATAGTTCCAAAAAAAATTGCACAGTATCTGTCACATCAAATTTTTGAATATATACATGGAGCATTAAATATAGTTGAAAAAATAACTAATTATATAGTCTAATTGATTAGCATGAGTTAAATCTTTTAAGTCTAATTAGTTCATAATTAGACATTATTTGTCAAGTAATAATGAAATGTGCTACTGTACCAAAACCCAAACTTTTTCACCAACTAAAACACCCTGAATTGTCCGTGAGGGCGTCAGGACGTGCTGTCCAAATCCTAATCATGGCCAACAAGCGTCATTCGCCTCCACAAAGGAATCTCTAGGTTAGTTGGTTGAACTGTGGTAACATCATTTATCATGATCTTCATTAAATCACTATCCAAAATGAAGGGACCCAATGGTTATCTGATATATGAAATAAAGATTTACCGTTTTGTAAGGAAAGAATTGAGATCAGGGCTTCATATGTGGTTCAAGAAGCAAACCATCAACTAAAGTTTGTTGGCCAAATAGCAATATTGGCCAATAATAATGCTTACATAGACAAATCCTATTTATCAACCTATTCTCATGAAAATTGATCAACGTATTTTTCTACAGTTCAAAAATCATAATTCATTAGTAATAATTGAACTTCAACGATTGTACCAAACTTCAGAGTTCACTACAAAAGCCTTGATGGATTGTTGCATAAAGTTAGCAATATCTGTTAGTATTTTGCTTAGTCTTTATATCTGGTATCCAAAGGTGCATTTGTGATCTGGTTTGACATATTACTACCTAAATTGACTTGCCTGATTAATGTCGGATCGATTTTGTTTGGCCTGTGCTTTTGGTTTGGTCGTATACTCATGCAGATCAGGGTACAATTCCTGAATAACATCTTCCCAACTAGTTCTTGGGCTTAATTTGAATCTGCTTGTGTCACATGATATATACCATTGTTTTTGTATGGTACTAAAACACACTCAGTTGTCTGATCGAGTTTTAATATAACTAGTTAGATGGATCTTTTCATTTTGTAAATTAAAATGGTTTTCAACATTAAAACCACAGTAGAACCATTAAAACTGTATATCTCAAAGTATGCTCCTACAAAATCAAATAGCAGTTCAATTAGCTCTATGAATAATTAATTATACAGTTATTAAGACATTTCATTTGATTTCTGTCGGGTATCACAATTAGGGACACCGTAATCGGGGTACTAAGACCGCTTTTAAAAACACAAACACCTGTTAAGGCAACTAGGCCCACGGCATCCTTCCAATCTGGAAGGAAGGAAAGGATTCAATGAAGCCCAGCACGCGGCCCATTCACATCCCCCTCGAACCCACGGAACGATCTCCGCCTCGCTCGAGGGTCCCTCCCGGGCCCGCTGGACAATCTCCGCCTCGCTCGAGGGCTCCCTTCGGGACCCTCGATCACGCAACGCACCTCCGCCTCGCTCGAGGGTAGCGGATCTACCCTCGAGCGGTGACTCATCTCCGCCTCGCTCGAGGCCGTCTCTCAGCACAAGGGACAAACGGCCCCGCCGCCCAACCGCTCGCCGTACGAAGGCATTGAAAGCCAGCCACTCTGCCACGGCTCAAAGGACAGGCGGCATCAGGCCACCACTCCCACAGTGGATGTGACCGGGGTCCCATCCGCTAACTTCGGTCACCGCTCCGCCATCCAGAAGGCTGTAGCGGCACTGTGGGACACGCAACGCGAGGCAAGACGCGCCCAGCACGGCCCCCGTTCCTGTTCTGCCGACACCGACCATCCGGACTCACCTCCCACTGGGGAAGGGGTCCGGTAACATCACGTGTCCTCCCAAACGGAGCGCTCAGCGTACACGGAAGGGCCCCGGACCTCCCCTTTTTAGGAGCCCGGGACCTCCACGTGTCCCCCGGACCTTCTAGTGCGCACGACCGCACTCCGACCAGGGGGTCCGGAGCCGTCCCGCGCCATTTCTACCGCCGGGACACTATTGGACGACCGGCGTCATCTTCGCTGTACCAAGGACGAAATCCGGGACGACAGCGACGCACGCCGCCTTCGCACAGTGTACTTCCTACAATATCCGACCACTGTACCCCACGATTCAGGGGAGGACGGCGACTTCCATACCCCACTCATGTACGCCGCCCCTCCTTGTGACTATAAAAGGAGGAGGCGGGCTCCCCTTAGCTCTCTCTGGACTCTAATCTGCTTGGTCTCTCTGGCTTCTCTCTTCAAGAGGACGTTCAGGGACTACTGAGCACCCATCTCAACCGACTCCACTCCTAGCTGAGACTTGGGAGCTTCTCTCCCTCTCTCGCCTTGCTTGTACCCCTACTACAAGCACTCCGGGTGCAAGATAATACAGTGCCCTCGCACACCCCTTTGCTGGACGTACGGCCCCGCGGCCGGAACCAGGATAAATCGTGTGTTACTGTGTTGCCTCTTGCATCATCATCTGGGACGAGGAAACATGCAGTATTTACTAGTTGGGATCCGGGCCCCCGGGTCGGGACACCGACAGTTGGCGCGCCAGGTAGGGGCACTGCGTGACATTTTCTCTCTCGTTCCCATTTTGATCTTTAGGGATGGCGAGCAGATCCAACCCGCACCCTATGGGTGTTTCGGATCCGCTCCCAGCGGGACGCGTGATCTCGTTCGGGAGTCTCGAGTTCAGGGCAACCTGCAACGGTTACCTCATGCAGCTCCTCTCCTCCGGACGCAACCCCATCGCTCCGACTTCGCCAGCCCGGCGCAACAAGCACGCGCAGAGCGGCGTCGTGCGGCACGCCACAGCTCCCCCACGTGGGTCGAGGCTGGCATGTCGCAACTCAGCATCACGGCCAACGGGGCCACCGTTTCGTCATTGCGTGCCTCGGCGTCATCTGCGCTGGCACCATCGCTTGCGGCAGCACTAGTGCCTCCCAGGGGGGACTCGACTTCGGCGTCGCCCTTCCCCTTTGGGATGCGCAACGCTGCCACCCACGCCTCATCAACCAGCGCTAGCTTCATCGAGCATGAAGATCTGCCGGGTCATCATCTTCGGTCGATTCGCAGCCTCATCGCGTCGTCCCCTGACGAATCCTACCCCGAGACGGCGAGCTCGATCACCGACGACATCGACTTCTTCATGAACAACTTCGCAGCCGAGGAGGCCGAGGACTACTCCGGGGTTCTGAAGCGTCCCCTCATAAGAGAAGACTTAAATGTGTTACAAACATCAGTCCCAGGAGGCTGATGACACATTTATTACATCAGATGGTTCATTACCGTACAACTCTACGCGGTAGTGAGCAGAGGAATGCCACTATCGCGAGGATTACAATCCACACATATGCGACGATATTAAAAACAAAGAGAAAATCATCAAGGTCTTGTGCCATGCGGAAACTCCTGCGGGTGACCCAAGTCCACAAGCAAGGCTGGGTGCAGGACGATAACCCTACTCGGCGTCGTCTGGCACAAAGTCGGGATCTTCTTCTGCGAAAAGGGAGAATGGGGTGAGTACAAACGTACTCAGCAAGTTCAACCACACCCATGGAGGGGGTTATAACAGAATAATATGCATAGGTAAATCAAGGATAAGGTTACAATTTAATTTGCAGAAAAAAATGATATTTTATGCAGGGCTTTATTTTACGGAAAACCTTTTTGAAATCAGTTTTTGCAGTAACACAGAGTTTAGGTTTTAAAACTGCTACCGGACTCCCCGTCCGTCGTAGCACACGGCATTACTGCCGGACACAGTTCCAAAACAACTCACACCAGCCCATCCCAAAGAAACACTAGTTATGTGACCACACCGTAACTCGCCCAATACCGTGGGCACGGACTATTCGAATAGATTCTTAACTCTGCAGAGGTGTGCAACTTTACCCACAAGTAGGATACCCCAACTCGAACACCGTCGTGTCGGTGTAGATCCCAACATAGCCATTACCCACCATAGCTAAGCCTGACTAGCCATCACGGGATGCACCAAGGGGTCATTGACCGTTCACTTAGGTATAACCGGGCATAAGTCACTCGGGGCTTATCCCTTTTCCTTAGTTACCCGTTGCTCTCAGCTCTCCTGATGGCTACCACACCAACTAGTGGGATTTATGCTACGCCGTTGCCCATTCAACGGTCGAGTGGTTTGCACGATAATGGAGTTAGGTGAGATGACACACCAACTCGGTCCTTAGACACGACAAGATGGATATCTCCCTTCTTTGCCCTGCCACACAGGCATAAGCACACCAATCGGCAATTCACACAGAAATGCCATCCATCCCGTCCATACTCATCTTTCGAAAATCCACATTTTATCCCTTCCCACACACACGCATTTTCGTTATAAAATAAATCGTTTTATGAGTAAAGTCCTAAGCGTTCTAGTATCGATTAACGTCCAAGCAAAATCAGACATTAATCTAGGTGGTCAAGGAATGGTCATCACAAATCAAGGGGTGGCTATCCAACCGTGTTTTCATGCAAGCAAAACATATGCAATTTTTATTAAACATGTCATTGGGTTGTGTTTATAAAAACTAGGACCGAAACATGCATCAAAGGATGGGATTGAACTTGCCGTCTTCGAAGCCTTCGGGGAGGTCCTGTCCTTCGGGCTCGGGGTCGCAGAATGGGTCCTCGTTCACCTGCTCACAGCACTGCTCATCAACGGGCTCTCCTTCGTTCACTCCGTGGTCTACAGCGTACACAAACAAGCACACAATCAATACTCGGGAAATAAGGGTCTATCGTTGAGCTCGAATCGGAAACACATAAAATATGGAGATAGAAGTAACATCTTTGAGTGGTTTTCTAAAGGTACGGCCCGAAATTATATTAGAATTGGTATGGTAAAGTTTTGGGCTGATCAGAGATCGTTCGATACATGAAATGATAGGTTTAGTAAAAGTTCGGGATCGGATAAAGGGTCAGGGGCCTAGTTGTATTTAATCTGGAGGAGGTAGGGGCCTGGTTGAAATTACGAGAAGTGTTTGGGTTATTTTAGAAAAGAACAGGGTTTTATTTATAAACGCTTGTATACGGTGGAGGAGTTATTTGGAAAAATAATAAAAAGGAAGGTTTTATTTGAAAGATAGTCAAGGGTGGAGGGCTCTTTACAAAATAGAGGAAAGGGGGAGGGGATTAGTTAGAATTAGCCTTATAAGGTGGAAGGGTTTATCTAGAATATAATAGAAAGTAGGGTTTGTTTTGCAAAATGGCTGAAAGGGGAAGGGCTCTTAAAGGATTAATGAGAAAGGGGAGGGCTTTTGGGCAAAAAGCCCTTTCTTTCCCCTTCCTCTTTCCCACAGAGCACGGGAGGCGCTCCCAGGGCGCCGGCGGCGGCCTTCGCCGGCGGCCCAGGGCATGGCGGTGGCCCGGGTCAGGGGGAAAAGGAAGGTGGCCCCATGGGAGGTCGAATCCCCTCCTTAATTCGAGCGGAGGAGGTCCGTGGAGGTGGCACCACGGTGGCGGGCAGCGGCGGGCGACGGCGAGCTTGGGGCGGCGCCACGGAGCGCGGCGGCGTCCGAGAAGTGGGGGAAAAACGGAGAGGGGATGGAGGAGGCCCGGATGCCCTACCTGGCTTGGGCTAGAGCGCAGCGGGGAAGGGTGGTCCGTGATGGCCGGCATTCAGGAGCGGCGGCTATGGCGAGCGGCGGCGATAGGAGGCAATGGGCGGTGGCGGCCGGGGATGCGAGGCTCAGGGGCAGCGCCGAGCCCCCTTTTATAGGGTGAGAAAGGCGGTGGCGATGCCGGGGTAGGTGGCCGGCTTAGCGAGGCCCACGGGCGGCCATTAATGGCGCTCTGGTGTCGCGGCGTGCGGGCGGTGGCGCTGAGATGACGGCGGAGTTGACGACGCGCTCTGCGGGGCAGCTGGGTTGGCGTGCTTGGGCGAGCAGGGTGGGGCACGGTGAGGCACGGCGTCGTACTGGGGCGGCTGCGTGTGGCAGGCGGCGGCGGTGTGCCAAGGTCGTCGGGCACAGGCGTTGGTGCAGGCGGCGAGGCGGTGCGGCAGCACTTGTGCAGCGGGGCAGGAGGTGCAGGCGTGGCGGGTGCGCGGGCTGGGGTGGAGCGCGGCGCGCGGGGCGAGCGAGCAGTGGCCGGGCGCGCGTGCGTGGAGGCGGCCGGTGGCGGGTCGAGCGACGTCGCGGCGCGCCGTGCCGAGCGCCGTGTTCGTGCGCGCGTGAGCGTGTACGGGCGGCCCGGAGGTGGTGCGCGCGGGCTGGGCAGGCGAGGTGGCGGCGAGCGGCGTGCGCGGGAGAGGCAGGCCGGGGCGGGGAGCGGTGGCGTGATGCGGGCGGAGCAGGGAGCGCTCGCGGCGGTGGGGCGCACGGGGCCGGTGCCGTGGCGAATCAGGGCGGCGTGTGGCTCACGGCGCGCGGGATGGCAAGGTCGGCCGGGGCGTGCGCGCGGGGCCGGGCTGCAGGGGCGCTGCGCGCGTGCGTGGCGGTGGCACGAGCAGCAGCAGGGTGCGAGTAGGGGTGCGCGGGCGGCATGCGCACGGGGCAGGCCGGGAGCGGGGAGCGACCCGGGGAGGGAGCAGGGGCGAGGGGTGGCGCGGCCGAGCCGTGCGGGGCAGGGGGGCCTGGCCGGTGCTCTGCAGCGTGCGGAAAGGAGGGAGGAGAGGGAGGAGAGAAAAGAGAGAAAAGAAAAGGAAAAAGGGAAAAGAAATGGAGGAGAAGGAAAAGAAAAATGGGAAAAAGGAAAAAGGGAGGGCGCGAGTGCGTGCCAGCGGCGACCGCGGCCGCGGTCGGCCACGCGCGGCGTTGGTCCCGCGTGCGTGGGCCAGGGGAGGTGAGGCATGCCGAGCGGGGTGGCCACGTGCGGCAGGAAGCGAGAGGCCGGGCCGAGCGTGCTCGGCAGAGGAGGAGAGGGAGGAGGGAGGGAGAGAAAAAGAGAGGGAGAGAGATTCGCAGCTATGATCGCGACGGGTGGTCGCGCGTGGGCGACAAGCGACCATGTGACGCGGGATGGGGCGGCGGTGAGGAAAAAGAGAGAAGGGTTCGGTCGGCGGGAAAAGAACAGATGGACACGTCGAATGGAATCAGGTGTTGGAAGAACGGGGGTTCGGGACAGGGAAAAGTTTCCGGGAATTAGGGTTCTTGGTTTTAGGAGGATTTCGAGCTCAACGATGGAAAATAAATATTTAATCACGTGTTATTTATTTGGTGAATTTTCCAAGACGTTACAAACCTACCCCCCTTAAAATGAATCTCGTCCTCAAGATTCGGCTGGCTCCTATGCAGATGGGGAAATTCCTTTTGAGCGTCTTCGCGTTCCCACGTAGCTTCTTCTACTTCGTGTCTGCTCCATTGAACTTCTGCAAATCCGTACCTCAGATCGATCTTGGAGAAGTACCTGGCTCCTTTTAGCTGGTCAAAAAGATCATCAATTCTGGGGAGGTTGTACTTATTCTTGATGGTAACCTCATTCAGTGCACGGTGGTCTATACGCAGCCCCATACTCCCATCCTTCTTTTTGACAAATAAGACTGGGGCTCCCGTACCAGCGACTGCAGGGTTCCGATTGCGGGAAACCCTCGTAATGCTTCGGGAGGCCATCTGTATATGGGGTAGGGTCTTTGTGAGATTGGGATTAGGTGATGTTTAAGTTATTTAAATCGTACTTTTTTGGAAAGGCAGAATCTATTTTCTGCCGATATGCACACAACAAGCACTCAATCATAGCAAACAGGCACAAACAACTTTATTACTGCAAGGCAGGGTACAGGGACACGACTAAAACGCGTACTACGCGTCCGGGTACACAACTTCAAAAGAAAGAGGGCACAACTCTCCTTCGGACCATATGGCTTCATCCCTTGACTGTCGCTAGCGTTTTAAGCAGATCCGTTGGCTCGAGGGAGTTCTTCCCTTGGAAGAGAACTCTCATCCTCCAGGGAAACAAGCAACTCGCCGTCTTCTAGGTTTCCGTCTTCCAGGGGTTGCGTAGCAGCTTCTCTTTCGACGTCGGCAGTCGACCTTCCAGGGTTCTCAGGTGGGACTTGTGGGTTTCCAACGAGTGGTCCCCATCCTATGACAGGTGTTCCGAGCAGAACATGGTCTTCTCCGATTGCCGGGACTGGAGTTCCACTTCTGATCCATTCCATCATACGCCGGTCTCGGGCTTGCCTGAGGCTCTCCTGAGCAACTGCTTCTCTGCTGATCGCTGCTGCGGCCCTTGCCTCGGCTTGAACTGCTCGGATCTGTTGCAGTCTTACCGCGAGCTCTGCTTGCTCGGCTCGATGGGTCTGTTCCCTCAGCAAGTTGGCTTGCTCGTCAAAGAGCTGATCCAAGGAGGCTTGGTAGGTAGCCACTTGGTACAGGAGGACTTCTTCATGGCAGCGCCGTTCCAGACTTCTCATTCGGGCTTCCCAAACCGGAGTTCTGATGGCTGGTGGAAAGAACCTCATTGGTGTGGGGGCGAGGTGTCTTTCGAAAATCCGGCACAGGTAACGAAGTGCTTTTCTGACGGCTAAGGGGTAGGTGTCCTGGTGCCTAAACCCTGTAGCGGTCACTCGCCATGACTGGATGTCGGGGTAGCGGTCACTTCTGGCGATGACTAGGATCACCCTGCAGCGGAGAGTGCCATGATGCTCGTACTCTCTGCTGTAGTACCTTGGGCGTTCCGTGACGCCAAGGCTTTCTAGGGCGTTGATCAAGAGGCTGGGGAAACCAGGTGCAGCTTGGCAATCGCCCTGGGTCCATCCTTCCTCAGCCATCTGAAAACAAAGATAGGGTGAAAAACTTGCACAATTATTTGAGGTACACAAAAAGGGTAGATGACATCTATTACAACATGGTGGGGTACAACTTCATGGGCATACGATTATTAGGGCAAAAATTCTAGCTTGGGTGCTACTCCTATCATGGGGACTCTTCCTCGATCCTAAGAGGGCGCTTCTTCAGTGGGAGGTACTGATCCATCATGTCATCTTCGGTCTGAGTACCTTTGTCCCAGTGAGTTTCTTCGGGTTCTTCTTCTTCATCTTCCTCTATCCATCCACCTATTCCCCAGCGAGCCTCGTACCTCCGCATCCGAGCTTGGAGAGCGGCTAGAGAATTCTCGGCGCGTATGGCCCTTGCCTTTTGCTCTTCCAGTTCTGCCTCTTTTTCATCCATTTGAACTTGGAGGGCAGCTAGGGAATACTCGGCATGTACGGTCCTCGATCGTTGTTCATCCAGCTCCTGGGTTGCCTTTTCTGCTCTATGGATTTGTTGCTTCAGTTGTGCTGCTTGCTCTCGGTAGAGCTCATCCAGGCCGGTGAGATAGATGGATAGATGAGATACTGTGTCTTCCAGATCTTCTTCTTCCCTTCCGAGTCCTCTCATCCGGGCGATCCAGGTGCGTCATCTTCCTTCGGTTGGCGGGAAGAACCCCATGGGAGTCCGCTGAAGGTGATGTCTGTAGATCATTCGGAGCCGTCGCAGGGCCTTACGGGCGGCTTTCCGATAGGTATCCGGGAAACGGAATCCAGTGGTGGAGATGAACCAAGGGTCCACATCAGGATAGCGGGTGCTTCTTGCTATGAAGATCATCAGGTCACACCGAAGAGTGCCCTTGGAGTCATACTCCCGGTAAAGAAACTCTGGCGGATCCACAACTCCAATGCGTTCCAGGCTGAGTATCAACAACTTAGGAAGGCCGGGCTCTGCGAAACAGATTCCGCCGATCCATCCATTGTCAGCCATCTGGAACAAGGCAAGAACCAGTGGTGAGTGTTTGTGTGAAGAAAGGATTAAGGAAGGAATAAACCTAGTGTGGAAAGGCCTAAAACGGGGTTTCGCTCTTAGGGTCACGTCCTACGGCCAACCTACGGCTCTGATACCACCTGAAGCGTCCCCTCATAAGAGAAGATTTAAATGTGTTACAAACATCAGTCCCAGGAGGCTGATGACACATTTATTACATCAGATGGTTCATTACCGTACAACTCTACGCGGTAGTGAGCAGAGGAATGCCACTATCGCGAGGATTACAATCCACACATATGCGACGATATTAAAAACAAAGAGAAAATCATCAAGGTCTTGTGCCATGCGGAAACTCCTGCGGGTGACCCAAGTCCACAAGCAAGGCTGGGTGCAGGATGATAACCCTACTCAGCGTCGTCTGGCACAAAGTCGGGATCTTCTTCTGCGAAAAGGGAGAATGGGGTGAGTACAAACGTACTCAGCAAGTTCAACCACACCCATGGAGGGGGTTATAACAGAATAATATGCATAGGTAAATCAAGGATAAGGTTATGGTTTAATTTGCAGAAAAAATGATATTTTATGCAGGGCTTTATTTTACGGAAAACCTTTTTGAAATCAGTTTTTGCAGTAACACAGAGTTCAGGTTTTAAAACTGCTACCGGACTCCCCGTCCGTCGTAGCACACGGCATTACTGCCGGACACAGTTCCAAAACAACTCACACCAGCCCATCCCAAAGAAACACTAGTTATGTGACCACACCGTAACTCGCCCAATACCGTGGGCACGGACTATTCGAATAGATTCTTAACTCTGCAGAGGTGTGCAACTTTACCCACAAGTAGGATACCCCAACTCGAACACCGTCGTGTCGGTGTAGATCCCAACATAGCCATTACCCACCATAGCTAAGCCTGACTAGCCATCACGGGATGCACCAAGGGGTCATTGACCGTTCACTTAGGTATAACTGGGCATAAGTCACTCGGGGCTTATCCCTTTTCCTTAGTTACCCGTTGCTCTCAGCTCTCCTGATGGCTACCACACCAACTAGTGGGATTTATGCTACGCCGTTGCCCATTCAACGGTCGAGTGGTTTGCACGATAATGGAGTTAGGTGAGATGACACACCAACTCGGTCCTTAGACACGACAAGATGGATATCTCCCTTCTTTGCCCTGCCACACAGGCATAAGCACACCAATCGGCAATTCACACAGAAATGCCGTCCATCCCGTCCATACTCATCTTTCGAAAATCCACATTTTATCCCTTCCCACACACACGCATTTTCGTTATAAAATAAATCGTTTTTTGAGTAAAGTCCTAAGCGTTCTAGTATCGATTAACGTCCAAGCAAAATCAGACATTAATCTAGGTGGTCAAGGAATGGTCATCACAAATCAAGGGGTGGCTATCCAACCGTGTTTTCATGCAAGCAAAACATATGCAATTTTTATTAAACATGTCATTGGGTTGTGTTTATAAAAACTAGGACCGAAACATGCATCAAAGGATGGGATTGAACTTGCCGTCTTCGAAGCCTTCGGGGAGGTCCTGTCCTTCGGGCTCGGGGTCGCAGAATGGGTCCTCGTTCACCTGCTCACAGCACTGCTCATCAACGGGCTCTCCTTCGTTCACTCCGTGGTCTACAGCGTACACAAACAAGCACACAATCAATACTCGGGAAATAAGGGTCTATCGTTGAGCTCGAATCGGAAACACATAAAATATGGAGATAGAAGTAACATCTTTGAGTGGTTTTCTAAAGGTACGGCCCGAAATTATATTAGAATTGGTATGGTAAAGTTTTGGGCTGATCAGAGATCGTTCGATACATGAAATGATAGGTTTAGTAAAAGTTCGGGATCGGATAAAGGGTCAGGGGCCTAGTTGTATTTAATCTGGAGGAGGTAGGGGCCTGGTTGAAATTACGAGAAGTGTTTGGGTTATTTTAGAAAAGAACAGGGTTTTATTTATAAACGCTTGTATACGGTGGAGGAGTTATTTGGAAAAATAATAAAAAGGAAGGTTTTATTTGAAAGATAGTCAAGGGTGGAGGGCTCTTTACAAAATAGAGGAAAGGGGGAGGGGATTAGTTAGAATTAGCCTTATAAGGTGGAAGGGTTTATCTAGAATATAATAGAAAGTAGGGTTTGTTTTGCAAAATGGCTGAAAGGGGAAGGGCTCTTAAAGGATTAATGAGAAAGGGGAGGGCTTTTGGGCAAAAAGCCCTTTCTTTCCCCTTCCTCTTTCCCGCAGAGCAGGGGAGGCGCTCCCAGGGCGCCGGCGGCGGCCTTCGCCGGCGGCCCAGGGCATGGCGGCGGCCCGGGTCAGGGGGAAAAGGAAGGTGGCCCCATGGGAGGTCGAATCCCCTCCTCAATTCGAGCGGAGGAGGTCCGTGGAGGTGGCGCCACGGTGGCGGGCGGCGGCGGGCGACGGCGAGCTTGGGGCGGTGCCACAGAGCGCGGCGGCGTCCGAGAAGTGGGGGAAAACGGAGAGGGGATGGAGGAGGCTCGGATGCCCTATCTGGCTTGGGCTAGAGCGCAGCGGGGAAGGGTGGTCCGCGATGGCCGGCGTTCGGGAGCGGCGGCTATGGCGAGCGGCGGCGATAGGAGGCAATGGGCGGTGGCGGCCGGGGATGCGAGGCTCAGGGGCGGCGACGAGCCCCCTTTTATAGGGCGAGAAAGGCGGTGGCGACGCCGGGGTACGTGGCCGGCTTAGCGAGGCCCACGGGCGGCCATTAATGGCGCTTTGGTGTCGCGGCGTGCGGGCGGTGGCGCTGAGATGACGGCGGAGTTGACGACGCGCTCTGCGGGGCAGCTGGGTTGGCGTGCTTGGGCGAGCAGGGTGGGGCACGGTGAGGCACGGCGTCATACTGGGGCGGCTGCGTGTGGCAGGCGGCGGCGGTGTGCCAAGGTCGTCGGGCACAGGCGTTGGTGCAGGTGGCGAGGCGGTGCGGCAGCACTTGTGCAGCGGGGCAGGAGGTGCAGGCGTGGCGGGTGCGCGGGCTGGGGTGGAGCGCGGCGCGCGTGGCGAGCGAGCAGTGGCCGGGCGCGCGTGCGTGGAGGCGGCCGGTGGCGGGTCGAGCGACGTCGCGGCACGCCGTGCCGAGCGTCGTGTTCGTGCGCGCGTGAGTGTGTACGGGCGGCCCGGAGGTGGTGCGCGCAGGCTGGGCAGGCGAGGTGGCGGCGACCGGCGTGCGCGGGAGAGGCAGGCCGGGGCGGGGAGCGGTGGCATGGTGCGGGCGGAGCAGGGAGCGCTCGCGGCGGTGGGGCGCATGGGGCCGGTGCCGTAGCGAACCAGGGCGGCGCGTGGCTCGCGGCGCGCGGGATGGCGAGGTCGGCCGGGGCGGGCGCGCGGGGCCGGGCTGCAGGGGCGCTGCGCGCGTGCGCGGCGGTGGCGTGGGCAGCAGCGGGGTTCGAGTAGGGGTGCGCGGGCGGCGTGCGCACGGGGCAGGCCGGGAGCGGGGAGCGACCCGGGGAGGGAGCAGGGGCGAGGGGTGGCGCGGGCGAGCCGTGCGGGGCAGGGGGGCCTGGCTGGTGCTCTGCAGCGCGCGGGAAGGAGGGAGGAGAGGGAGGAGAGAAAAGAGGGAAAAGAAAAGGAAAAAGGGAAAAGAAATGGAGGAGAAGGAAAAGAAAAATGGGAAAAAGGAAAAAGGGAGGGGGCGAGTGCGTGCCAGCGGCGACCGCGGCCGCGGTCGGCCACGCGCGGCGTTGGTCCCGCGTGCGCGGGCCAGGGGAGGTGAGGCATGCCGAGCGGGGTGGCCATGTGCGGCAGGAAGTGAGGCCGGGCCGAGCGTGCTCGGCAGAGGAGGAGAGGGAGGAAGGAGGGAGAGAAAAAGAGAGGGAGAGAGATTGGCGGCTATGATCGCGACGGGTGGTCGCGCGTGGGCGACAAGCGACCATGTGACGCGGGATGGTGCGGCGGTGAGGAAAAAGAGAGAAGGGTTCGGTCGGCGGGAAAAGAACAGATGGACACGTCGAATGGACTCAGTTGTTGGAAGAACGGGGGTTCGGGACAGGGAAAAGTTTCCGGGAATTAGGGTTCTTGGTTTTAGGAGGATTTCGAGCTCAACGATGGAAAATAAATATTTAATCACGTGTTATTTATTTGGTGAATTTTCCAGGACGTTACAGGTTTGCGACCCCGACGCTCTTCGCTCGTTCCAGCTGGCGACGGCTTGCTACCTCACCTGCTCCGACGACTCCAGCGAGGGGGATTTCGATCCTTCCCGGGAGTGCTTCATGGCGGACCTTGCGGACGAGCAGGACGACAATGCTCCAAGCAACGACGGGGACGGCGGGGCGGACGCGCGGGCAAAGCAACCGGTGGTCCTGCCTGCAGCCCCTTCCGCGTCAAGTTCAGCGGCGCGACAGGTTCAACTGGCGCAGCTCAACGAGCTTCAAGCCAAGCTCGACGAGCAGCATCGACAAACCCAGGAGCTACGCGTCGCACTCGAGCAGCAGCGTACCGTGCGTGGTGCACACGCCCAGGCGGCGGGACGTGTTGCCCGGGAGCGCATCCTGGCCGACGACAACGTCGACAAATCTCCGGAACTGCAAACGGCCGGCGAAAAACTCATCGTTGCGGCCTACCTACTTCAAGCCATGCCCGAGCCATCGACGCCTTCGGGCCGCAACCTGCGCCGCGAGGCACAGGAGCTCATTGAGCAGGCTGCCATGCAGCAGGCCGAGAGTTCTGCGTCTCGAATGCGCTCGAAGGCCCCGTAGCAGCCTGGTGGGACTGCGCACCAGGACCGCAAAGTTTCTGTGCACACACCACCAGCACGGAAGGGCAAGGCAGCCGTAGCGCCCAGTGCGAAGGCACCCTCGGTGCACGAGCGCATCGGAAGAGTTCCCGTAAGGGAGCGAATCCGTGACACTCGCGGGCACGCTGGCGACGGCGACGCCCGCAACGTCATCGACGGTAGGAGGTACACCTCTCGACGGGGTGGACGTTTCGACCCTGAGCACGACAGGGGTGAAGCCCCGGAGCCTCCGGGCACCCGGGTATACAGCCGGGAGATTCGAACTGCACCTTTTCCCCCGCGCTTTCGACAACCCAACACCCTCGTCAAATATTCGGGCGAGACTGATCCTGCAGTCTGGCTCAACGACTACCGCCTAGCGTGCCAGCTAAGCGGCGCGACGGAGGACGCGGTCATCATCCGCAACCTTCCTCTTCATCTTGCTGACGCCACACGAACGTGGCTCGAGCACCTGCCTGCGGATCAGATCCACAACTGGGCCGACTTGGTCCACATCTTCGTGGGCAATTTCCAGGGCACGTACGTGCGCCCTGGGAACTCCTGGGACCTCAAAGGGTGTCCCCAGAAGCCCCGCGAGTCCCTGCGTGACTACGTGCGACGCTTCTCCAAGCAGTGCACCGAGCTCCCTAGCGTCACCCACGTCGAGGTCATCAACGCTTTCCTCGAGGGTACGACCTGCAGGAACCTGGTGCATGAGCTCGCGAGAAGCCGACCCGTCAACACCAATGAGCTGTTCGACGCTGCCACCAACTACGCCGCCGGCGAGGAGGCCATTGGTGCCATCTTCGATGACAAATCGAGCAAGCGCGAGGACGATGCGTCCGCGGAGGGCAGCAACGCCAAGCCCAACGCCCCCGCCAAGAAACAGAAGCGGGGGAAGAAGGGAAAGAAGCCGGTCCCACCGAACCAGCGTGGGTCGAGGCTGGCAGAGGACTCTGAGGAGGCCTTCGCCGCCGCCCCAGACCGCAAAGGACCTCGAGGCCCCCTCGAGGCGGTGGTGGCCAATTCGACGACATGCTCAAGAAGCCGTGCCCTTACCACAATGGCCCGATCAATCATACCCTTGAGCAGTGTGAAATGCGCAAGAAGTATTACAACCGCATCGCGCATCGCAACGAAGACAAGAAGAAGGACGCGAGCGACAAAGGTGGAGATGACGAGTTCCCCCCCAGTGGAGAACGCCTTCTTCATCTTTGGAGGAGCAACGACGAATATGACTTCTCGGCAGCGCAAGCATGAGCACCGCGAAGTCTTTTCCGTCACCAAAGCCACGCCATCCTACCTCGACTGGTCGAAGGATACCATCACCTTCGGCCGCGAGGACCACCTCGACTACGTCGTGCATCCGGGACGGTATCCGCTCGTTGTCGACCCCATCATCGGCAACACTCGCTTCTCCAAGGTGCTCATGGACGGAGGCAGCAGCCTCAACATCATGTACGCCCCTACCTTGGAGCTCATGGGGATCGGACCGGACAAGCTTCGCCCCAGCAAGTCGCCATTCCATGGCGTCGCGCCGGGGAAGCGAGTCCAACCCCTCAGCCAGATCGATCTGCCTGTGTGCTTCGGCACAGCAGCCAACTTCCGCAAGGAGGTACTCACTTTCGAGGTGGTGGGATTTCGGGGGTCCTATCATGCCATCCTAGGACGTCCTTGTTACGCCAAGTTCATGGCCGTCCCCAACTACACCTACCTTAAGCTCAAGATGCCAGGTCCAAAGGGCGTGATCACCATCGGCTCTTCGTTCGAGCACGCCTACGAGTGCGACGTTGAGTGCGTTGAGCGCGCGGAGGCTCAAGCAGAGGACGAGGCCCTCGCAGCCACCCTCGACAAAATGGCAAGCGAGGCCTCGGACTCCACGCACCGACACGCCGGGAGCTTCGAACCCGCCGAGGGTATCAAAAAGGTGCCCCTCGATCCGAACCACTCCGACGACAAGGCGTTGCAGATCAGCGCCAACCTCGACGGCAAATAGGAAGTGGTGCTCGTCGATTTCCTCCGCGCCAACGCAAACATCTTTGCGTGGAGCCCCTTGGACATGCCTGGCATACCGAGGGAGGTCGCCGAGCACTCCCTTGATGTCCGACCCAACTCCAAGCCGGTGAAGCAGCGCCTGCGACGCTTCGACGAGCTCAAGCGCCGGGCGATCGGCGAGGAGTTGCAGAAACTTCTGGCGGCCGGATTCATCAAAGAGGTATTCCATACCGAGTGGCTAGCTAATCCAGTATTAGTGAAGAAAAAGAGTGGAAGCTGGAGGATGTGTGTAGATTACACCAGTTTAAATAAGACATGTCTAAAGGTTCCCTTTCCTTTGCCACGCATTGATCAGATTGTAGATACTACTGCGGGATGTGAACTTCTATCCTTTCTTAATGCCTATTCCGGTTACCACCAAATCAAGATGAAAGAGTCCGACCAGCTCGCGACTTCTTTTATCACACCCTTCGGCATGTACTGCTACGTTACGATGCCCTTTGGCCTCAGAAACGCCGGAGCCACATACCAGCGGTGTATGCTCCACGTTTTCGGAGACCATCTAGGGCGCAGCGTAGAGGCATACGTCGATGACATCGTTGTGAAATCCAGGAAGGCGGACGACCTGGTTGCTTATCTCAGGATCGCATTCGATTGCCTACGAGCCAAAGGGGTAAAACTTAACCCCGAGAAGTGCGTGTTCGGGGTGCCTCGAGGCATGCTCTTGGGCTTCAATGTCTCCCAGCGGGGCATTGAACCCAACCCTGACAAAGTCTCGGCCATCACTCGGATGGGACCGATTCGAGACCTAAAGGGGGTACAGAGGGTCATGGGATGCCTAGAGTCCCTTAGATGTTTTATCTCGCATCTGGGCGAGAAAGGCATACCCCTGTATCGACTCTTGAGGAAAACCGAGCACTTCACGTGGACCCCCGAAACTCAAGAAGCCCTCGAAAGGCTGAAGGCATCGCTCACTCGTGCTCCCATTCTCACACCACCTACGGACGGCGAGCCCCTCTATCTGTACGTAGCCGCGACGACCCAAGTGGTCAGCGCGGTGATCGTGGTCGAAAGACAAGAGGAGGGCCATGCTCTGCCCGTCCAACGACCGGTGTACTACATCAGCGAGGTGTTGTCAGAAACTAAGACACGCTATCCACAGATTCAAAAGCTGCTCTACGTAGTGGTTTTGGCTCAGCGCAAGCTACGCCACTACTTCGAGGCTCATCCCGTCACTGTGGTCTCGTCTTTCCCCTTGGGAGAGATAGCCCACAACCGGGAAGCTGAGGGTAGAATTGCCAAATGGTCTGTGCAACTGATGGGAGAAACACTCACCTACGCCCCTCGCAAGGCGATCAAGTCCCAAATCTTGGCTGACTTCGTGGCTGAGTGGACGGACACTCAGCTACCCCCACCACAAATCCAGGGCGAATGCTGGACTATGTACTTCAACGGGTCGGTGATAAAAACCGGCGCCGGTGCTGGCCTCCTCTTCATCTCACCCCTCGGAGAACACATGCGGTACGTAATACGCTTGCATTTCCCCGCTTCCAACAACATGGCGGAGTATGAGGCCCTTCTCAGTGGCCTCCACATCGCCATCGAGCTCGGCGTCAAACGCCTCGACGCGTGCGGCGACTGTCATCTCGTCGTCGATCAAGTCATGAAGGAGTCTAGCTGTCATGACCCGAAGATGAAGGCGTACTGCAGCGCAGTGCGCCGCCTCGAAGACAAATTCGACGGCCTTGAACTCAATCAGGTCCCGCGCAAGTACAACGAGGACGCCGGCGAATTAGCCAAGATCGCGTCGGGGCGGACCACCGTCCCGCCGAACATCTTCGCTCGCGACGTCACCGAGCCCTCCGCCAAATTCAAAGATCCGACGGAGCCGGGCCCCTTGTCCACCGGGTCCCACGGGGGGAATCCCCCGGCGGACGGGGTCGAGCCCGTGGACATTGACTTCGGGACCACGTCCGCTGACGAGGCCGAAGCAATGGAAGCCGACGAGGCCCCCACTTCGCGAGACTGGCACGTCCAGTACATAGACTGGATGACTCGAGGGGTCCTACCCTCGAACCGCGCTCAGGCGCGGCACCTCGCTAGGCGAGCCAAGTCCTTCGTTCTAATCGACGATGTGCTATACAAGCGCAGTCCCTCGGGTGTCATGCAGCGATGCATCCCCGTCCCCGAGGGCAAGGAGCTGATCCGCGACATCCATGCTGGCATCTGCGGCCATCACGCCGCGCCACGTACCCTCGTGGGTAACGCGTTTCGGCAAGGCTTTTACTAGCCCACCGCGGTCGCCGACGCCACCGACGTTGTGCGGACCTGCGAGGGTTGCCAGTTCTATGCTCGAAAAACACACCTCCCGGCCCATGCTCTGCAGACCATCCCCATCACGTGGTCGTTTGCCGTGTGGGGACTGGACCTCATCGGTCCACTGAAGAAGGCGCCCGGGGGCTTCACCCACTTGCTGGTGGCGGTCGACAAGTTTTCCAAGTGGATCGAGGCTCGACCCATCGGCAAGATCAAATCCGAGCAAGCAGTTCTGTTCTTCACCGACATCGTCTTCAGGTTCAGGGTCCCAAACTCGATCATCACTGACAATGGCACCCAGTTCACAGGCAAGAAGTTCTTGGCGTTCTGCGACAGTTTCCACATACGTGTGGACTGGTCGGCTGTGGCACACCCACAGACGAACGGGCAAGTGGAGCGTGCCAACGGCATGATCCTCCAGGGACTGAAGCCGAGAATCTTCAACAAGCTGAACAAATTCAGCCGAAGGTGGCTCACGGAGCTACCCTCGGTCATTTGGAGCCTAAGGACGACCCCGAACAATGCCATGGGTTTTTCTCCGTTCTTCCTCGTCTACGGCGCTGAGGCTATACTCCCCACTGACTTGGAGTACGGATCGCCGAGGCTCAAGACATACCAAGAGCAACGAAACCAGCGAGCTCGCAAAGACTTGCTGGACCAAGTGGACGAGGCTCGAGACATGGCGCTCCTCCACTCTACGCGCTACCAGCAGTCCTTGCGAAGGTACCAAGCACAGAGGGTCCGGCGCCGGGACCTCAACAAAGGGGACTTGGTGCTGAGGCTTCGACAGGACAATAGGGGCCGCCACAAGCTCTCACCTCCATGGAAAGGACCGTACATAATCGCCGAGGTGCTCAAACCCGGCACCTACAAGCTGTCAAACAAAAAAGACGAAGTCTTCACCAACGCTTGGAATATACAACAGCTACGTCGCTTCTATCCCTAGAACTTCAAGTTTTTTGTACATTTGCTTGTACTCGTATCTTCAATTTCCCGAAATAATAAAGTACGCTTTACTGGTTTATTTTTGGGAACCATCCGGGCCCTCGAAGGCAAGGATGCGCGCTAACTCTGAGGTACGCTCGGCTTTACCCTCGGCAAAGCCGAGCCTCCCTCGGGGGCTACTACGGGGGGAACCCCCGAACGTCCCCAAAAAGTCGTCAATGTTTTTCGAAATATTTCCGTCTCGACCCTAAGTTTCTCGTATCCTTGGAAAAATGGACGCGAGGCGTAAGCAACTACGATACGGGGCCGGCCGAGTCGTGGGGCCGCCTACGCCTCCGGGATATGGCACCCCCCTCACCACCCCACGCCTACGTTGCTTATGAACGCGAACCCCCTCGCAGACGTTCGTCCAAGTCGCATACAAGAACACGGGAATAAAGTAAAGGAACACAGGCTCGAACACACAGGCCTCGACTGGCCACACATTCAAATTACGAAACAAAATCTTTTATATTCATAGGATGCGATTACAAAGCGCGACTATGATAAACACTAATCTATTTACAACGAGCTTCGAGGCCCAACTTTCCTACAGGCTACCATCCCCCCTTGCGGGTCTTCAGGGGCGTCGAATTCGGTGATGGGAGGGATGTCTGCCTCGAGCTTCTCGGCGAGAATGGTGGCGAACTCATCCGCGGCTGCGTCGGCTTCATCTATGATGGCCGATGCGGCGTCCGCGTCAGCATCATCGGGAACAATGTACCCCGACGATACCCTCTGGAGATCCATGAGGTAATGCGTCGAGGCCACGGTGAGAGCCCGCAGGACACCAAGGCGGAAGGTGCTCTTGGCATGTTCGGCAATCCGACCGCCTAGCGCGCGCAGGCGGCTGATCACCGAACTGCCCGAGACGGCACCCTCCCCCTCGAGCTCTTGACACACGCTCACGGCAGTTTGCTCCAGCTCGGCAAACTCCATCTGTGCCGCCGTGAGCGCGGTGTGGACCGCTTCCTTCGCCGCGGTCTCATCCGCCACCTTTTGCCTCAGCTCTAAGCAAAGGAAATCGACATTAGCCACGAAAGAAAAAAAAATCGACGAAAAATCGAAGGTACTCACCCGTCATGTTCTCCTGCGCCTCCTGCCTTTGGGTACGGGCGACCTCTTCAAGCGAGGACAAGGAGGCTTCCTTCTCTCTAAGGGCGGCCCCCATGTTCTGGAGGGCCACCTCCTTGACCTCGAGGGCCTCGCCCTTTTCCCGGAGGGTCCCGGTGAGCACGACCACGGCCACCTCTTTATGGAGGAGCTCGGCCTTCTGCTGCTCGAGCGTCGTACTGAGGCGCCGCAGCTCAGCGCTCTGCACCTCCGCCTCGCGAGCTCTCTCCTCGAGCGCCGTCCAAAGGCGTTGCAGCTCGGCAGTTTGCGCCTCGGCCTCCCGGGCCTTCTGCTCCGCCGCCGCCCTCTGGACGTCTCGCTCACCAGCAACCCGCGCCAGCTCCTCCTCCAGCGCCTGCTAACGTGCTCCCAGATCGGCCATTTTTGTGTTGGCGTCGATATTTTTAAGCACCAGCTCGGCGTTGTGTTGCCCGAGCTGGCTCATCTGGGAGTACAGCCGGTTCATCTCGACGCTCTTTTCACGCGAGATTTCCCTCAGCTGCTGCAAAGGGGGAGGGTGTGGGTGAAGACGCGTAAAAGCTAAAACCAAATCCGAGCAATTTCCAGGGGAAATATTTACCTGGCTGACCTGATAATCCGCATTCTGGTGGAGTTGGAAGGCGCGGTCGAGGGCCTGCAAGATCTCGCGACCGATGCCCATCTGCTTGTTCCAGGCCTCCTCCTCCTGCTCCTTGCGGAGGAACTCCGAGGGGACCCCGGACGGGACGATCGACCCGAGATGGCTCCCCTCGGACGCCCCCGCCTCGAGCACGCCCGCGCTGGCCGACGCGAACTTGGCGATGTGTGCGGCAGCGCTCGCCGCAGCAGCGGGGTCGATGTCCATCGAATCCCCGTACTCCTCGCTGCTGTCCGGTAGCTCCACCACCGCTGTCACACCCCCCTGCGCCATTGGCTCAGGCACTACCGCAACGGTACCCTCGTCTAGGGCCTCCACGGGCCCCGAAACAGGGGCTCCTTCCACCGCCAGCGCCTCTTGCGCTGTACCATCCTCCGCGACGCCCCCGCCCTCGGCCCTCGAGGGCTCGAAGGCGAGGGTCTCCTCCACACGGTCGGTAGGGCGTTCCTGCGTGCCCCCACCGGTCTCTCCTTCCGTATCCGGTCGGGCGGCGCTAGCCGCGTCGCCCTGACCGGCCTCAACTTCGATGGCCGCCTGGGCAGCACCACCGACACTGCCCTGGCCGGCGCCACCAACACTGCCCTGGCCGGCCTCTTCGCTGTCATCGGCCGCCTGAGCAGCCACTTCGGCACCACGCTGTCCGGCGTCGCTCTGACCGGCGTCACCCTCCTCCTCCTGTGCCCGGGCTTGCTGCACCGCCTGGGCCCCTCGAGCAATGGCCTCCCGTAGCCTAGCGGCCGCCGCCTCGAGATCCACGGCGGGCTGGGGCTGCGGCGCCGTGTGCGGAGTGCTGCGTGCCCCGGTCTTGAGAGCCTTGGCTATGGCAAGCCGCACTGTATCCTTGGGAACGACCCCGGGGCTGGAAATCAAGAGACGCGAGTTGAGCAGGATCGAGAAATCCACCAAATACGTAACAAAAACGAAATCCAAAATACTTACCCAGATCAAGCACTCATGCTCCGCTTCCTCGTGGCGCTCCTTCGAGCCCGGGGCATCGTGCTGTCCCTCGAAGACTGCCCGAAGGTGCCCCCCTCGTGTCGGCCCGGTGGCTCGAGGCTGCCAGCACGGACGACTCCTCTCCCGCCGCAGCCTCGTCGCCACGGATCAGCACCTGGGGCGCAGGCATCTCCTCGCCGGCCGCCGGCGGGGATGACTCCCGCACCGCACCCTCGAGGGAGGGATTCGCCGATGGCCCCGCTACGGCCCTCGGCTCCTCTGGCGCCAAGGTCGCTCCCTCTTCTTCGTCCCACAGGTAGAACGGTGGGGGGCTCGCGCCCTCCCTGTCCCTCCTCAGAGTGTGGTCCTCGGCGTCCGAGGCCTCCTCCTCATCCTCCTCCGAGGACTCGGGTGTGGCGGGGTGCGGCTTCCCCTCCGCGCGAGCGAGCTTGCATGCCTTGTCATGCCTCGCCTTCCTCTTCCTTTTCCTCTAGGCCTTCGTCTCCGCGGCGTCCTTCCGCCTCTTCATCTTCTCCGCGTGGAGGCGATTGATCAGGCGCTGTTCTGGGACCGGGGGCCTCGAGGCGCCGCACCTCAACCCCTGTAAAACACACCCGAGATAGGGTCAGGAGAAGGGAACTACACGACGCACGACGAGTTCGAAGCCAAAACTTACCAGGGAAATATACCCCGGCTCGGGGCGCATCTTGATCCTCCAAAGATCCTCGGGATTTTGGGGAAACTCCGCCACCGCGTACTTCGCCCTCCGGGCGGCGTTGGTGTGGGAGAGGAGCTTGCTTGACGTCCTCGAGCCTTCAACCTTGCTCCCGGGGGTGAGCTCGAAAATCGGCAGGGCCCTTTCCACGAGAGGGATAACCCTCTGCCGGTGGAAGTTCGCGATAACGGCCGCTGCCGTCAGCCCCTTCTTCGCCAAACGCGCCAGCGCGTCGGTGAGGCCCTCGAGCCTGGCTTGTTGCACAGGGGGCGACACCCCCCAGTCCCACTTCGGCGGTCGCTCCCGGAGAACTTTGTTAGTGAACGCCGGGAGCGCGCCCTTGTGGTTCCGAAGCTAGAACCACCCTCGGCTCCACCCGGAGTTGTTTGTCGTCATCTTGCTCGAGATATAAAATTCTTCCGGGTTGGGCAGACGTGGAGCGTCAGGCCACCGGCGTGCGCGAACCGCCTCGGCTGGTTCCGCACGTTCTCGATGAAGTGTTCGCCGCGGAACAGATGGATCCAGTGGTCCCAGTGGGTTTTGATGCCGAGGTACCCCTCGCAGACGGCAACGAAGACCGCCGCCTGCGAGATGGAGTTGGGGCTGAAATTGTGCAGCTCCACCCCGTAGTACTCGCATAAGGCCCGCATGAACCTACTGATGGGAACGCCGAAGCCTCGCTCGTGGAGGCGCACGAAGCTCACGACATAGCCTTGCGGGGGCTTCGGCTCAGTCTCGTCCGGGTGCGGGGAAATCCACGCTGGCGCCCCCAAGTCGGGGTTCCGCGGCAGCAGCCGGTCGGCGACCAGCTGCTCCAGGACCGCCACAGTGGCGGAGGACTTCCCCCACGGCAAGGGCTCCTGGATGTCCGACATGTCTTCGATTTGAGGGGGAATGTGGGAGCGAAAGCTCTGGATGGCTAAGGTGTTTTTTTTTCTCCCTTTTCTATCTCTCTCTCTTTCTCCTTTCTCTTCTTCCTTCCGCTCTTGGCTGCGGGCTCAGGATGCAGGGGAGGCGGAGAAGGCGAAGCAGAATGAAGGCAAGTGGCCAGGTGAACCCAGAACCTCCCCTTTTCCTTCATATTTATTCACCTTGACGGGCGCATCCAAAGCCTGGCCCAAATCTACCGCATCTAATGCGGTATATTTTGCTATCGCCGACGGATGGGCCCCACGACCGCGGAGTCTCCCACGCGCGCACGCGGCAATAAATGCGGCACGGTAACTGGCGGGCGCGGCGCGACTGTTGCGCTATCCCATCCGTCAGCCACCGCCCACGCCGCTTCGTCTGCCCGAGGCGGACGCCTGAAAAGGCGCGCCCACACCGTGCCTCACAAATCGGGCCACGTCGCCCGCTACCGGCGGAAGACCCGCGCGCGCGTGGCTCGCGGCTCTGCGATGTTTTCAGATCACGATGGAATATTCCTTCATAGGGTCTCTTTACCCTCGAAGGAATCGCATTTCGAGGCCTTACTGATCAGGGGGTCGAAGCCTGGCCCTTCATGGGGTTCGACAGGCGCCCCAGATCACCAGAGTCAGGGACTGCAGTGATGTGCCGTACAAGCTACCCTCGAACGCGGAGTTCGAGACATCCTACGCAGTGTTCAAGGCCAGTCGAGGGTGCCTAGAAGGGGGATCCCATCGAGGGAGAGCATCGAGCCCTCGAACCCTACCGAATGGGTTCGAGCCCCACCTAGCGAACCCTCGCGAGCGCTTTATAGGACGTGTCTATGGACCACGAGCCGACCCCTATCGAACGGGGCACGGACGTCCGTTTGAACAACCCACTAATAGCTCACTGAAGCAGCCATAGCTCGCGGCCCGGGCATGGGTAGCATGGTGCGCTTCACCCCTCCTCCCTGCGGAAGGGCGACGAGGGTCGTAATCAAAGTCGAGGGTTCCCCTGAACGCCTTCACACGGGCCTGGGCTCGGGGGCTCCCCGCACACCACGGTTCAAACCACACCCTCGAATAAGTCGACGACCGTCTATTGTGAAGCTCCACATGTCTAACCAAACCCTCCGCTGTTGACGTGCGCTCTCCTGAAGGTTAAGCTGAGCGCCGGGCCACTGTACCAGCACTAAGAGTGCCGAGGCCGGCTGAAAGAGTGCCGATGCCAGCTGAAAGAGTTGCTGGACGGCCGCCCCGGTAAAGCTACCCAGTGGGACAACGTTCATAAGCCCTTGGGCGAGCACAAACTCTCCCCCAAGGTCTCGGGGGCTACACCCGCGGGTGCGCCGACGCGCCCCCGCGAAGGTGACTTCACACATATTCGAGGGTCGTAACTCTATGTACACCCCTATACCCTCGGTAATCATCCCCGCAGAGGAGAAAGGGAACTTTATTGCTCAAATGCGGATAAAGATTACAAACGGTTACCGGCGCAAAGCCATCGAGAGACACAAACATGTTGCCACCTACGTGGCAATTTTCCCTGTCTTGGGGAGGAGCGAGCGACGAAGAAAGGCACCGAGCCCCTAGCTGACGCAGCAGCGAGGCTGCTAGGGATGCGAGGTATAGCCCCCAGACCACACGAGTCCAGCGGGACGCTTTCCTCGCAAGTCTTCTTCTAGCGTCCCCTCCACCGAAGACCACGCGGGGGGTCGAGCTGGCGGACAGCGCCCTCCGCACCGTCTCTCCGAGGGCAACCTCATCGCCTGGGGGATGATGCAAAGAACAGCCGCCCAACCTAGCACTAACGCCATGGTCAGGCGCCTCCATCCCCCTTTAGGCTAGGGGACATCGCAGAAGCATGACCCCATGGGCCCAATGCTCTTCTGCTGATCCCACTGAGCCTGGGGGATGGAGCGCACGCCCACTCCGGTCTTCCCCTACCGCTCGCAAGCATTCTTCTAGCGCCAAAAGGCTAAAAAAGCCAGGCCACCCCATCAGGGGGCCGGTCACAAAAAGGCAAAGGAAACTTTACAAGATTTAGGCAATGCTGGAAGAAAGAGTTGGGAGGTTGGAGAGGAAAGGGAACCCCACGACCCCTATTTATAGTTGCGCCGGGCACAAAGCTTCAAGCTTGGCGAAGAGCGGAGGCTCGTGTCACTCGTGGCGACACGACACTCCACGAGCAAAGAAGGTCCTCGGTCACCGTGCCGAGACACGACCGAACGAAATAAAGCAGAGCTGAGCCCCTGGACGCCAAGCGGTGCAGCATCGGCTCTGGCCGGCTGCCCTCGAACAGCGCCGCAAGGCGACCGGGAACGCCGGGTCCAAGGCCCTACGTGCGGGACAGCGCGACGAAAGCGCCAGCTGCCAAGCAGCGGGCGCCACCGTCGCCCTGGCCCCCCTCAGCGCGCGGACACGTCTTGTCCTTTAAACAAACAAACAAAGAGGTGCGTGCCTCGAAGTACTCCCCCCACGGGCGTACTATCCCGACCAGCGTGTTGTCACATCCGCCGGGCTGGTGCTCAGGCACGTCCGGTGGGTGCGTGGCATTGACTGATCACGTCAAAAGGGAAATCCCCGAATTACCCTTTGGCCGAACCCACTGATTCAACCAAAGCTTCGGGGGCTACTGTCGGGTATCACAATTAGGGACACCCTAATCGGGGTACTAAGACCACTTTTAAAAACACAAACACCTGTTAAGGCAACTAGGCCCACGGCCTCCTTCCAATCTGGAAGGAAGGAAATGACTCAATGAAGCCCAGCACGCGGCCCATTCACATCCCCCTCGAACCCGCGGAACGATCTCCACCTCGCTCGAGGGTCCCTCCCGGGCCCGCTGGACAATCTCCGCCTCGCTCGAGGGTAGAGGATCTACCCTCGAGCGGGTGACTCATTTTCCGCCTCGCTCGAGGGCTCCCTTCGGGACCCTCGATCACGCAACGCACCTCCGCCTCGCTCGAGGGTAGCGGATCTACCCTCGAGCGGTGACTCATCTCCGCCTCGCTCGAGGCCGTCTCTCAGCACAAGGGACAAACGGCCCCGCCGCCCAACCGCTCGCCGTACGAAGGCATTGGAAGCCAGCCACTCTGCCACGGCTCAAAGGACAGGCGGCGTCAGGCCACCACTCCCACAGTGGATGTGACCGGGGTCCCATCCGCTGACTTCGGTCACCGCTCCGCCATCCAGAAGGCTGTAGCGGCACTGTGGGACACGCAACACGAGGCAAGACGGGCCCAGCACGGCCCCCGTTCCTGTTCTGCCGACACCGACCATCCGGACTCACCTCCCACTGGGGAAGGGGTCCGGTAACGTCACGTGTCCTCCCAAACGGAGCGCTCAGCGTACACGGAAGGGCCCCGGACCTCCCCTTTTTAGGAGCCCGGGACCTCCACGTGTCCCCCGGACCTTCTAGTGCGCACGACCGCACTCCGACCAGGGGGTCCGGGGCCGTCCCGCGCCATTTCTACCGCCAGGACACTACTGGACGACCGGCGTCATCTTCGCTGTACCAAGGACGAAATCCGGGACGACAGCGACGCACGCCGCCTTCACACAGTGTACTTCCTACAGTATCCGACCACTGTACCCCACGATTCAGGGGAGGACGGCGACTTCCATGCCCCACTCATGTACGCCGCCCCTCCTTGTGACTATAAAAGGAGGAGGCGGGCTCCCCTTAGCTCTCTCTGGACTCTAGTCTGCTTGGTCTCTCTGGCTTCTCTCTTCAAGAGGACGTTCAGGGACTACTGAGCACCCATCTCAACCGACTCCACTCCTAGCTGAGACTTGGGAGCTTCTCTCCCTCTCTCGCCTTGCTTGTACCCCTACTACAAGCACTCCGGGTGCAAGATAATACAGTGCCCTCGCACACCCCTTTGCTGGACGTACGGCCCCGCGGCCGGAACCAGGATAAACCGTGTGTTACTGTGTTGCCTCTTGCATCATCATCTGGGACGAGGAAACACGCAGTATTTACTAGTTGGGATCCGGGCCCCCGGGTCGGGACACCGACAATTTCGTTACACTACTAGTAGTACTTATGAAAAAAAACTATATATATATATATATATATATATATATATATATATATATATATATATATATATATATATATATATATTCCTCACTAATTTTGTCATATCTGAAACCAGACCGGCAGGATAAGGAGTATGATGGACAGAGGTCAGAGCTCTCGCACCACCATGTCATTGTGACGAGTGTTTGTATTTGTACCCCGTCTAGGTATTAGTTACAAGTGTTGTCACTAAAGTGAAGTAGTTCAGTTGTAGTCTGTACATTTGACCGTTATTGTAACATCAATCTGCAGTACGTCTATACCTACCCTCAAGCATGTATGCCTGTTATAAATCTCAATAGATAATGGTTATCGCTAAACAAAATTCAGTCGCTAATATATATTTATCCAAAATCAATTGTTGGTTCTTGCAACAACAATCAATTCGGCTACTAATGTTGTGGAAAGACGACAAAAATAAGTTTAGTTATCTCAAGGCAAGCCCAACGAAACAGTAGAAGTCGCATCAAATACTCCCTCCATACCCAAAATACCTGACGTCCTGGGTGTGGTATTCGTTTTCGCAAAACTTGACGTTGTGGCCGTGCTACCCCGTCCGTGGACGTGTTTGCCCCTGGAGTCTGTTCGGCTCCCTTCCTTAATTTCTTCGTTAATCGCGCCAGCAGCAAAAAAAAAACTTTGCAGCTGCCAGAATTTGAACTCAGCTCGCCACTCTCATTCCTCCGCTCACGCTCACTAGCCAGTTGGGCTTGGTTTACTTTCTCGTACAGAGAGCAACCGCAATCATATTTATTAGGGGCAGATATGGAAAACTAACCCCTAATTAATGATTTCTTGGTTACCACAATCATGTCCTAAACGTCAAGAATTGTGGGTATGGAGGGAGTACATCTTTGAAGCTGAATCTGATTTTGTACTAATGTTGAATCAGGAATCTGCATTTGTGAGGCAACAGATGAGATAAGATCAATTAACGTGATACTGCAACCATTTGTGAGGCTCCAGAATTACATGATAATAATCCTGAATACGTGAACAATAATATATATCTAGGTCAAATTCAATCTGTTTATTATATGAACGGCCAAACGATCGGAAGAAGAAAAAGGTGAATGACGAAGCGATCAACTGTGCCCGGAGATGGTGCTGGAGACGGACGATCACGTCATCATGTCGTCGTCCGATCCTTCCTCTTCCTCGGGAGGCGGCGTGATGCCAGCGGCCGTCTGGTACCGGCGCATCGACGCCCTGAACGAATCCACGGCTGCGAGCGCCGCCTTGGCCTTGCCCGCCTGCCTCCGCAGCGGGGCCACCAGCGCCGCCTCCCCTGGCCTCTTGGCGCAGTCCATGGCAGCCATCACGAGCCACAGCCGCAGCGTCGCCATCTCCTCCTCCGCCAGCTCCGCTGCGCCGACGGCAGCGGCCACCTCCTCGGGCATCGTCGACGTCGACAACGACGCGTAGCGGTCCATCTCGCCGGCCACGCGCGCCAGGAACGCCATCACGTTCGGATCGACGACGTGCTCCACTGCTGCCATCCTCCGTATAGGTGGCCAACTGGGCCGAGCCCGTTGGGCCGGCCCGGGCATGACCCGAGAAAGCACGGCCCGAACACGGCCCGGCCCGTGGCCTCGTGGGCCCGTGCCAGGCGCCGGGCCGTGCCTGGGCCGCAATCCCGGCCCGTGGCACTAGCACGGGCCGGCCCGGCTAAGGCATCAGCACGGGGGCGGCACGGCCTCGGCCCGTCAACCCGCCAGCCGACAGGCGACTCGCCGCTCGCCGCTCGCCGCTTGCCGCTCGCGTCACTCCTCTTCCCCCCAGCCGCCGCCGCGCCTCTCCCCCTCCGGCTGCAGCCGCTGCGCCGCTCCCCCCTCCGGCCGGATCTGCAGCGCCACTCCCTTCCTCCCGTCCGCGAGCTCGGACCTCGCCTCCGGCGTGCTCGGATCTCGCCTCCGTCCGCGAGCTCGGACCTCGCCTCCGGCGTGCTCGGATCTCGCCTCCGTCCGTGAGCTCGGACCTCGCCCCCGGACGCCGTCGTCGCCCCCTCCGCAGCCTCGCCTTCGCGCTGCTGCTCTGCTCAGCCTCCTCGCCTTGGCCGCGGCGGCGCCACGAGGGCCGGGGCGCAGCCGGCGTGCGACCTCGGTGGCTGCGTCCCCTGCCTCTGCCGCGTCACGTCGCCGGCCAGCCGCAGCTCGTCCTCGCCCACCTCACCGCCGCCGCCAAGGGCCGTCGCCGCCTCCACCCGTCGCCTGTGCGGCTGCGCCGGTCTTCCCCGCCATGGTCCGCCCCCGCCGCCGCCGCTAGGGCCTGCCGTGCTGCCGTGCCCAAGGGCACGGCCCGGCACGCCGGCACCCTCGTAAGGCCGTGCCTGGGCCGGGATGTCGGCACGGCGGCCCTACGCGGCACGGCACGGCGGCGCCGCCGTGCCCCGGCGTGCCGTGCCTCCCCGTGCCCGTACTAGCCGTGCTCGGGTCGTGCCCGTGCCGTGCGGCCCGGTTGGCCACCTATAATCCTCCGCGTCTCCTTCTCCCGGAGGCAACCCGCGGCGGCGGCCACCTGCCGCGCATCCGCCGCGCGCGGCACTGTACCGCCTGCCGCTGTAGCTCCGTCACCACCGCAGCCTGATCCTCGCCCGGCCGCGTGTCCAGCACCGCGGCGCCCGCAGGATGCCCTCGGCCATGGATGCCATCTCTTTCTCCGTTCGAACCGTGTCCTCTTCCAGGCCCTGCAACCACGCCAGTTCCTCCGGGCAAAGGGCTTGGCCCGCGCCGTCCAGGTCGGCCACCTTGCGCAGCAGAGTCATCAGGTCCGCCGCCATGGCGCGGTCGGTGCTGTCCGTCTCCTCCACATCTGTTGCCGCGAGCTCCCTCAGTGCCAGCAGCTCCTCCTCGTCGACAAGGTGCTCGTACGCCGCCGCCATGGTTGCCATGCGATCGAGCAGACAGGGTTGATGAACGATGGCTGAGATCAACAACACGTACGCCGAGATGGTGCAGATGGAGTGCGCTAATAATGACCTGATGCTGCGCCTCTCCCCAAGATGGTCGATTTATAGCCGCCCTGTCCGATCGAGTCCAACTCGATTGCGTCGCGGAAAAGAAACCGGTGTTGCTCCACCGACTCCGAGTAGGGAACGAACGGATCGGATGGGTCCATGTCCATTACAAGTCCACCAGGTCCTAGATTTTCGGAACGGAGCCGCCAGCCTCCGGCGTCATCATCATCATCATTTATACGATTCAGGTACTGCTAGATCTCAATGGCAGCCAAGTTTGGGACGAAATTGCGAGGCTAATCTTTTTATCTATTGGATTGGATAAACGGAACTTACAGGGAATCAGGGCAAGGAGGCCGGAGATTAGATGGCGGCCGGCGGCGGCGGGCACCGGCGGCACAGTAGGGGGGAAAAGCGCCTTCTTTTCGTGGAGGAGAGATGGATGCTGGATGGCTCCTGCGATGCATACCTTGTCTTCAAGATAAACCTCAAGGACATGTTCGCATCCGCCGCCGTAGCGGAGGGGGGCGAGGAGGATTGGGCGATGCCGATGAGGAGCTTTCCCCACCCCGTCGCCGGGCCGGCCGGAGCGCCTGGACCTCGCCGTCGTCCCGGGATCTGGCGGCGGCACCAACATCGTCGCCGTCAGCAACGACAAGTGCACCGTCATCTACGACGCCGCCGCCGGCGCCGAGGTGATGTGCGGGCGGGAGCTTCGCTACTGCATGACCAACGGTACCACGCTCATCCCGTTGGGAACCCGGCTGTACGCCGTCGCCACCAACCTTCGGCCGCCGACCAGCGTGGATTCGCGCCCCAGCTTCCAGGCCCTCCAGCCCCCGCCGCCGTTGAGCAGCGGCAGCGGCAGCCATGGCCGCTAGTCCTGGCGCGCGCTGCCGGCGCCTCCTCGCGACCTGTACAGGATGGGGTCGGACCGCGAGAGAGCGTTCTGCTACGTGGCGGCCTCCATGGGCGCCGGCACGCGCGTCTGGGTCTCGGCGCCGGACAGGGTCACCTTCTCCTTCGACACGGCCTGCCACGCATGGCGCAAGGAAGGAGACTGGGAGCTGCCATTCGCGGGCCGCGCCCTCTTCGTCTCGGACCTGGGCCTCTGCTTCGGCATTTGCCCGCACCGCCTCTGCCTCTGCGCCTTCGACGCCCCACCTCCGGGGTAGGGGAGCCACCGGCGGTCCGCTATGTGTGGCAAGATGAGTCGTACCCTCGCGAGGTCGGAGACAGGGGATTCCACGTGCAAAGCCCCGGCACCTTGGCCTACTTGGGAGAGGGCAAATTCTGCATCGCCTGGCCTATCGCCGTCGAGTTCGCCAGCAAAGACATGATGATTGTGCCCTCGCGGTTTGCCCTCTTTCTGATGGCCGTCCAAGTCGTCAGGCGCTCTTGTCGTCGTGAGCCAACTGCTGGCTCTGGAGAGCTGCGGCTGCTGAAGCGTAGGGTGCGCTGCTACAAAATGTCAAGCAGTGGAGTAGATGGCTACGTGCTTCAGGCTTCAGCCTTCCTTGGGCTGAAGCTGAATTTCTCCTGATCAGCTGATGTATATGAATGTCCAGCAGAAAAATCTTCAGCGAACTTTTCAAAAAAAAAACTTGAGCGAACATTCACCCACATTCTATCAGATCTCATCTCACAAAAGCAGCACTGCATCATCCAAGTAAGCGGGCAAATTTGGTTTCGTCAAAGAACTCAAATATGGTTTTAAGAGAAATCGTCATGTGTTCCCCAGTTTTAACCTAAATCGACCTCTCGCAATTTCAAGGATAAAAATGATCTGTGCCTTGAAGGTATTTGGAATTTCATGTGATGTACTAGTTCACCGCTAACTTTTCACATGTGGTTAAAATTTTTAGCTGAAAAAAAAAGAACCATTGCTAAATGACTTTTACAACCTTGGTCTCAATTTAGTTAACTTAAATCATGGCTTGCTTTGCCTAAAACGAGGAAACCATTAAAATACCATGGGCTCCAAAGCTACGTAAGAGCAAGTATAATGAATCCCTTCAGCCGGCGAATACAGCCTACCACACTGAAAGCGATCGGGTGCTCTAGTCTAAGAGGGGGAGGGGTGAATTAGACACTCTAAAACCTAAACCTATGACTCCAACTATTTTGCACAAAACTTAAACTAATCCAAGCTATCTAGATGTGCAACTACGGTTCACCTTAGTGTGAAAACCTTCATCCCAAAAGAGTTTTGCAACCTATAGCCAATCCTAGCAAGATACTACACTAAGAAAGTAAAGGCACACAAGTTGCAATATGAAATACGGAAGCTTAAAGAGAGGGATGAGAGAAAGCGAACTCTCGACACGAGGATATATCCCGTGCGTTCGGTTTGCCACAAAGGCACCCCTACGTCCACGTTGTTGAAGCACTCACGAAGAGTATCGCTTCCCGGCAATCAAGTCTCTTCCGTGAACACAATCACGGTCACCTTGATCTCAATCTTCACTAAGGGAGATTGCCCACGAAGGAGGGGTCTCCGTCCCCCGCACAATGTTGTCGACGCCACTCCACACTAAGCCGGAGGGTCGTTGACTTGCCGGCGAGCCACTAATCACTAATGCTCCAAGGAGACCGGCTGTAACACCTCCGGTGTTTGACACTATATAAAACAAGCGATTAACATGCAATGACACAGTTAACCCTAGTCGGTTAATTACTTAAAAGCCGAGTTCATTTTAAATACACCAAAAAGTCAACTCTCGCACCTTTGATCAAACGAACTTTTGCCCAACACGAAAGTTGTAAAGTTTGACAAGGTAAACAACTTTCGTGTTCAAAGTTTTTCAAGTTACAACATAAAAATTTGAATTAACCCCGAAAAACAAGCGGGATCATCAAACTCGAATTCAAATTTTAAACTTTCAAACCATCGCTCAAATGAATTTTTGCCTAAAAGGAAAGTTGTAGGAAATTTAATTTTGAACAACTTTCGTGTTCAAAATTTTTCGAGTTTCAATTGAAAATTTCGAGTTTTGGCTAAGTCAAACAGTGGACTTTCTTTTCTCTCTCTCCACTCCCTTTTTCTCTCTCCTCTCTCTCTCCCTCGCTGACTCCCTCCTCTCTGCGCGCGCAGGCGTTCAGGCACGCCGCGCGTGCGCCCGCTGCCGCGCTGAGCCGCTGCCTGCCCCCGCTCGCTGCCCGCTGCCTGGCCGCGCGTCGCTGACTCCCTTCCCTCTCTCGAGTGCGCACGCCCCGCGCGCCGCTGACGCCCAGCCCGTTGACGCGCACGCCGCGACAAGCGCACGGCGACGCGCCGCCTCGCCGCCGTAGCGCCCAAACGGACCGGCCGTGCACCTGCCACCCGCACGCCACCCCGCCATCATCGCCCCGCCCCCGCTGCGTCGCTGCCCCGCTGCTGCCTTGCCACTCGGCCACGCCGACGCGCCTTAAACGCGCACGCAGAGCGCCACGCCACCCTCGCCGCCGACGCCCTGCTTCCCCCGCGCGGGCGCCTAGTCCCCTCCTCGCGCCCTCACTTCGCCATTTAGCTCGCGCCGTGCGTGTGCCACTCGCCCACACCCCATTCCCCACACCCACGCCCCACCCCTTCGCCTAGAACGGCCAGCGCCGCCGCGCCACTGCGCAGCGCCGCCGCGCCCCCATTCCCGCCCGCCGAGCTACGGCTCTCGTGGAGAGCCCAGCTCACCCCTCCTCCACCCCCACCGAGCACCCCGCGGACTCCATTCCACCCCCAGGCAACTCCCAGGCCCGCCCATCTCCGCTCGGAGCCTCCCAGTGCCGCGGAACGCCGCCGCCCACGCCATTGCCGCCGTCGAGCACCCCCTCACCGCGGAGCCCCTTCCCCGACTCCAATCGACCCCCGAGCTAGCTTCCTCATGGCGCCGTGAAGCTCCCCGGCCTGCTCTTGCCCCTCCTCCCGCACCGGAGCGCCGCCGCCCGCTGCAGCCGCCGCCGCCGCTCCCTGGGCGCCGCCGCCGACCCTGCTCCGACCATCCCCGTCGACCACATCACCCACCCCTAGGTAGAGCTCAGTGAGCTCTCACCCCTGGACCCCATCCCCGCCGCCGGCGAGCCTCCTCCTCGCCGGGAAAACCCCGCCGCCGCCTCCCCTGTCTCCTACCTCCGGCCAGGGACCCCGGCGCAAATTGTTTTAGGTTTCCAGGGGGTTTAGTGAAAGATCCAGGGGCCCCTTTTGCAATCTGTGTTTTTGTATTTTCTAGATTTTCTAGTGAACTTGTAAATTCGTTTAAAAATCGTAGAAAAATCAGAAAAATGCAAACTCAACTGTTCTGGAATCCTAGCAAAGATATCTACAACTTTTGTTACATATACTTTTTCATTTGCTCAATAGTTTTTACTTCATTTAAAATACAAAGAAAATGTACTTTATATTAGATCTCAAGTTACAAGCATGAGTTGTTAGCCATTTTTGATCAGTGGGGTACATGTTAGATGTATAAGCTTGTGTAAAAATTTCGTGTACAGTTTACATGCCTAGCTATCATTTTATTTAACTCTTGTTGTATGCCTAGGAGGGATAGTTTTATTTACCCAGGGTGTTATGATATGTTTCATGGGTTCAAACTTTTACAGTACTTGTATTTTAGTTCCAAGAGCCTATAGAAAAAGTTTGAGAATTTTTAGTTAAGTAAATCTGGACCAAATGATTTTTGGTGAGGATAGCTACACTAAATCATTAAAAATAGTTTCTTTGCATGAAAAATTCTAATAATTTTTCTAGGGCTTAACCTTGAGTAAGTAACCGTTCTAGTAAAATATGAGGCTCTGTAACTTGCTACAACAGTCTGTAGAAATTAGTTTTGATCCATGCAGAAATACTTTGTACTATTTTTCATACCCTGCACAATGCTTGTTTAATTGTGAAAAATTTATGGAAGGCTCATCTTTAGGTAGAAAACCCTCAGTTAAAAATTCAGTACCAGTACTTGCACAGTTTGACCTGTAAAATTAATTTTTGTTTCTAGCAGTAGCTGTTTGATTTATTTTTCATGGTTAATAGGCTGCATGAAATGGGCTGAAAATTTCACAGTAGGCAAGTTATTAAGATGTGTATCTTACATAAAAATTTCAAACCTAGAATCTCTGTGTAACTTTATTTATGTTAAGGACATGCTTAACCTAGCAATAAATAAGAAAAATCTTTCTTTTGCTGCATAGGGATAAAAGAGAAAACCCATCCTAATTACTTTGTGAAGTCAGTATAATAATTATTACTCTATAAATGGTTGCCAATTAATGTAACAGAATATTTTATAAATCATCTTGAGTTGCGTTGAATTACGACTCTTTAGTGAAGAATTGATTAAATCGTATCACTAAAATAACTCACGCATATGCATTTCATATAGATTCGACTACTCTCCCTGACGGTACGTACGAGTTGGTGCCGGAGTCCGAGAGTGAGCAGCGTGAAGCTCAAGTAAATCTGACTGAAGCTACCGAAGACCCGAACCCAGTTTCGGAAGAGCCCACAGCTAGTTACGCTCAGGAAGGCAAGCCCCGGAGCATGTCCTACCTATTTTAATTTATGCAACTATTTGTATTCCTGTTTATTGCGCATTTAAGTTGCAGGAATTGTTTGGAACCTTAGTTGCATGATCCTAGGTACCTATGCTTGAACACTAGTATGTGTAGGTCGCTAGTGGGCTATGCTAATGGTTCGGTAGAAGTCGAGTGATTTCCTGTCACTCGCGAGCTCATAGGAGTTGAATGCTTACTACACACTGCAATATAAGGTTTACGGGCGGGGTTGTTGTACTTGTGATACCCCGTCTGTTTAGTCAAAATGGATAAGGCCGCGGTGTGTGGTAGTGGTGGTTAAGCGTTTGAACGTACTAACCACATGCCGAGAATATGGTAATCGGTAAGCTTAAGTACCTGATGGAACCGGCCGTGGAACATACTCCCCACTGTCTGGTCTATGGTCACGCATGGGTGCAGGGCACCCTAGGATGGTGGGCCTGTTTCATGCCTGGGGAAAAAGGGGAATAGTCGCGTGGGTGATTGCATTCCCCATGCGTGTGTTTAGGTCTGCCTGGCCAGGTTAATAAATTCGATTCGAATCGTCCGTCTCTCACGGATATTGAGACTGCTTAACCCTTTTGCCACATAGAGTAAGAAGTGGAACAATGATGATGAAAAATTTGGGTTGATTGATGAAAAATAATTGCTTTCCACCATGTATGCTTTAGGATAGATGCTAATGTAGAATGGTTAATCATAATAGAACTTGAAAGCTAAAATCGGAAAATAAGGACTCACTGCTTTTCGGCAAAGACAAACCCCTCAAGCCAAAAGCCTTGCATGTCTAGTTAGAGGGTTAGTTATATCCTAGTCGGGTAAGCCTTGCGGAGTATTAATATACTCAGCCTTGCTTGTGGCTCAATTTTTGTTTCAGGTAATACTTTTGAGGACATGATTGCTAGTTTGATTTGGCCGTGTACTCTGCCTCCTGGATGGTCGGTGGAGTGGGATACGACTCCGGCCAGCGATGGCAATGCCGAGTGATGTCATGTACGGGCTTCATCATGACATCATGTATCGTCGTTTAGAACTCGTTTTATTTCCGCTGCAGTGAACTCTGAACTACTTTCTTTTCGAATTTCAAGTACCTTTCAAAGATTTCGAACTTGGTTTGTAATAATTAAGTTAAGACTCTGTAATGTAATATATTTGTGAAATGTTGTACTCTCTGGGCTCACCTTCGTGTGGGTTTCATGTAAGCTTTGGGTTCGATCGATGCTAAGGTGGATTCTTCGGGACTTTACCCGACAGCGCTGCCGAATTACTCCGTTTGAAGTGCGTGTTAGCTGGGGTTATCCTTAAGATGATGGTTAGCGCACTTGAGCCGGATTAATTAGGGCGGTACTGCCACAGCTGGTATCAGAGCCGAACAAAGCGCACACCCGAGAGTACGACAAGATTTCAAAAGTCTTCCTTAAAACTTAGCCACAAAGTCGCGTTTGGAAAATACGTTGGTTCGCTAAGGATCGTGCATAGTACGTAAAGCCCTAGGGAAAATTATGGGAGTTACCAGGTGGCTAACTAACTTATGTTATATTTATAACTGACTTCCAGCACATTTCTTCTGTACTTAAATTCAGTACTTTCCATTATGTAACGACACACCTACGCTGAGGTAAGACGGTAAGGATCCTCAGTCAACTGAGGGAGTCTGACCTTCCCGTCGGTGATGCGAGCCGAACGCTGCCCTCAAGCAGTGGCTTACTTGAGGTGCTGCCAATATACCAACTATTAGTTGGGTATATTGGGAGTAAAGTATACTCAGTCAACTGAGGGAGATTGACCTTCCCGTCGGTGATGCGAACCGAACGCTGTGCTCAAGCAGTGGCCTACTTGAGCTGCTGCCAATATACCGACCATCGGTCGATTATATTGGGAGTAAAAGAAAACGTGAATACGTCACCTCAGTAGCGTATGAGCGCTGTCCATGCAGTGTTGGATGCATGGATGCCGCTTCTATAGTGAGCGGTAATGTATGGGGACGCTTTCATGTGTGCTGGCGTGAAAGGTTCAATGAAATTTATATCTGTCAATTTTCTGCAGGTACACTAACCGCGATTACGTAAGTTAAGCATGGTTAGAACTCGGCTAGAAATATATATAGGGAGAGACGTAAGTTGTGCCATGCCACCGGTGCTAACCCCGTAAGCCCAAAACTATTTGGCAATTGCTTTCCTTGTGAGGACGAATGGGTCGTGCATGCATCATGATCATAAAATTGAAAGCCAATAAAAATAGATGTGGGTTAGTCGGGAATGTTAAGGTTTCACCTGAGCACGGTTCCTCTCCTCTCACTTAAGGTCTATCTAGAAATCTGTCATTTTATGCTATATCCTGGAAGATGAATTTATTGAACTTGGTAGATGACTTTATCTGTAGAAGCGCCAGTGGATAATTTTGCTCCAAAACTTGTCTACTAGCTTCTGTTTAAATTTGAGAATTTTTCGACTTCTATACCGTAGGGCACACTAGAAACTTTGACACCCTGTTTTTCTGTCAGCTTTGAGCACCTGTGTTGCACGAATTTTTAGGCCATCCTAGAAATATTTTCTGCAGATGCGTTCAACACAAAACTTGTGCCAAATTTACTCACCAAGCTTCCGTAAAATTTTGGTGATTTTAGGCTGAGTGGTTTGACCTCAGCACTCAGTTTACTAGCTCTCTGGTCACTGAAAATTCTGGGCTGACAGCAAAGCAAACTATAAGGATAAGACCTTCTTAGGCTCTGATCTAGCTCTTGAGTTGACTAGCAAAGTTGTTTCTAACAACCTTAGGAATGTTCCTGTAAATTTTGAGAATTTTTAGAGCTCTGTACTTTCAGTTATACTCGTTTTTGTGCACTACCTAAAATCTGTTTTAGCCATCACTCACTTGTGCATATCTAATTGTACAGATGGCTGCCCCTGCTCTCCTGGTGTTTGATGAGGATGGGCGCGCACACTCCGAGTGCACACACTGGCAGGGTTTTCCCTCCATTCTTTGGGAGGTGATGCGCGATGCCGGATATCCCAGTCCCCCACGCTATGTGGGCGAGGAGTTCCTTGAGATGGGAGTCGCGCGCTGTCGCGTGCGCATGACTCATGCTCCCCACCCTTTTCCAGATCACTGGGCTTCCTTGGAGCTGGAGGTAGTTGGACACCGTCTGGTTGACACTTGGGAAGTTGCAGCCATGACAGCACTCAACGAGTTTTGTGATAAGAATTATGCAGCTGTCACACTAGCTCCTATTGGCCTCTTCCCAGCAGAGCAGCCCAATGACCCTAACTGGCTTAGTCGGGTCGGACACACTGGGTACCTTCAGCCGAATAGAGCTGCAGAGACTATCTCCATGTCAGTGAAGTGCATGAATGCACTATACCGCTTGCAGACTTTACAGGCCAAGGCCATGACCCAGATCATTGCTTCTGCATGAACTAGCCACGAGATAGTGATTGCTAAGAATGAGCAGATCAGGGATTTGGATGCCCATGTTGGCCAACTGGAGGGTCTAATTGAGGAGCGTGATGTTCTCTTGGACAACAGGGATGCTGACTTTGCACTTCTTGAGCAGCAGTTCACCGCCCAGCAGGTTCAGCTAAATGCTGCCTTTGATCACATTGAGATGTTGGAGGCTCAGCAGGCCCAGCCCGAGGCCATGGAGGAGGAGCCCCATGAGGTGCAGGGTATCTCAGGACTTGACACTATGTCTGGAGTGCCCCTGCCACCACTTCCGGGAGCTCACTCTCCAGTGAGGAGCGAGTCTTCCGTCAACAACCTGGACGACTTTTAGATGATGTCTTAAGTAGTCGTTCGCGCATACTCCTCTGTAGGGTAGCCTAACCTTGGATGGTGATGTAATAGGCTAACTAAGAGTTGAGTACCTCGCTTTTGTCAAAGAGTACCACTCCTATATAAAAGTATCTTAATCGTTTAGGCTTTAGCTAAGAACTTGATGAATGGTTGCAATGGTTTAATTGCAGTGGAGTCTATCGCGGCAGAAACTTGTCGGAATTTTTATCCATGTTTCCTTGCATTTCTGGGCTGTGTGTTGAATACCAAAGTGGTTGGGAATTTCATGATCTAAGTGCTCACAAAATTTCAGCATTTTTAGACCTGTGTGTCAAAAGTTATGGCCCGAACATTACACCTCGGCCTGCTGAAAAACAGACTGGACAGAGCAGTAGAAATTGAATTTTTCGCCCACCTCAACTATCGATTCAGCTTTGGAGTTGAGTACCAAAGTTGTCGTATGATAAATTATCTATCTGTTGTAAAAATTTGGGCGCATTTCGATGAACAGAGTGCGAGTTATGAATTTTCTTGTAACAAACAGCATTGCTGTCCCTATTGTTATCGTGCTCCTTTCAATTTTACTTTTCAGCACTACCCTTCTGTTCTTGGGGAATGTCATATGTCATCCTACTAATGAGTGAATTTGTCATTCCAGATGGTAGGAGCGACACGTGGCAACCCTGAGGGTTTTGGGGACGCGAATGGTAGCAGTTCGCAGCGACCGCCACCACCGCCACCCAACTTCGCGGAATATCTGGCAGCCCAAACCGAGTTACTCCGTCAACTCGTCCAGGGACAGCAACAACAGCAACAGCAGCGGGGTGGACCCAATATTCATCAACCTCAAGCTGCTGGTTATCCAGATTTCTTGGCAACTCAGCCTCCTCTGTTCAACAAGACAGAAGAACCACTGGATGCGGATGCCTGGATTCGCACAATTGAGTCCAAGTTTTCACTACTTCTGGCACCATGCTCAGAGCAAAACAAGGCTCGCTTTGCCGCGCAACAGCTTCGCGGTTTGGCACGTCTTTGGTGGGATAACTACCTTGGCATGCTCCCAGCTGCTCACGTTGCCACTTGGGATGAATTCAAGGCTGCATTCAAGGGTCACCATATTCCAGAAGGACTCATGGATAGGAAGCTGAATGAGTTCCTGGCTCTTACTCAAGGGACACGTACAGTTCTCCAATATGCCCAAGCTTTCAACAATCTCTGTCAGTACGCGGGCTATCATGCTGACACAGATGTTAAGAAGCGTGATCGTTTCCGTAGAGGCTTAAACACCAAGCTCAAGGAACGACTAAACCCCATTAGGGTCGATACATACAATGAGCTGGTTAATCTCGCACTCACTCAAGAAGACTGTATCATGACTCACCGTGCTGAGAAAAAGAGGAAAGCGCCAGCTGGACCCTCTAGTGCGCAGCCACAGAGGTATCGCATAGTACAGAATGTTGCACCCCAGATTCCTCAGAAAGCCCCTCAGCCAGGGCGTTGGGTTATCAGGCCTCCACTGCAGCAAAGCGTGGCACATTTCCCTATTCCTCAGTTAACTGGCCCAAGGCCAACTGCTCCACCGCCAGCCCGTCCAAGTGAGGGAAATCGTTGTTTCAATTGTGGGAGCTCAACTCATTTCGCCCGTGAGTGCCCGCAACCCAGGCGACAAAACCAGGGCCAAGGCTTTAATCAAAACAACAAGAACAAGGGCAGAAGGCAAACTGTTCAGGTCAAGCAAGGTCGTATTAATTTCACCACTCTTGCAGAACTCCCTGAGGGCGCACCAGTGATGACGGGTACCTTTTCTATCCACAACAAACCTGCAGTTATATTATTTGATTCTGGTGCATCGCATAGTTTCATTGGTGCAAAATTTGGTGCAAAAGTGGGTTTGGATTTTATTCACACGAAAGGGTCATACATGATATCAACCCCAGGGGGTAAAATTGCTTCAAACCAAATAACACGACTTGTGCCAATCAAGTTGGGTAGCCTAATCGTCAACACCGACCTTATACTCCTACCACTTGAGGGTATAGATATCATCTTGAGGATGAATTGGATGACTCAGCATGGGGTTATAATAGATATTCCCGCCAGGGCGGTGGAATTAAATTCGCCAAAATATGGAGCCACTACTCTCTATTTACCCTTCCGAGAGTGTGTCAATTCTTGTGCATTTGCCCTGAGCACATCCAACCTAGAAGAAATTCCTGTGGTATGCGAGTACACCGATGTGTTCCCGGATGACTTGCCAGGAATGCCACCAGATAGAGAGATTGAGTTTATTATTGAACTACAGCCAGGCACTGCCCCTATCTCAAAGAGGCCATATAGAATGCCACCCAAGGAGTTGGCCGAGTTAAAAATTCAACTTCAAGAGCTGCTGGATAAAGGTTTCATTCGCCCCAGTGCATCACCTTGGGGTTGTCCAGCCCTCTTTGTAAAGAAAAAGGATGATAGTTTGAGGTTGTGTGTGGACTACCGACCTCTCAATGCGGTGACAATCAAAAACAAATATCCCCTTCCCCGCATTGATGTTCTCTTCGATCAACTGGCTGGAGCTAGGATTTTCTCAAAGATTGATCTTCGCTCCGGCTATCATCAGATTAAAATTCGTCCATGTGATATTCCTAAAACCGCATTCTCCACACGGTATGGACTCTATGAGTATTTAGTCATGTCTTTTGGTCTCACAAATGCACCTGCCTACTTCATGTATCTCATGAACTCGGTATTCATGCCTGAGCTCGACAAGTTCGTCGTAGTTTTCATTGATGACATCCTTATTTATTCCAAGAATGAGGAAGACCATGCTAAGCACCTGCGCATTGTTCTTCAACGTCTTCGGGACCATCAGCTCTATGCTAAATTCTCCAAATGTGAATTCTGGCTAGATAGTGTGAAATTCTTGGGCCACACTATTTCCAGCGAAGGCATAGCCGTGGATCCTAGCAAAGTACAGGAGGTGATGGACTGGAAACCTCCTAGTTCCGTCCATCAAATTCGCAGTTTTCTTGGTTTAGCCGGATATTATCGCCGATTCATTCCAGATTTCTCCAGAATTGCTAAGCCAATGACTGAATTATTGAAGAAAGGAGTAAAGTTTGTGTGGGATGAAAAATGTGAAAAGGCTTTCCACACCCTAAGGGAGCAGTTGACTACCGCACCTGTCTTAGCTCAACCTGATAACACCAAGTCCTTTGACGTGTATTGTGACGCGTCGGGTACGGGTCTTGGTTGTGTGCTCATGCAAGACAATAGAGTTATTGCTTATGCGTCACGAGCTCTTCGACCCCATGAGCAGAATTATCCTACTCACGACCTTGAATTAGCAGCTGTCATTCATGCTCTAAAGATATGGAGTCATTATCTTATGGGAACTCATTGCAATATCTACACCGATCACAAAAGTCTCAAATATATCTTCACTCAAGCTGACCTAAATATGAGACAAAGACGGTGGCTAGAATTAATCAAGGATTATGATCTTGAGGTGCACTATCACCCAGGCAAGGCTAATGTTGTAGCAGATGCATTAAGTCGCAAAGCTCATTGCCATTGCCTATCCATGGAATCCTATTCTGAAACCCTCTGTCATGAGATGAGGAAGCTCCAGTTGGAAATGATTCCCCAAGGCACATTAAATCACCTCGCAATTGAACCAACTCTTCATGATCAAATCATTATGGCCCAGTTACATGATAAAGGTGTGGGGATCATTAAACAGAAACTCTCTCAAGGAGAAAGGAAGTATAAGTGTTTTCGTCAGGACCATAAGGGAGTCCTATGGTTTGAAAGTCGTTTAGTTGTTCCGAAAAATCATGATCTTCGAAAGCAAATTCTCGACGAGGCACATCTTTCCAAATTTTCTATTCACCCGGGCAGTACCAAGATGTATCAAGATCTTAGGCAGAATTTCTGGTGGACTAGGATGAAAAGGGAAATTGCTAAATATGTCTCGGAATGTGACACCTGCCAGAAAGTAAAAGCCAGCCACTTGAGAGTAGCCGGTTTGCTTCAACCTCTACCTATCCCGTCATGGAAATGGGAAGACATAAGTATGGACTTCATTGTTGGATTACCCAACACATCCCAGAGACATGATTCCATTTGGGTTATCGTGGATAGACTCACCAAGACGGCACATTTTATTCCAGTACATACTACTTACACTGCCAAGAAGTATGCCGAGATCTATCTCGATCGTATTGTTTGCTTGCATGGGGTACCCAAGACAATCATTTCTGATCGTGGGACACAGTTCGTTGCACGCTTTTGGGAACAGTTGCAAGCATCTCTTGGGACAAAATTAATTCGAAGCTCAGCTTATCACCCCCAAACTGATGGGCAAACTGAGAGGGTGAACCAAATCCTGGAAGACATGTTGAGAGCTTGCGTCATTCATTATGACAAGAGTTGGGACAAATGTCTAGCTCTAGCGGAGTTCTCATATAACAATAGTTATCAAGAGAGTTTGAAAATGGCACCATTTGAAGCCTTATATGGTCGACGGTGTCGTACCCCTTTGAGTTGGTCGCAAGTCGGAGAACGAATGGTATTCGGACCCGATCTCGTAACAGAGGCAGAAGAGAAAGTAAGGGTAATACAAGAGAATCTCAAGGCCGCCCAGTCTAGGCAAAAGAGTTATTTTGATAAAAGGAGAGACCCTTTGCAATTTGAAGTAGGTAATCATGTCTATCTTCGAGTCTCGCCAACCAAGGGTGTACAAAGATTCGGAGTAAAGGGCAAATTAGCTCCACGATATGTTGGCCCTTATGAAATCACTGAGAGTTGTGGACCCGTGGCCTATAGACTACGACTTCCTCCCCGACTGGCAGCAGTACATGATGTTTTCCATGTTTCTCAACTCAAGAAATGTGTTCGAGTCCCCACCGAGATCATTGAACAAACAGAGATATTAGTAGAACCTGATCTCTCTTATGTCGAGTATCCTATCAAGGTTCTTGATCAAAAGGAAAGGGTCACTCGAAGAAAAGCAGTTAGAATGTACAAGATTCAATGGAGCCACCATACTGAAGAGGAAGCTACCTGGGAAACTGAAAGCTACCTAAATCAAAATTTCCCCGGTTTTCTGAATTCCACTGGAGGTACATCTTTTTCCTCGCTTAGTTTGCTTATCTGA